>NC_084508.1:4247500-4547500 GCF_024500385.1 Phyllopteryx taeniolatus
CTGGGCCTTTTTGAGGATGGAGTTGGTGTTGAACTCCCACGTCAGGTCATGAGAGACTGTAATTCCCAGGAACTTCAAGGTCTTGACAGTTGACACAAGGCAGCTGGACAGTCAGACATCCCTACAGTCTTGACCGTGTTCAGCTCCAGGTTGCGTCGGCCACACCGCAGCTCCAGCCGCTCCGCTTCCTGTCGATATGCAGATTCGTCACTGTCCTTGATGAGGCCGATGACAGTGGTGTCATCTGTCAACTTCAGGAGTTTGACAGCCGGGTGTGTTAAGGTGCAGTCGTTCGTATAGAGAGAGAAGAGCAGCGGAGAGAGGACAGTGCTGATGCTGCGTGTGGATGAGGTGGCCTCCCCCAACCTCACCTGCTGTGTTCTGCCCGTCAGGAAGCTGTAAATCCACTGGCAGATGGCAGGAGAGGAGTTAGGGATGATGGTGTCGAACGCAGAGCTGAAGTCCACGAACGGGATCCTCGCGTAGGTCCCCGCACCGTCGAGGTGTTCTAGGATGAAGTGCAGTCCAATGTTGACTGCATCATCCACAGACCTGTTCGCTCGGTAGGCAAACTGCAGGGGGTCCAGCAGGGGACCAGTGACGCTCTTGAGGTGGTCCAGCACGAGACGGTCAAAGGACTTCATGACCACAGATGTCAAGGTGACAGGCCTGTAGTCATTTAGACCCGAGATTGTAGGTTTCTTGGGGACTGGAATGATGGTGGAGCGTTTGAAACACGATGGTACTTCGCACAGTTCCAGAGATCTCTTGAAGATCTGAGTGAAGACTGGAGCGAGCTGGTCCGCGCAGACTTTGAAGCAGGATGAGGACACATGGTCTAGGCCTGCCGCTTTGTTAATCTTTTGTTGTTTGAAGATGCGTCCCACATCCTGTTCGTGGATGGTCAACGCAGAAGTCAGAGGTGTGATTGTGGTCGGCGGTGCGGCTGGGTGGGTGTGGGGTGTGAAAGTGTCCTTTTCAAATCTGCAGTAGAAGGTGTTCCAGTCGTCTGCTAGTCTACTATTGTTCTCAGCTTGGGGCGGATCGTCGCTTGTAATTGTAATAATTAGCGATTGGAACGCATGCCAGACTGATTTAGAGTCGTTAGCGCTAAACTGTTTTTCCAACTTTGCTGCATAGTTCCTCTTTGCAATGTTAATTTCTTTAGTCAGCTGGTTTCTAGCGCGATTATACAGGGTCCTGTCCCCGCTTTGATACCCGTCCTCCTTAGCTTGGCGAAGTTGCTTAAGTTTGCCAGTGAACCACGGCTTGTTGTTATTGAATGTGCGAAATGACTCTGTTGGTACACACACATCGTCACAGAAACTAATATAGGATGTGACAGTGTCCGTATATTCATCCAGGCTGCCAGCTGAATTTTCAAAGACACTCCACTTTTTTTTTAAGTCCTTGCCTGTATGTTGGTATTAAGTGAATTAAATAGTGATCAGACGAGCCCAGTGATGCACGAGGTATAGCACGGTATGCATTATTTAGCGTACTATGGCAGTGGTCTCAAATGTTATTTTCCCTGGTGGGACAGTCGATGTGCTGCTTGTATTTAGGGAGTTTGTGGTTGAGTTTAGCTTCGTTAAAGTCCCCGAGAATAATGAGGGGTGAGTCCGGGTGGTGTTTTTTTCAATTTCGTTTACTTGTTCGGCGAGCATTAGCAGTGCGGCGTTCGCGTTAGCTTGAGGCGGAATGTACACACCGGGGATAATGAATGATGCGAACTCACGAGGCGAGTAGAATGGCTTACAGTTCAAAAACAGCGACTCCAAACGCGGGCTGCAGTGTGTGCTGATCTCCTTGACGTCCGTACACCATTTTTTGTTGCTATAGAAGCATATCCCGCCGCCTTTTGTTTTCCCCAATGATTCCATGTCACGGTTCTCCCAGTGAAGATAGAAGCTGGGAAGCATGACGCTGCCCTCTGGTGCAGCCTCACAAAGCCAAGTCTCCGTGAAGCACAGGGGGGCGGAACGTCCGAAGTCTTTACTGGTCTTTATCAGAAGATGAAGCTCGTCCATTTTGTTGGGTAGGGCGTGTAGATTCGCGAGGTGGAATCGACGGGAACGCCAATCTGTATCCTCTCTTGCGGAGCTTCACTTGGATTCCGGCTCGCTTCCCTCTGTGCCGCCGCCTCCGCCTCCATGCGCCAAAGACCGCGGTCGTTGTTCCGGTGAGTAACAGAGGGAAAAAACTGAGCGGATTTGCGAAAGTTGGTGAAAGAAAGTCCGGGGTAGACTCCGTGATAGTTAAGATAGTTCTTTCCTTGTGTAAGTGAGTCACGTAATGTCTTCAAAGACGAACGAAAAACACAAAAACAAAAACAATACTAGAGAACGCGTAACCGAGGCGTCCGCACGGGTAGGCGCCATGTTGTCTAAGTGTAGTGGTTACGGGTGTAGCAGCCGATGAGTGTGTAGTAGTTAAGGGTGCGATAGTGTGTAGTTAGTAGACAAAAGTGCAGTATTGGCCGACCGGAGTAAAACTCACCACAATTCCTGTGGAGGGGCTGAGGTCCAGCTCGATGATGAAGCGATACCTGCGTGCCAAGAAGGTGGCGCGGGTGGACGGCATCAACATGGACGGCTGGGCGGCGTTGGTGTCCTGCTGCCATCTTTTGGGTAAAACGCTCAGCAAATCCAACTCGTTGCCGGAGTTGAGCTGCAAGGGAGGATTCCGATCGGCCGCCTTATTGTTGGAACGCAAACGGCGAGCTCGAGGAACTCACCAGCTCCCGCTCGGACGCGGGCCAGATGACTTGGTTGAGTTTGCCCAGAAACCAGGCCAGACGCACGTTCCTGGAGATGCGGTACTCCTCCTTCATCAGCAGGTAGATGTGCTTGGCCTCCTCCACCTGGACCACGCAAGCACAGAATTCACTGCTCACAACTGGAGCGCGACCAAATGTCCTTAAAATCACATTTGAGACTTTTTTCCCACAAAAATCCCATTCCTGATTTTCATCTATTCTCACCCCCTTTGCCTGTAGAAAAAGCAACTAGGATTATTCAAAACGTGTTTAGTGCTTTGTTTAGTTCCCCCTTGTATGGTTAGCTTTATTTCTCCTGATACCAACCGAGCTGGCAACCCTTTTTTGTTGTTTCCCGAAGCACCAACTTCGACGCGAATTGTTCGTGAACCGAGGTTGCACTGTAGTTGTTTTGAGTGTTCAGTGCAGCTAGTTGAGGGTGTAGTTAGTATTCTACTGTAGTTGAGTGCGGCAGCTAGGAGTCGTCGCTGAGGGTGTTAACAGTGGAGTAGTCGTCGTCCCTTTGAGCGGTGCTGTACTGCAAGTTTGAAGTTTGAATTTGAGGTCAATTGAGGCAATGGCGTGATGTCACCGGGTTTTGAACCCGACTCCATTTGGATGTTCATGAATGTCAAGAACAACATCAACGACAAAGACAACAGCAAACATGACTTCACCAACGAACAGCAAGCCGTCAGGTGGCAGCCTTAAAGCACAAGTTGGTGTTGAAAGTGTCACAATGTGACGCTCAACAAGTCCACTTGCTCGGATTTGGCTTGATGGCGCTCGACGGGAGCAACCGCGAGTGCAATGGAACAACAGCGCGCCACTTTGTTCGGCTGCGCTGACTGACCTCATTGTCCTGTCTCTCCGCCATGCCATGCGTCGCATAAGGCTTGTCGGCGGTCCTCGGAAGATCGATTTGGAGCTTGTTTTCATCCGAAGCGGATTCTTGTTTGTCGCGGAGCTGCTGGTCTCCGGACGCGTCTTCTTCGCGTTCAATAATGGCGGTCGGAAAAGCGCTATCAAACTCACAGGCGCCACCGAGCGATCCGAAGTGGAAACTGAAGAGCCGTCGCGAGAACGACTTCGGCCGAATAAAAAAATAAAAAGCAGTGAACAAATCAATACAAAAACATTTCTGGAAATATCAAAATACAGGTCAAATGAATGCCTCATACCCAAGAGTGTAGCGCAAATTCCTCCTGGTTTAATTTGTAGGGTATTTTCACAAAAGTTGTGAGAGAGAAAAAACGACCACAAGTAAAGAAGATACTGTACTACAGAAGCGTATTGCATTCACTTGGATTAAAAAAAAAAAAATCCTGTTATTCTGAGTATTTTTTGAGGGCTTTGTTTTTCTGACAGAAAACATTTCCACCTGTTTTTCTGACTATTTTTTTCAGTTTTTCGGACAATTTTTTTTCCCACCTGTTTTTCTGACTATTTTTTTCTGTTTTTCGGACTAATTTTTTTCCACCTGCCTTTTGGACTAATTAAAAAAAATAGTGACTAATTTAAAAAAAATAATCAGAAAAACAAAGCCCTCAAAAAATACTCCGAAAAACAGGGTTTTTTTATCCAAGCGAATGCAATACGCTAATTTTAAACTGACGCAGTAATGATGAAAGATCCTTGAGTGGCGCTAAAGCATTATCACATTTTGCAAACCATCGTTAAAAAGGAAGAAGAAGAAAGATTTTTGTTTTTTTTCAAATTGATTTATTAACAATACAATGGCAATAAAATAATACAAACATGGCAACAATAACATTTCATTAAATTTTAACTTAACAGGGGCAGTATCCATATCATAATATTAACGGGGGGGAAAAAAACATGATTAAAAAATTGAAGACCTCGACTACGACGGCGCTCGGTGATGGCGTCATCACAAGGCGCCGTTTGCTCCACGCTGACCGACACATCCGTCAACCGGAGCGCGTTTGGCTGTCTTGTCTGCTGCTCTCCATGTTTTAAGATTACAAAAAGAAGTACAAAATAAAAACATAAAAAAGTCGTCGGCATGGCAAACACGTCGGATCCCATCAAAGACTTCGAAAAATGGAAGAAGAAATACAACGTGAAGAAAGCTCGCGTCAAGCGTGAACGGCGCCAGACGAAGAAGCCAGAGTGGCAGGTCGAGCGAGAGAACATCAAGCGGCTGGTGAGCAAGTACGCCGACATCGACACCAGGGAAGTCGTCAAGTTCTCCGACTTCCCCATTTCCAAGAAGACCTTGTTAGGGCTGCAGGAGTGTCAGTACAGGCTGCCCACCGAGATCCAGAGGCAGACGGTCGGCTTGGCCTTGCAGGGAAAGGACGTGCTGGGGGCCGCCAAGACCGGCTCGGGAAAGACTTTAGCCTTCCTCATCCCGGTGCTGGAGTGTCTGTACCGCCAGCAGTGGAGCTCCGTGGACGGCCTGGGCGCCCTCATCATCTCCCCGACCAGGGAGCTCGCCTACCAGACCTTCGAGGTGCTCCGCAAGGTGGGCAAGAACCACGACTTCTCGGCGGGGCTCATCATCGGCGGCAAGGAACTGAAGGGCGAGTCGGAGAAGATCCGCCGCACCAACATCGTCATCTGCACCCCGGGCCGGCTGCTGCAGCACATGGACGAAACGGCCGCCTTCCACGCCACTGACCTGCGCGTGCTGGTGCTGGACGAAGCCGACCGAATCCTGGACATGGGCTTCGCCGACACGCTCGACGCCATTGTGGAGAACCTCCCCGAGAGCCGCCAGACGCTGCTGTTCTCCGCCACGCAGACCAAGTCGGTCAAAGACCTGGCCCGCCTCAGCCTCAAGGAGCCCGAGTACGTGTGGGTGCACGAGAAGGCCAAGTTCAGCACGCCGGCCACGCTGGAGCAGAGCTACGTGGTGTGCGAGCTCCACGACAAGGTCAACGTGCTCTTCTCCTTCATCCGAAGCCACCTGAAGAAGAAGATTTTGGTGTTCTTCGCCTGCTGCAAGGAGGTGCAGTACCTGTTCCGCATCTTCTGCCGCCTCCGGCCGGGCGTCCCCGTGCTGGCGCTGCACGGCAAGCAGCGGCAGATGAAGCGGGTGGAGGTCTACGACGACTTCCTGCGCAAGAAGAACGCCGTGCTCTTCGCCACGGACGTGGCCGCCAGGGGCCTGGACTTCCCCGCCGTCAACTGGGTTCTGCAGTACGACTGCCCCGAGGACGCCGACACCTACATCCACAGGGTGGGCCGCACGGCACGCTACAAGGAGGGCGGCGAGGCCCTGCTGCTGCTGCTGCCCTCCGAGGAGAAGGGCATGATTGCCAGGCTGCGGGAGAAGAAGGTGCCCGTCGACAAGATCCAGGTGGGTCCTCCTGGTCCTCTCCTTGCCTTTTCTTCGGCGGTTGACGATGCCCCGTTTATTGAGCAAATTCGAAATGTTTCAAATGCTTCTGCAGCGACTGCAAACCTTTTAACAATTAAGGCAGCAAGCGACAAAACTTACTGTCGACTGTTTGAACTTCTTCTGCAATCCATTTTGGCAGCAGACTCCAAAACATAGTTTCCTCTCCGTTTCCGATTTCTCCCGCAGCCCGTTCAGCAGCAAACTACAAAACAGACCATTGACTTCCTGTTTTGATTGGTTCCGCATCCCGTTTAGGCAGCAAACTTGAACGTTTCCTTGTTACTGTGTAGTTGCATTTCGTGTTTAGCAACCACTACAACACTTCCTGTTTGTTCTTTCTTTGGATTTCTTCTTCAGCGCCGTTCGGCAGAAAATAAGAAAACGTTTCGATCATTCCATCTGCAGCCCTTTGGGGCCACAAACTCAAAAACTTCATGTCTGCCTTCTGCTTTGGATTTCTTCTGCAGAAAACTAGAAAACGTACGGTTTAGCTTCTGTTAGAATGTCTTCTGCAGCTGATTTAGGCAGCAAAGACTGTTGACTGTTTCAATTTATTCTGCAATCCAGTGTGGTGGCAAATTACAAAACCCTCATGTTTACTACCTGTTTTCGATTTATTCCGCAGCAAGTTTCGCAAAAAAACTACGAAACACGGTTTACTTCCTGTCTTCATTCCTTTTGCATCCCGTTTAGGCAGCAACCGAGACCATTTCCTTCTTACTGTTTATCCCTTCTTTGGATTTCTTCCCAGTTACGCGTTACGCCCGGGAACAAACTAGAAAACTTACTGTTTACTTTGTGTTAGAATTTCCTCCGCAGCCCGTTGAGGCAGCAAATTAGAAAACGCCTTGTTTTCTTTCTGAGCGTCTTAAGTTCCTGTTGTGATTTGTTGCTCGCTTACAGGTGAATCCAGAGAAGCTCCAAAATGTTCAGCAGAAGCTGCAGGCCTTCCTGGCTCAGGAGCAGCAGCAGAAGGAGCGGGCGCAGCGTTGCTTCGTCTCCTACCTGCGCTCCGTCTACCTGATGAGGAACAAGGACGTGTTCGACGTCTTCGAGCTCCGGCTGCACGAGTACGCGCTGTCCTTGGGCCTGGCGGTGGCGCCGCGGGTGCGCTTCCTCAACAAAGCTCAGGCGCAGGGAGCGGAGAAGATGTCTGAGGAAGAGGAGGAACTGAGCGGCTTCAAAACCCAGCTGAGAGGAGATGTTCCCCTCCGGGAAGAGTCTGATGATGACGAGGGTCGGGACGACGACGACCTGGGAGACGTCGACTTCCTGACGCTCAAGCGAAAGTATGTGTTCAGTCCGGAGGAAGGACACCAGAAGCAGATGGATGAATCAGGCAAGAAGAAAATCCAAAAGATGACCAAGTTTAAAGAGGCCAAGAAGGTCCTCAAGAGGAACTTCAGAGTCAACACCAAAGTGTCCTTCACCGAGGAAGGACAAGCCACGCAGGTGTGGCCTCCCGTGCAGCGGTCGGCCGCCGGCCGCAATGCACCGCAGCGGGAAGGCGAGGACGAGGAGGAGGAAGTGTCGGGGATCGACGTGGAAAAGGCCAAGGAGCGGCTGAGGAGGGAGGACCGGGAGTTTGACAAGCAGGAGTACAGCCGCAAGGTGAAGGCCAAACACCGCGAGAAGAGGCTGAAGGCCAAAGCTGCCAGGAGGGAGGCCGGCAAGCAGCACGGAGCCGAGTCGGACGAGGCGGTGGCGTACCTGGCCACCGACGGCGAGGAAGAGTTCGACCCCGACACGCTGCCGGACCCCGACGACGAGGAGGAGGAGCGGGAGCGGGATGAAGATCGCCCCGCTAAACGCAGCTACAGCGGCGGTGAGGAAGAGGAGGCACCGGGGAGGAGGTGGAGGAAGAAGGCAAGGCGGCAGGAGGAGGAACACGTGGCGCTGGACACGGGACTGTCGCTGGTCGAGGACGAGGAACTGGTCTTGCAGCTGCTGTCGGGACGCACGTGAAGCCGACAAGTCGCAGCCCGCTGGCGTCCATTTTGGGGGAGAGCGCTTTTGCTTCCTTTAACCGTTATCGCGTTGTCATATCGTCTCTCGTCCCACTTTAATGATGTCCTCTTTCATAAGTGTACATTCATCGTGATATTCTGACTTGGATATAAAGTTATTCTGTTATGAAATCATTTGTATTGCGTGCGTGTGTTTCCTTTTTTTTTTGCTCCACAACATCGGATCTCCTCCAAGGGTTCCGTTGTCATATTTCAGTTTCTTCAAGATAATAGCAACAATGTGACAGCCTCAAGAAAGTGGCGCTCCTACCCGTTTTCCCGCAGCAGCCGAACATAAAGAATACAGTATTAATGTGCCACAAAATCCAATTGCCAGTGTATTTGGCGTTCAAAGGTGGCGTTGAGTCATTTACATGCAGACAATAAACTAAAGGAACGTCATTTGAACACGTGCCATGCGATCTTCCTGTGTGCCTTGAACGCACCACCGTTCAGTGTCACCTGAAGAGCTCATTTACATATTCTCGCCTGTCCGAAAAAGCCAAAAAACGCAACCCGGCGAACCATCTGTTATCGTAGATTTTGTGCAACAAGTGAATGTGGACTCCTTTTCGTGACGTGGCTTGACAACGCGTTTCATCCAAAGTCTCCAAATTGGCAGCGTTAGCAAACATTTCAAAGTTGGGCATTGTTCGAAATTCGCCTTGTTCAACACGATTCAGCCTGGCGCGAAGCCGAAGACATTTGGCTTTGACACGCCACTAAAATGCAAATCAATGATCCGAGAGCAACTGTCGGCGGCAGCTCGACGCTCGTTTAGCCTTCGAGTGTTCCAGAAGGTCGGCAACGTTCGCGACACTTGCGTAAGTTTCCAAGTTTCTTTCAAAAATGTAACAACGGTACAACTCACATTTGTGTTGTCCACTTAAAAGTGACGAAGGCTCCGAATAAAGACACAATTGCCACTTGGAAGCAATTATGGCGACGAATAAAGCCCCCGCGGGGACGGGACGAGCGGGAGAGGCCGGCGGCATTCCAGGGAAGAGCTTCCAGGTCCCGGCCAAGCACGGCCCCGTGCCTACTCCAGGTGTTTCCCAGGGCCAGGGCCACCAACCCGCCTCCTCGGTTCAGGCCCCCCTGACGTCGTCCTCCGCCATCATGGTGGTAACGGCCAAGGTCGCCAAACCGGTTCTGACTGCGAGCCAGGCCGCCGTGACCCCGACCCCGGCCTCGGCCCAGAGGAGGACGGTGGTGATAACGGTGCCGAGGCCGGCCGGACCGCCTTTGCCCGTGGCGCCTCGGCCCGCCAACATCCAGATCCCACCAGGTATTTGATTTGGAAGTCATATGACAGAAACTGTCTAGTATACATGCTTCAAAGTTCTCTTCTGAAGGACCCTGCGGAACTGACCCTAAAATGGCACAATTGGGCTGTTTTTTTTCGGCTAAATCTTCTTGGTATTTCTTGCGGTCTACCAAATTGAATGTTGAAGGCAACATTTTCAAAACGAGCTCCGAGATTAGTTTTTGTTGTCATCGTGTCATCCAAAATTTGCTACTATGCTCCACTTGCACGTAATGGTGAAAAGTCACATTTTTGGGAAATTCAGTGTTGTTCATCTGTCTCGTCGTGTCGAGGACGTGCTTCAAATTTGCCACCAAATCTCTCAAAAACCAGTTTGGATTTGAAGGAAAGCTGGAAAAGATCCTACAAAAGCGATTTCTAGCCAAAATGGCACAATTCCCGAGTGTTTTTAGGTCATGGCTTCTCGAGACTTTTTTTGTTGGTCTACAAAATTCATGTTGCTCGGTCAGACTGGCGAAACATTTTCAAAAGGATGTGCTAGCGGGAGTCATTAAGCTTTGCGGTCATGCACCATTCACAATTAATGAGTTTTTTTGTTTGGTTTTTTTTCTCTCCGTTTTGTCATTTTGTGTTTTTCATCGAAGTCAAGTCTGTTTGTAGCCTCCAGCCCTTACTCAAAAGACCCTCACAGTTGACAAAGATTGACGACATCCCCTGATCAAACCCCCCCGGTCGGTCTGTATAATAGTCATCTGGCTCGTATTTGTGGCTCAAATTGAGTAGAAAGACAAAAGCTCTCGGGCGAGTTCAACTTGAAATGGCCGATCGTGATCCTAAAATGTCTGCTACAAACCACAATAGAAGTCTTCCCGTGTCTTTTCTGACATGTCTTCTTGAGACTTGTTTTGTTTGTTTGTTACGCGTGATAGACTCGTCCGCCAAATGTCATGTTGCTCAGTCAAACTGAGTTTGGGGGCTGAATTTAAACATACCAAATCATGGGTGAAGTTATGAGAGTTTTGTGGCGACCCATCAATTTTTGCCACCATTTTCTGTCCACAATCAAGGACGGGAACTTTTTTAATTCCTCGTAATTTAGCGTGGTACGTGTGCATAGTATACGCAGTTAAAATTTGGTAACATGCTGGCAAAATACTGAGCCGTTCATCTTTGATCACCCAGAAATGGCCGAACGCTACCCTTAAATGGCCACTTGAAACCAAAATGGTCGACTTTGTCTGTCTTTTGGGGCATTTTCTTTGGTGCCCTCATGGTAGACAAGTTTCATGTTGCTTCAGGGGCTGAATTTGCCATCAGCTTTCCGATCTAGTCACATCTACAGACTCAAATCACCTCTCCCCATTGAGATGAATGGAAATGCGATTAATCTGTTCCAATCCCCCCCAAAAACTGTAGCACTGTATGGCAAACATATATGTATATGAACACAATGAGAGAATGTAAACCCCAAAAACTATGACGTGTAATTAAGCCTCAAGTCACACACACACGTTGCAGTACGTTCATGTGTTGTGCCTTGAAATGGTGTGACCGAGTGAGTGCCGTCGGTCTCCTTGTAGCTCACGCCGCACTCTCCCCGCCGTGCACAGCAGCTGCTGTCTGTCTGTCTTAAGTGGACGTTACATTTCAAAAACTTCTTCATAGCACAGTCGTGCGTGCTAGGTTGAGTGAAGACTCTAAATTGCCCTTCGGTATGAATGTGTGCGCGAATGGTTGTTTGTTTCTATGGGCCCTGCGATTGGCTGGCGACCAGTTCAGGGTGTACCCCGCCTCTCGGCCGAAGATAGCTGCGACTCGCGTGAGGATAAAGCGGTACGGAAAATGGATGGATGGATGGACAAAGAGATTTACACGTGCATGTTAAGCAAGCACATAGCTTTGCTTTAAAGGAGTCCTTTTGGGTTATGTTAACCAACAATGCAAAACGCCTTTGACGGGCGAACCAGTAGCATCGGCGTCGCCCTTCGAGCAACGGATATTTGTACTTCAGTGGCAGGGCAAAACATCTAGACAGACTATGGACTCATTTCGTTTCTATATTTGCAACTTCCTAGCGCCTTGCTTCTTCTTGCTAGCTCCTCCCGCCAGACGTTCTCTCGAGGAGCAAGGAAGCTGCTCGCTCCTCGATTTGCCTGGAGACGATCCTTAATATGGCGGCTTGGTAACAACTTCCGGGTCGCCTTCAATGTTTTGAGGAGGTCGGAATGAGACTTGATGAGCCCAATATAAGAGCACTCACAGGCGTGTAGTCTTTATCTTCTGGAAAGAAAGACTCATATTACAGCATCTTACTGAGCAATTTTGACAGTCTCATTCATGTATAGCCTTATGTCTGCATTATGCTGCCCCCAGGTGGCCAACCAGGAAGAGCGCCTCAATGTCCATTGAATTGAAGAAAAAAAAATGTGGAAAAAATTGTATAATTCTTTACTTTTCTCTATAATTCTCTTTGTCATTACTGTATATTTTTATAAAATTAAATATAGAGTGCAATATGTCACACGATGAAACACATTTTTTTGGGGGGGGAGGGGTGCTGGAGCAGATTAATAGCATTTCCTAATTTCAGTTTATTTCAGTTCAAATTCATTTAAGATGAATGTGTTTTGGGTTATGAGCGTGGTCACGGAACAAATTCAACTTGTGTCTCAAGGCGCCACTGTGTGAAACTGTGTATTTAATGGACAGGTATGATGCTGATCCGCAGTGACAGCGGTCAGCTGATGCTGATGTCCCAGCAGGCTTTGGCACAGGCTCAGGCACAGCAGGGAGCGAGATCTGGCAACAGCCCGGCGAGCGGAATTCCGGCCTCACAGGTACGCGTACGCCCCGCGGGCCCGTACTCGCCTACGCTCGCGGTCGTCGTCCGCGTTGACGATGTCTGTGATGCTTTCGAACATCAGGCGACATCCGCAAGTCAAAGCAACGAGAAGGTGACGATGATCAGGATGACGGCTTCTGCGACTTTCCAGCCGGCGGCGGTCCAGAACACGGCCATGGTCAAGGTCTGGCACGGCGCTCCCGCCAGGACGACTTGTTACTCTTCTGTGTAGAGTTCAAACACATTTCGTATCGCAGTGACAGTGAGCAAAATGATGGCCATTGTCACTCTCATCGCCATTAAGTACATCTGCACAATCTAACAGCAAAAATGCTTTAAATATTACGCACAAAATAGAGTAGGGGGGGAATACAATAATGTTAGATAAAATCCCAAAATATTAGACATAGTATACAAGAATATTAAACAAAAAAGACAAATATACAAAAGTATGAGATGAAAGATACACCATTAGAAATGACTACAAAAATACTAGACAACTAATTCAAAAATATTAGATGAAAATATTACACACACAAAAAACTAATATTAGTCAAAAAATAAAATTTTTAGCATTTGACAAAAATCACAAATATTAGATTAAAATACACATATATAGTATTATAAACAAATACAAAAATATTAGATGTATAGTAGAAAAAAAGGAAAAAAATAGACAAAAGCTACAAAAATAGGAAAACAATAGGAAAAAAAATAATAAGAACTGCAGCTAGTATAAATAGAAATACAAGACAATACAAATTAGACAAACGATACAAAAGTACACGAAAAATACTAATTAGTAAAAAAAAAAAATATAATTTTGGGACAGAATAAAAAAACAATAATAATAATAATAGAAACAATTACAAAAATATTGTACACATACTATGCAAAAAGATGAGAAAATACTACTAAACTACTAGGTGAAAATACATCCATAGTAGAAAAGAATATCAAAATATTAAAGAAAAGAATTTTGGGAAAACAAAGAATATAATAGTATAACAAATGTTAAAACTATGACTGTTATAAAAATATAAGTATACAAAATTACAAGTCATAATTAAAAAATATTTAAAAAAATACACATGCACAAGTATGAGGGTAATACAAAAATGCCAATCATGGTTTGTGTGTAAAGCGTTCATCCGTGGTTCTGTGCCCTCAGGTGATCGGCATGACTCCCAATCCAGCCGCGGTTCCGACCCGCACCGTGGCAGCTGAACACAGGGCTCCTTTTCAGCCGGTCACCGTGGAAACCAAGAAAGAGCCCCCTCCTGCGTTTAGTCAGGTGAGTGCAGGATCCTCACGTCGCTTACGCCTGTGCGAAAGTATTAATTTCAGATAAAGGCAATTTTCCATAATACAGTGGTGCCTTGAGATACAAGTGCCTTTTTTCAGATAATTTTTTTGTTTGTTTTTGCTTCGGCTGGCGAGTAGAGATTTGAGATACGAGCGTTGTATGCTGGCAGCAAACTCAACTACTGATCTCGGTTCACTTTCCGTCTCGTCCTCTGTGACACCATCTCACACCCCATCCTCAATAGACTCTCCTCCGTCAGCTTCACCTACACCACCCTAGACTGGTCTCATTCATACCCGCAGTCAGTGCGTTCAGCTAAAATCTTTTTCTTCCAACCTCTACCCAGTCACTTCAGGTGTGCCCTATGGCTCTGTCCTGGGGCCCCTGCTTTTCATCATCTACCTGTGATGCATACACTGTTTAAATGTTTACATTCTATTTAATTATGTTATTACCCAGTTTTTTTTTTTAAATTTGTAAAGTTCAATATGATAGAGTGCTATTTTCCTGATTTAAAAACAAACATTATTGTTGGCTTTTTTAGGGGGAGGGCAGGTCACGTCCATTCATTTCAACATTTCAACGGGAAAAGATGATTTGAGATAGGAGCTGCGAGCGTGGTCATGAAACGAATTGGGCTCGTACCTCAAGGCGCCGCTGTGTGTCCCCTTGAAATGTTCGACTGGGGATGTTGAGGACAAACATCCGCAAAGTTGCCTTTTGTCCTGCTGTCCACCAGGAGACGCTGGAGAGCGTGAAGAAGTGCAAGAACTTCCTGGTGACGCTGATGAAGCTAGCGTCCAGCGACTCAAAGTCTGCCAACATGGCCAACAACGTCCGGGGCCTGGTCAGGAGTCTGCTGGTGGGTCTCTCTCTCTCTCTCTCTCTCTCTCTCACTCTCACTCTCACTCTCACTCTCTCTCTCTCTCAAAATCTCTCGCTATGCTGAAGCATTCAGAATTCCTTTCACTGGTGCTCAGGGGCTAATATTGTGTGCATTTCCAACTTTGTGGGAACGGTTTGGAGATGGGCCCCTTTCCTTTTCCAACATGACTGTGCATTAGTGCACAAAGGTTCATAAAGACATGGATGACTTGACTGGCCTGCACAATCCTGACCTCAACCCCACAGAACACTTTTGGATGAATTAGAGCGGAGACTGAGAGCCAGGCCTTCTCGTCCAACATTCTGGAAAAATGGTCATAAACTCCCATAAAGGCCGCACGGTGAAAGACTGGTTAGCACATCCGCCTCACAGTTCTGAGGACCCGGGTTCAAATCCGGTCTGGCCTGTGTGGAGTTTGCATGTTCTCTCCGTGCCTGCGTGGGTTTTCTGCGGGTACTCCGATTTCCTCCCACATCCCAAAAACATGCATGGTAGGTTCATTGAGGACTCCAAATTTTCCATAGGTGTGAATGTGAGTGCAAATGATTGTTTGTTTATGTGCCCTGTAATTGGCTGGCGACCGGTTCGGGGTGTACCCCACCGCTCGCCCAAAGATAGCTGGGATAGGCTCCAGCACGCCCGTGACCCGCGTGAGGATAAGCGGTACGGAAAATGAATGAAACACACTCCTAAACCTTGTGGAAAACCTTCCCAGGGGAGTTTAAGCCTTTCTAACAGATTGGATTAAGAATGGGATGTCACTTAAATTCATATCTGAGTCAAGGCAGGTGAGCGAATACTTTTGGCAATATAGTGTAAACGCTGGCATGTTTTGACTACTGCGTTTTAGCTTCAGCGTCTCCATACAGAAAAGTTTTTGTCGTAGTTTAAAATGGCTTAATTTAACCAGGATCCCTTGGGCACAGGTAAAACCCCGGGTCTGTTATGTGCTCGTCGGTGCCATAAATCCTCGCGGACCGGACCAAAATGCCACCTTTCTAGTTGGCCTGCATCTACTTAGCCTGCTGGCTACCTAGCCGCTCTCGTCCTCTTTCACCCTGCTGTGTTGGATAAACTTTCTCCCATTTCTGCCACGGTTGCCCCCTTTGGCGATGGCTCCTTTTCAGCGTCCATTATGGTGCTTCCATGTTATCCGTGTAGCTCATTGTAGAGCTTTCATTTTAGATTTTGTTCTTTGACACTGGATTTGTTTTTTCACGGGGATTCCCGAGTCGATTTGAATCACCACTGATTCATTTGTAGCTTCCAACGTCCATGTTGTGGTTGCAGGAAGGCAAGATGGAGGCGGAGGAGTTCACGCAGGCGCTCTATCGGGAGCTCAAGTCCACACCGCAGCCCTGCTTAGTGCCCTTCCTCAAGGTGAGTGAGGCACCATGACACTAGGGCAGGCCATTCATTGATTTTGTTGAGTAGAGTTTATTGCTCAGTGTAATTCTTTTAAACTCCTTCACTGCCATGGATGTTTACTGCCACCGTCGTACATATTCGTCAAGTACTTTTTTCAACGGGTAAGCGTGGAAAAGGCTCTTGCCCAGCTTGCCTGAGATTCAGGTTGATAACCCACTGCAATGACTAACATATTGCTGGAGATGGTTGCGTTGCATTACTTTGGATTTGAGATCAGCTCAGCTTTTGAGTCGAAGGTAAATATTAGGCGCTTAATCTCTCGATTATCAGAATCAGAATCGTCTTTATTTTGACAAGTATGTCAAAAACACACAAGGAATTTGTCTCCGGTAGTTGGAGCCGCTCGAGGACGACAACAGACAATTGACAGAGAACACTTTGGAGACATAAAGACATTGAGCAAAACAGTCACTGAGTAATAAAAGGTTGCTAGTAATCTGGTAATTCTGGTACAATTTTATTTGTTTTGGGCAATTGTGCAAAAAGATGAGTTCTCTAGCAATTAGAGCAGTTTGAATGACTAATATTGCAATAGTCCGTTGCAATGACCATTGTGCAAAGGGCGCCGAGACTTCAGGAAATGTATGCAGCTTAAAGTGACGAGTAGTCCGATCATCTGGGACAATGTCGATTGTGCAAATGTTGCAGATACTCTTCAGTCCATTATGCCAGTATTGGTCAACAACAGATATGCAAATAGTGCAGCGTGGCGACACTACTACAGTGAGTGCACGAGTAATGTACAATTGGCCCCACAGAAATGTGACAACGAACTCAAGTCAAAAAATTGCCAGCATGTTGCAATGGAATTGTAGGTTAGGTGTTTAAGAAGTCGATGGCAAGAGGGAAGAAGCTGTTGGAATGTCTCCTCGTTCTAGTTTGCATTGATCGGTAGCGCCTAACTGAGGGAAGGAGCCGGAAGAGGTGGTGACCGGGATGCGGGTCCAAGAGGATTTTGCACGCTCTTGCCTTAGTTCTGGCAGCGTGCAAGTCCTCAAGGGTGGGTAGGGGGGTACCGACAATCCTTTCAGCAGTTTTGATTGTCCGTTGCAGTCGGAGTTTGTCCTTTTTTTTTGTAGCAGCACCAAACCAGAATGTGATGGATGAACACAGGACGGATTCGATGACCGCTGTGTAGAACTGCCTCAGCAGCTCCTGTGGCAGGCTGTGCTTCCTCAGAAGCCGCAGGAAGTACATCCTCTACTGGGCCTTTTTGAGGATGGAGTTGGTGTTGAACTCCCACTTCAGGTCCTGAGAGACTGTAATTCCCAGGAACTTGAAGGTCTCGACGGTAGACACAAGGCAGCTGGACAGCGTGAGGGGCAGCTGTGGCGAAGGAGGCCTCCTGAAGTCCACCATCATCTCTACAGTCTCGAGCGTGTTCAGCTCCAGGTTGTGTCGGCCGCACCGCAGCTCCGGCCGCTCCACTTCCTCAGAACCATCAGAATCAGAATCATCTTAATTTTGCCAAGTATCCATCCATTCATCCATTTTCTATCGCTTATTCGAGGTCGGGTCGCAGGGCCGTAGCTTTAGCAGGGACTCCCAGACTTCCCTCTCCCCAGCCACTTCATCCAGCTCTTCTGGGGGGATCCCGAGGCATTCCCAGGCCAGCCGAGAGACATAGTCTCTCCAGCGTGTCCTCGGTCGTCCCTGGGGTCTCCTCCCGGTGGGACGTGCCCGGAACACCTCACCGGGGAGGCGTCCGGGAGGCATCCGAATCAGATGCCCGAGCCACCTCATCTGGCTCCTCTCGATGTGGAGGAGCAGCGGCTCTCTAAGGGAGAGCCCGGACACCCTGCGGAGGAAACTCATTTCGGCCGCTTGTATCCGGGATCTTGTTCTTGCGGTCACGACCCACAGCTCGTGACCATAGGTGAGGGTTGGAACGTAGATCGACCGGCAAATCGAGAGCTTCCCTTTTGGCTTAGCTCCTTCTTCACCACAACGGACCGATACAAAGTCCCCATCGCTGCAGATGCTTCACCGATCCGCCCGTCGATCGCCCGTTCCATTCTTCCCTCACTCGTGAACAAGACCCCGAGATACTTGAACTCCTCCACTCGGGGCAGGATCTGATCCCCGACCCGGAGAAGGCACGCCACCCTTTTCCGACTGAGGACCACGGTCTCCGATTTGGAGGTGCCGATTCTCATCCCAACCGCTTCACACTCTGCTGCGATCCGCTCCATTGGGAGTTGGAGATCACGGCTTGATGAAGCCAACAGAACCACATCATCTGCAAAAAGCAAAGATGCCAAGTATGTCTAAAAAAAAAGACACCCAAGGAATTTGTCTCCGGTAGTTGGAGTGTCCTTTTCAAATCTGCAGTAGAAGTAAAGGATGCCGGACTGATTTAGAATCGTTAGCGCTAAACGATTATACAGTGCTGTGCTTGCTTTGATATGCGTCTTACTTGGCTTGGCGAAGCTGCTTAAATTTGGCAGTGAACCACGGCTTGTTTTGTATTGAATATGCTGTGCAGTCTAAACAGCTTTGAATTTCTCTCTCTGCTTCATTGGTCCACTTTTTCACTGTTTTCACTGTAGGCATCACTCATTTATGTTCTTGCCTGTATGTTGGTATTAAGTGAATTAAATAGTGATCAGACGAGCCCAGTGATGCACGAGGTATAGCACGGTATGCGTTATTTAGCGTAGTATAGCAGTGGTCTCAAATGTTATTTTCCCTGGTGGGACAGTCGATGTGCTGCTTGTATTTAGGGAGTTTGTGGTTGAGTTTAGTTTCGTTAAAGTCCCCGAGAATAATGAGGGGTGAGTCCGCACGGTGGTTTTTTTTCAATTTCGTAGACTTGTTCGGCGAGCGTTAGCAGTGCGGCGTTCGTGTTGGCTTGAGGTGGAATATACACACCGGCGAGAATGAAAGATGCGAACTCACGCGGCGAGTAGAATGGCTTAGAGTTCAAAAACAGCGACTCTAAATGCAGAACGTCCGAAGTCTTTACTGGTCTTTATCAGAAGATGAAGCTCGTCCATTTTGTTGGGTAGGGAGTGTAGATTCGCGAGGTGGAATCGACGGGAACGCCAATCTGCATCCTCTCTTGCGGAGCTTCACTTGGATGCCGGCTCGCTTCCCTCTGTGGCGCCGCCTCCGCCTCCATGCGCCAAAGACCGCGGTCGCTGCTCCGGTGAGTAACACGGGGAAAAAAAACTGAGCGGATTTGCGAAAGTTGGTGAAAGAAAGTCCGGAGTAGACTCCGTGATAGTTAGCAAGTCTCCCCTTGTGTAAGTGAGTCGCGTAATGTCTCCAAAGACGAACGAAGAACACAAACACATAGACTATACTAGAGAGCATGTATTCGAGACGTCCAAAGGGGTATGCGCCATCTTGGAATAAAAAGGGAGAGGTTTGGGCACCTCACACTTGACTCGAGTGTGTATATGTATGCATTCTATGAACAGAGTATGTTGCGGTAGGTAGTAGAAAGTGTCGGTTGTGATCGTAAGAAAAGATGACTCATTTCACAGAGTGGATGGCGAACGGCAGGTGTAAAAAGCCGCTGACGTTCAACTCGAGTCATGCTGTCGGTCAGCGTCGCTCATCGCGTGTGTTGTTTTTCTGTAAATAAAGTGAGTTTGCCCAAAAAAAAAAAAACTTTCTCAGTTTTGCTTTTGTTGTTTTATAGTTTGAGGTGTCACAAAGTAAAACAAATCTTAACGTCAAAGTCACTGTTCTGTTTCTTTTGACCAAAGGTTTTCTCCGCTCTTGGGCCAGAAACTGCTGTTTTTGGCGAAACCTGTCCATTTGCTAGGGCGGATTATGAAAGAACAGACAAAGATAGAAACGAACATGATTCTTCTTTCCTGTTTTTCAAAATATAGAGTAGTGACGACATCCTGTATTATCCCTTTAAGCAATATATAATAGAACACAAACAGTAGAACACGTAGGCAGATCATCTAACAATACTCACATGCATATATTCTTTATCCTCTGCGAAGAATGACTATTACTATTGTAGCTTACTTAGGACTGACCTGTCTTTATTCATATCTATATGTCTGTATTATACTGCCTCCAGGTGGCCAAGACGCACACAGCAGAAGGAGGAGCACAATGTCCATTGAATTGAAGCAAAAAATGTGATCTCTGTGTAAGTTGCTGGGAAAAAACTCAGAGGGGGAAAAAAAAAAAACAGTTTTGAAGTAGTAGTTTCATGAGAAAGAAAGCAAATTCCAGATGGGGGAAAGACAAAAAGAAAAACTGATGACGGCACTCACCTGCGTTTTCACTAAGTGAAGGGAAAAGTAAGGATTAAACTGGGAAATCGGATTTTTGTGGACACCTTTTTGATTTTAAGGCCATATCGCCCAGCCCGACCATATTAGTATGTTTTTCCTCGGCATAACAGTAATGGATTCTTTCATTTTTTTCTTCTGTCAGAAAAGTCTCCCAGCAGTGCGTTGCCTCACCGCAGACCCGCAGGCATTCATCCAGCAGGCCTGCTCCTCCTCCTGCACCCCTGCTGTGAAGAAGCCCAATGTGGACCCAGCTCCAAGTCCGAAAGCCCTCCATCAGGTGGTCTGTGCTGTTCCTAGCGATCTCTATAAAAATCCTGTCAATTCCTGTTAATGATCTGTTTTACAGTCAAGTGGAGCGAGCGCGTTGCCCCAGTCCAGAACTTTGGCCTGCAAGAGCTTCCGAACCATTTCTACCCCCGAAGTCACCCCGGTCCAGATGGGAAAAGCCTTCTCAGGTAGGCCCTTGAGCACCTTTAAACCTGGCTTCTAAAGTTGCAATTTTCTGTATAAATGGCTCGACAGGGTTACGTTCCAGAACCCCCTGTGATGCACACAAATTACGTACAAATCCGCTAAGTAGAGAAAATATGTTTATTTGATTATTTATGTTTTAAAGCTTTATGACCCTACCCACACTCTTATTAACCGTTACTGTACTCTTATAAACTCGTCCTATCGGGGCGGAGGCAATTGAATAATTTTAGAATTGATTATTCTTCCGATCATTCCCTCGATTATTCAAGTAATCGCAAAAAAATAAAATAGATTTTGACTAATACCCATACAAAATATGCATGTGAGGAGCATGTATTATTTGTGTCGGCTCTGGGTTGCCTTCCTCACATTCTATACTGTAGTATCTGTAACTTTGAATGTGTGGCTTTAGAAGGCGGGGCCTGAGCTGGTGAGTGACGTGGGAGTCGGTGAATGCAAGTGCAGAGTTAGCCGTTGTTGGCTCAGGTTAGCGGCTGGCTGGCTGTTAAGTGGCTAACCGGTAGCCAGTCTGCATGTTGCGTGCCTCTGGGCATCAGTTGTGGCCATGCGATGTATGAATGTGCTTGTAATTGAAAGTACACAGGCGGCTGTGTTTATCCTTGACCACCCGTCGAGGGATTAGGATTCATTCTACCTAGCGGTGGTAGGCTATATTGAATTAGCTAATGATGTTTTCTTTACCGTGCACTT
Organism: Phyllopteryx taeniolatus; assembly: GCF_024500385.1. Lineage (NCBI taxonomy): Eukaryota > Metazoa > Chordata > Actinopteri > Syngnathiformes > Syngnathidae > Phyllopteryx > Phyllopteryx taeniolatus. The sequence continues at coordinate 4,268,808 of NC_084508.1, forward strand.
GCCTCGTCTAAGTGATATCGCGAAAAATCCGCAACATCAAATTAGAAATGGAGAGGAGTTGGTGACTTGGCAGGTCACATGTCCTTCCTATTCGTCTGACCCCTGGGTGGGTGGAACCGGCGCCATCTTCCAATTGATGTTATCCCAGCGGCTGTCGGCACCTTGCTCAAATCAGCTCGGCTGCAAAAAATGACCGCATTGCGGGCTGAAGCCTTTTGGATGAAAGGTGAACCGTTCTCAACAAACAAACGGAAAGTCCGTTTACCTCGGTTCAACCTTTGTGGATTGCAATGACCTGGATGACTGAGACTCCCTTCTGTTCTGTTGTGTTGAAAGCAATTGTCGCTGTCTGAACTATTTTGTCACACCGGATGTTCCGAAAATAGTGGTAGGAACTGTCATAAATCCATCTTCTTTTTTTTCTTTTTCTTTCTTTTTTTTTTTTTTGTTTTTTTTTTTTAGGAGGGTTCTCCGTGAGGCAACCTTTTGCTCGAGATCCTCCATGCGCCCCCAGACTTGCTTTCAGGGACACTTCAGGCTCGTACAAGTAAGACGATTCAGATGCATTCCACGCCAACTGTGTGTCCAAATGCTTTCATCTCATCTCGTGTCACTTTATGACACTGTCGTAACGCGTGTCGCATTTCGGCATACGGCCGTGCTATATTTCAAGCGTGTGGAAATATTTGACCGAAAATGAGACTGATGACGCAGAGAAGACGACGACATTAACGACGTGGCGTCCATGGCGGGCGTCAACCTGCGCGAGGAGAACGCTCAGATCCTGACCGGCGCGGTGGGCTCGGTGGTGCGGTCGTGCCAGGATCAGCTCTTCCTGTCCGCCGGCCCCGCGCTGGGCCGCTTCCTGCGCGCGGGACGCCCGCTGGGGGTGACGGAAGTGGGCCCCGAGGTGGTGGCTCTGGTCTCTCACGCCACTCAGGAGTGTCTCCGCGGCCTCCTGGAGAAGCTCACCGTGATGGCGGAACACCGGAAGGCGGCCCTGAAGGTACTCGCGGCTGGACTTCCCGGTTTGTGTCCCGTCTGAGCTCCTTTTGGCCGGTTGGCGTCCGCAGGAGGACTCGTGGCACGACAAAGTGAGCGACGTGCGCTCACAGCTGCGTTTCCTGGAGGAGGTGGACGCTTTGAAGAAGAGGAGGAAGGACGAAGAGGAGAGGGACAGGCTGATGCGTTTGGCCAGGGTCAGTCTGATACACCGTGTCTGTCTCGTGCCAAATCCAGACTCATTCCTGTCTCGAACCGCATCTGGGCGCAATCCTGTCTCCTCCGCATCACCGCAGATTCCATATCCACTCTCATTTCTCACCCATTCCACCTTCTGTCTCACGCCGGCAGAGTCGCTCCCACCCTGACGATCCGCTGCAGCAGCAGCTGAAGCAGAGAGCAAAAGAGGTGACTTTTCACTCGGTCGAAATTCAGTTTCCACAATTTCTTCGTTATTGGTTTGGCTGACTCGGTTGTTGTTGTGGTCGTGTCCTTATCGAGTTACAACAAATGGAAGAAGCTCAGCTGCAGCAGCGAGAAGCCAACCTCACCGCTCTGGCGGCCATTGGCCCGAGGAAGAAGAGGGGGCTCGCCCGCACGGAAGGCAACGTACGGACGGGCGTGCGTGCGTGTTTTATATTGTGTGAAGTGTGCATGTGCAAATGCAATGTTGTGTGCGTGTGCATCAGGTGTCGCTGGCGCCCAGGCAGCGCGTGAGTCGCGTGACGCTGCGAGATCTGCTGCTGTGCATGGAGCACAGCCAATTCCTGCGACGCTCACTCACGTTCTACAAGGCCATGCTCTGACAACTCCACCCGTTTGGTGCCATCCTGACAACATTCGGACAACTCCACCTGTTTGGTGCCATCTTGACATTCTGACAACTCCGCCCGTGAGGTGCCATCCTGACAACATTCTGACAACTCTGCAGAGCTGTCTTGAGATACAAGTTTCATTTGTTCCACGATCACACTTGTAACGCAAAACCCTTAAAAGCTCTTTTCTCATTAAAGTGAATGGAAAGGCCATTCATCTGTTACACAAGTTAAACAAGTAATGTAATTAAATAGAATGTAAAGAGTTAAAACAGCTTGTGCATCACAATTTAATGCTTCAATTCCTTTTGCTGCTGCTCCTGGTGTGGCCGCCTTGGGCCACCGGGGGGCAGTATAACATTTTCATAAAGACAAATGAAGAGCCACTGCTATTTTCAGCAATGTGAATTACTGATGCTCATTATCATGGCCATGAAAAAAAGAAATGAAAAAAATCCCCCCCTAAAAAATCGTGAATAAGGAGGTCTGAAAAGTAATATGTGGGATTCCAATGTATCAAACATTTTTTTCGCAGAGGATAAACAATACGTGTGTGCCCTTATTGCTTTATTGTCTGTCTACATGTGTTTCCGCATCAATGCTACTTTTGTTCGTCCGTCAGTGGCTTTTTCCATTGTATGTTAGCATTAAGCTAGCGGGGTCATTCTTAAGGCAGAGGGTTGTTTTAAATCCACAATGTCTTTGTTTCACGTTTAGTCGGACGTGAAGAATTTCTGATAAACTGCTGCTCGTTGTGAAGCGAGTTGACTTTGCTCCTACCTCGCACACTTGAATCACAAATTTTTGCTCGCAAGTCAAAGCCAAAAAAAAATCACCCGAACAACAGCTCATATCTCAAAAGTTGCAAGTCTCAAGGCACCACTGTAATAACACAGATTGACGTGTAGGATTTTGTGTTTATCAAATATTTTTGTTGTGTTCACGCTTATGTTGAAGCTGTTTTGACATTGTTTTGCAAAGAGCAATCTGTTTCATTAAAAAAACTTTCACAAGCATTTTTCTTTTTTTGCATGTTGTACCTGGGGGGGGGGGGTACAACATAAAAACTTTCTGTCACATCTGTACAGTATTTACAGTAACAGTGTGGTGACTTCGCTTTTGATGCGGGCGCCGACGTATCAACTGGCCCGGCCGAACAGGAATTGGCTGAAGTGCGAGAAGGCGTCCGCGCCGCCGCTGCCCCGTGAGGCCCATCCATCCATTTTCTGAGCCGCTTCTCCTCACTAGGGTCGCGGGCCCCCGTGAGGCCTTTAGCCGGAACCCTCTCGTTCTCAGCGCTCCGACGCCTGCAGCCGCAAACGAGTAAGAAGTAACACACAACTTCGGCTTGAATTCATGTCGGCTTCACCACGAAGTAGGACCCGAATGTTTCTCTGTTGTAAAGTTTAACAAATGCTGAAGGACAAAGTATTGTAAAAGAGTCAAATGTTCTGCCTGTAATTCTTTTCTTTATTGTTGTAGGCATTAAGAGACCAACAAAAGAAGCAATTATTTTTTCAGCCTTGCCGCTTACATGCAGTGATTTCTCCAGATTCTTGGAACCTTTTGCTGATATTACGGACCGTAGATAATGAAATCCCTAAATTCCTTGCAATTGTCTGTTGCAATTGTCTGAGGAACATTGTCCTTAAACTGTTGGACTATTTTCTCCCGCACATGTTCACAAGGAGGTGAACCTTGCCCCATCTTTGCTTGTGAATGACTGAGCAATTGAGGGAAGCAATCGTGGCACCCACCTGTTCCCAATGAGCCTGTTCACCTGTGGGATGTTCCAAACAGGTGTTTGATGAGCATTCCTCAACTTTCTCAGATTTGCAAATCATTGTATTCTGTTTTTTCTGTTTAACACAACATCCCAAGTTCATTGGAATTGGGGTTGTACGAAGGATGGCAAGGACGCAGCGAGAGAAGGTTGATGGATGGAGTGAGGGAAGACATGAGGCCATTTGGTGTTAGAACGCAGGAGGACGCAGGAGAGAGGCTCGTGTGGAAAAGGGTGGCAAGCCCAAAGAAAAAGAACAAGAAGGAAAAACATTCACCGAGTTCAATTGGAGAAGAAAGTCACTGCTAGCCTCCCAGCCAGTGGTGGCGCTCGTCTTCCTGTAGTCGCCATCTTCTCCCGTTGGCGCTCATTGTGAGTGACGGCACTTCCGCGGAAGTCAACGCAATCGATCAAAAGCATCACGGGGCAACGGCAATGGAAAAGTGGCCGACTTTAAAGGATGCCTGCTTCCGAGCCATCCACGAGCAACATTTCCGCGCTGTGGGCACCGCGGCGATTCTCAGTGAGTGCAAAGTGTTTCGGTTTCCGTGTTTTTGTTCGTGGCGAGCAAGCTAGCCCGGGACAATGCTAACATCCGGTTTAACAGCCGACTCGAAGAGAATCAAATCCAACTTTTAGCACAGCGCCAATGTAAAGCTGTTTCACAATTGGGAAAATAACTGAGGCTTTCCTAACAATTGTGCCGAAAAAGATTCAAGGCTACAGTGACCTCTGGTGGACAACTGAGGCCATAGCAACCTCTAAAGAGCACGACTGGCACTGTTTCCCATGACACCAATAAAAGTTCAGAAAAGTCATTCGAGTGTTTCGTTCATTCATACCAAATAATGATTAGGACAAATTGACGTAATCAAATATGCAGATGCTCTCCCCCGTACTCTAAAACACATTCCAGATTAACCCAAAGAAGAAATTAAACTTGAAACTCCATGAGCCATGACACACACCAAAAGACTATGAGCCAATGAAAAGCTTAGCAACATTTTGAAGCGCGAAGCGAAACGTCATCGGTCACGTGACACTGGTGTTTCGATACAAGCGCCGATACAAGCATTTCGAATCACTCCGCTTCGGGAAGAGTGACACGAGCGCTGAAGCCTCGGTATCATTTGCCCAGCACTAAAAAACGCATCAAGAGAAACACACTGCCATTATTTCCAGTCGGGTAATGCGCGGATTCATTCGGATCAGACCATATGCACAGCTCAGGTGTAAAAGGACGGCCGGCTGTCCTGAGGCTCTTTGCGAGCCTCTCTAAGCCCGCAAGTCGAAAAACACAAACGGACGATAAGGAAGCTCCTTCAGGACGTTGCCACCATCTGTTGTAGCCCGCTTGGGAATGTCCTTGGATGAGACAAACAAGGGAACACCTCCAAGAAGTTACACCGCAGTTATGGAACAGTCAAAGAATACATTGGAAAGGAAAGGCGTGCAACCCCAGAAAGGTGAATAAAAGTCATTTTGACAACTCCAAAGTCATTCGTTGTTCGCGTGGGCGAGGGGAGCAGATGCCTTGAACATCTGTTTTGGAGGCTCGTTCTTCCAGACCGGAATGTTCCAGAAAGAAGGGTCTTTTGCCATCCCACTGGCTTTGTGCACTAGTCTGCCGGCGCAGCCGGTCGCCAGCCGTTGCGGGGCCCACGTGTCCTTTGCGGTCCGGGAGGTTCTCCGTGCCGGATGGCGTTTGGGGAGCCGGTGTTGGCGTCGCATCCTTGACGGCGGGTGAGGTCTGCCCAGATGTGGATTACGAGGGGCCGGAGGCTTTCCTTGTCCGCAGAGGGCGCTGTGCTCGGCGAACATCTCCTCTGTCGTGGCTGTATTCGGGCCCAGCTTGTTGATTTCACACCGTCGGCTGACTCGTGTCACTTAAACAGGCGTTGCTTGTTGGAGGGTATTAAGTCAGCCTGGTTTCAGCGCTTTATCCTCAAAAGAAACATTCCGTCAATGTAACAGCAGATATGCGAGTCGTACTCTGACTTCAAAGTGATTGACGTTTGCCGCATGGACTTTTTGGGACAAAATATATTTAGTGTTTTAACATTTAATAAAGGTGGTGCCGTAAGTTTCCAAACAGAAAAAATAACCGTATTTTTATGCTTTACATGACTACCATTGTTTTGAGAACACATTTCACTGCGTGAAACCTCTCTTCATGAGCTTTTGTTGTTGTTTTGTTTTTTTAAACATGGCGTCAGATCTGCCAGCAGACCTGATAAAAGAGCTGCTTCCTCTCCTGAATGTGTGTCAGCTGGACGAGCTTCAACCAGGGCTGGAGCTCAAAGGAATATCCACGTTCTCGTCATGGATGAAGTTCTACCAGCATTTTCAGAGCAGGCGCGAGGTCGGTGTGTTTTACAGTGTTGTATACAGTGTACGCTGTACAGGCAGATCTCACTTCGGTTGCGCTCCTGCAGTGCAGTCGCACGTTCCGCCTCAACAGGCCAGGCACCACTGAGCCGGCCTTACAGGAAGGGATTCAGCGGAGAAGAACAGGAAGCGCTGGTCCGCCACTAAGCGCGCAGAGAAGAGAGAATATACAGTCACAGGAGAAATGATTAGACCGCTTTGTTCCTTCCATTTCTTATTGATTTGAATGCCTGCTACTGCCACTAAAGGTACGCCACCTGTTAGTTCCGGCCGATTGTGGCGCAAGATGTCACCAAAGACGACAAGAGACAGTGTTTTTAGGCTTCGTTCGTGTTTGCGTGCATCATATTTTTCCATAAATAAATGATACCCTGTTCATGTATTTAACTTTTCTGAGGACAGCGGCCATAAAGAAAACATTTGAGCAAAGTCGGCTTCAAAAAACAGTGGAACCTCGATTTACGATTTTAATTGGTTCTTGAACGGGGTTTGTCACTTGAAGTTTGTCAGTTGAACATAACCTTCCCATTAGAAATAATGTAAACGTGAACAATTGCTTTGACAAAAGTCCATATTTTAGTAAAGCTTTGCACACCTTGAGCACCATATCAAGATATACAAAACTGTAGAAAGATGCAACAAACATGAAAAGGGGCGATCGATCAAAAATGGCGAACCCAAGTTGCGGTACAGGGAAGGAAAATGAAATGCTATGGGGAGGGAGATGCCGTGTCTAACGCTGACCAGCAGAGGGCAGTGTTCTCTGCTTGGCGCGCATGGCCAGAGGGGAGACTCGAATTTTGAAGAAAAGAAGCGCTCACGTAATGATATCACGAACGTTATCAGCCAAATGTTCTCTTTTTGTCCTTAATGACGAACTTGCGACAAACCGTCCTTTCTGCACCGCGCTACACCAACACGCACCCGAACGGTGTCCCGTCACGAGCCCATCACAGCCAGTCGGAAACCATAAAACCTCCTCTAATGTTTACAATTGCCAAGAATACTCGTATGAAATCCACTTGCCCGCACGGCAAGAGAAACGGGGTTTAGGTTTGTCGACGGGGGTTAGGTTTCGGACTGCAATAAAGTGAAATCCGCGATACAGAAATACTATAGTGACACTGTGAAGCCCACCGGTGTATAATTATTTTTCCTACTGAAGACACTAATTGTTTAATAATGTAAATATTGTTGTGGCACACTCTGTTGATTATTTTTAACATTACAGCTTTGCAGAAGCTTTTCTCAATTTCTACGTATTCGTGGACACGTGAGCCAGCTTCCCGATGATCTTGGAAGCTAGCGACGTCCTGTGCCTAGATGGCATAACAAAATTGTCCAACGCGACCGGATACGGTTCACAACAAGATATCGATGTCGACGCGAGGTGTGGAACGGTTCACGGCTCGGTTCTCATCTCGGTTTCGGGGTCGTGGTTTTCAGTTCTGTTTGGTGAACATTGACTCTTAGGATAATCAATTATGTCTTGTATAGTTAGGTTAAAAGTGAAAGTATGGTCACAGCATTATTATTGTTGAATTGAAATTATTTTTCAATATATATTAGCTGTTCTATCTACGCCAGGGGCGTATATCGTGACTGGCCGAACAATGAAATGCTCTTCCATTGGATGGCAAGAGGTACAATAAACATGTACAGTATCTAGACCTGTCACAATAATTACTATATTGACTTATATTTCAATAAATAAAATGGACACGATAGTTTGTCCGGACTTATTGAAACCAGTTAAAGCAATTGATAGCACAGGTAGTCTCTCTGAGATGCAAACACCTTATTTTTGATGCTGTGTGTGTTATTAATTTTGATATTTTTGCCATTTTTTTAATCCATTGCGCTTGCACTCTCTCAGTATATTCTGTGTTTAAGTGTGTGTGTATTGTTTTAAGTGTGTTTGAAGGCCCTAAAACAAAACAAAAAGTTTCCCAAAACCTTTTTTTTGTAAAAGTATTTCTAAATTTTGGATTTTCACTTATCTGCGGGGCTACGTTGGTAAATTGAGGTTCCACTCTGTCATCAAACCGTAGTTATGCTCGTTAGCATAGCATATACAGGAAGGCGGCTACCTCGTGTCCCACATTGGTCATCGGACATTCCACATATGGCGGTTACATACAATGTGCAATTGTCTTTTGTGTCAGTTTTACAGTAAACTTCAACTGCGAGTGACAACAAGCTTGAAGCAAGCATGCTTTGCCTCCTATTTGGGCAACTATGCGAACCAGAGAGTGAAAACGTGCAAAGGAATACGTTTAATACAGACAAATAATCAATGAAGCTGTCTTTGATTAAGGTTGAATGTGTTTAAAGCATGTTGGAGGTGTTAAAACAAGCCCCCAACCCCAATTTTAAATAAAAAAAACCCGCAGTATTGCTGTATCACAGATTTTCACCCATTCTTGGAAATGATAACACCTTAATTGACCCTGTTCCAAATGTCTTCAACACACCTTGACACATCTTCACAGCTTCTCGTCTGCTTGATTCCAGCAAAAAATCTTTCTCGCTGAGCAAGACTTGAGAGTGGAAGTGATGCGACTGATGTTTGCCGAGCTCCTCTGCACTTCCACCCTCGACATGGACGTCTGGAAAAATGTGAGCTTTCCCACCTTCGTGTCGACAGCCATCAAGAGCGTCAACCACGTGACGTTCAGCTCCGACATGCGCCCCTACGTGGACTTGACTTCGGGGGAGCCGACTCTTCTCCACAGTCTGGAGAAGACTGTGGAGAAGCTGAGGGTGGTGTTGAAGGACGAATTGATGTCCCGGGATATGTCCCAACTACTGTTCTTCATGATCCATCGTCTTCTGGACCACGGCGCGGTTAAACACCTCAGCCTGTCCTCACCTTTCGTCAACTTCTTGACCTGGCTGCTCGGTTACCGAGGGCATCGGTATCGACCTCTCACGGAATGGCAGAACAATGAAACTTTGGGTCTAGGTACTACTAAAGGTTTTCCTTATGATGAATATTTAGAAGAATTGGACGACGAAGACGGTCCCTCAATCAAACTCAGGAGGATGGGGGCGTCATACTGTGAGCCTCCACGGTACCATTGTAAAGACTGTTATCCCAGCCGCATGACGCCGTATCCAGATTCAAAGATCGAAAGTCTGGAACTGACTGTGCGTTTCCCGGAGCAGCTGGCGGATATCATCAAAATCCTGCCCACTTTTGACAGCCTCACCTCTCTCACGCTGCGTAGTTGGTGTGAGTGCAGCTTCTTACGTCACTGTCGGGCAGAATCCTCTCATCTCCAAAATGACCATTTCAGGGGAAAAAAAAAACGCTATCTTGCTGAAGTCAGCAAACACCACATCAGTTGGTATGATAGTTTGTACAGGCGTTACTCACTATTTTGTCCTTCGCTTTTTCTCGCATTTCCTAAAATCAGACTTAAATCACAGGATTGTTTTTCCACAAGAACTGTTACTGCACACTCATGTCGCAATAAGGGCGAGCCGGGACGAAAGAGTGTGTAAAGTTTGGCATAGTTTCACACTTAGGAACCTAAAGTCCAATGTGCCCATTGCAAAGTACAGCTGCACATCTACGAGGAAGTAAACATAAGTAGCGTAATAAATACAGCCAGTTAGAATGAATTGTAATCCATAACAGGTGGTTTAGGTAGAGGGACAATGGACACAGCCACTTGTGCTCTTTTAATCGCTTTATTCAACAAACAAACAACACAAGCGCATAATCACGAGCACATTTTTACCCGCCCTGTCGGTGGCGTCACGGTCAGAAAGTTCCCCAAGAGCGTGAATAGATTTGTATTCTAGCATTTTGCAACACTTTTAAATAATCCATAAACATAACAGACGACGTGGGGGTTTTCCCTGACAGTGACAATATGCAACATTTTAAGGTCATAAATCGTTCTTTCCATTTTCATTTGGCAACCAAAACAAAACAAAAATGCCACAGTGCCTGATGATAGAAACGGTTTGGTGGTGGCGTTTTTCATGGATTTGAGCAATTTGACTTTGCGGCTTCCACTGTGGTTGATTGTTCAACTGTTGTTGTTTGTTGTGTCGCAGCCAGGATTCCTATCAGCCACATACACGACCTGGCAAAAGCTTTGCAGTCTTTGGCTTCGCGGCCCCACCGGTCCCTCCGCCGTCTGGCCGTCTGCTTGCTGCCGTGCATGTCGCTGCTAGGCGTGCTGTTGAAAGCTTACCGAGAACTGAAAGAGCTGGATGTGGAGTTCGAGACCGCCCGGTTCAGGAGAATCTGCGAAGAGATCGAAGGTGAGAATGTAATAGAATTAGAAAAAAAATGGAATAAAAAAAGTTCACTAGTTTTGTTTCAATTAAATGGACATTGTGCTGCTCCTTCTTGGTGTGCACGTGCAGGAATAATAATAACAATAATAATAATCATAAAATGGTTAGCTATAAATATAAAATGGTTTTAGCCATGACTGTATCTGGCCCACCACATCATTTTATGTGGCCTGCAAAAGCAAATCATGTGCCTCTACTTCATGTTTCTGGCAAAAATACCAAAATTGATATTATATAATAAATAATAACACTTTTTACTGGCTTCTGATTTCAAAAGTAGTTATTCATCAATTGTTTGCATATATGTAATAATATGAGGCGATTAGACATTGATATGGGTTCACAGTCATAACGGCACTCCAAGGGAACGCATCACTACGATGTGGCCCACAACAAAAAGCAGCTCGACACCCCTGTCTTAGAATGTTATAATACTACGACAATGCTATTTGTTAGCCCATCTATGGCGTTTCCCATTGTGTTAGCATGAATCTAGCAGCCTTTTATGCAAACGACCGAGTGGCCTCCAGTCGGCTTTGGTGGATGTGCGCCGGTTGATGGCGTGTCCGGGTGTGCGTCTCGCAGGCGAACTTCCTCTGGAGCGCCTTTCATTCCAATCGGACGAGGGCCGGCTGGAGCACGCCTTCCTCTTGAACACGTTGACACTGTGCCCCCGTCTGGTCTCGCTGCACGTCTCGTCTATTCGGCTGTTCACCGGCTGCCATCTCAAGGAACTCCTCAACACACTCGCAGGTAAACCATCAGATTATTCCAACACTTAATATTCTCGCACACTTGGCCCGTGTGAGCGCTGTGATGGGTACCCAAATTCAGTGCACTTTCGGCATAGTACGATTATTCGGCATTTTGGCCCATTTCGCCATCTCCCTTTTTCTTTTAAATCCGATGTCTGATCAGCAATCAATTTAAAACTGGGAAAAGTTCAGGGAACTATTTATTTCTTTGAAATTTCTATGGAATTTATAAGAGACGCTGCTGACCCTGGGAACTCCCTGCACTTTGTTGTTTTAACTAAAAAGAACTATAAATATAAGATGAGCATTTCCGTAGGGCTGTTAAAATTAAGGCATTAAAGCATAATTGTCAATCACAAAAATTTAGCGCATGAATCTTTTATTAAATGATTAATCACACAATTTATTTTGAGCACACACACACACACACACGGCGGAAGGATATCTGAAAGCTCCTACAAGGTCAGTGATCAGGTCCACGCCGACGCCAGTGCGAAGATGAGTGAGGCGACTCCGACCGGTGTGCTCGGCGGCAAATTTTGCTTCAAAAGGATTTTTCATAAAACAAAGGTCATTTGCATATTGTGCAACGCTGAACTCTCTTTTCGTCAAAGTGCAACAAGTTTAATCAAACATCTTCTCAAAGCAAAATGTGCTGTTTTGTGTGGGATCTTCGGCACCTGCGTTTACTGAAATGTCTCATGTATAATCCGCTTTTGGGTATAGTGTGCAAAAAAAAAAAAAAAAAAGTTGACCCGAAGTCAAGAAAAGGCTTCTGTTTCGAAATAACGCACGCCAAGACTTCAATCCGATTTGATGGTCATATGTTTTAAAAGTTAGCATTTATCCTGTGCACAAAAGAAAAAATGTGAGCTGAAAGAAGGTGAAAACGTGAGCGCATACTTCACTCTTTGGTGTGTTTAGAGTCAAACGTTTGCCTGACAAGTCTAAGCTTGGCGGATCTAAACTTGTCCGACTGTCTGGAGGAGATCGTCAAGGTTTTGAGGGTCTGCAAGCTGGAAGGTAAACGCACACACACACACAGACCTCCTCTACTTCTCTTACTCCTCCTCATCTTTCTTCTTGTTCTTCTCAACCTCCACCACCTCTTCCTCCTCTTCCAATTTCTGAGCCTCCATCTTCTTGTTCCCTTCATTCTTCTCCTCATCCTTTTTGTTCTTTTCGTCCTCGACCTCCCCCTTCTCCGCCTCGTCTTCCTCCACTCCCTCCTTGTTCTGATCTTGTTTTTCTCATCTTCTCTTCTTTTTTTTCCCTCAACCTGCATCTCATCCACATGCTCCTCATCATGCTCCCCTTGCTCCTTTTTCTTCTTCTCCTTGTCCTCCTCCTTCACCTCCTTTGTCGTCTTCCAGAGCTGGAGCTCCATGCCTGTCGCCTTCTGGAGTGTGCCGTTGACAAGGCTGAGAGTCTGCGTCAGCTGGTGGACGCCCTGAAGGCGTTGCCGTCCCTGCGCAAACTAACCTTGTCTCTGAACCGCCTGGGTAAGCCTCGCCTCCCCTCGCCTCACCTCGCCGACGGCCACCTGTTGTGCAGTGCTTGACGTGTCCGTGTGTCCGCAGCCAAACACGTGCACGTGCTGGCTGGACTCTTCTCCAGACCTGCGCCCAGCTCGTTGGAGTACCTCAATGTCAGGTGAGTGCTCAGCATCACGGTGGAAGAGTTGAGCAACAAGGTTCTCGAGTGCAGCATACTTGAGGCTGACTTTGACTCACTCTGATATTTGAGCCTGGAGCGAAATTTCTTCTTCATCCTAGTAGTGCTGTCTTGCGCTATGAATGCTGTGTATTGGCAGTAAACACAACTCCACTCACTTCACAACAAGCAGCAGTTTGAGTCTTGGAGCTGTTTATTGGCACTTTTCAGCTGAAGGTTACTGTCAAAATAAACATAACAAAAACAAAAAGAGCTTGTGTATTTAAAACAACTTCATAGCCTCCGTTGGCTTAATGCTAACATACAATGGGAAACACCATCGGCACACCGCTAACAATTAGCATCTATATGACGGTGTTGTTACACTTTAAGCAATGGATATCTGAACACAAAGGGCGCAGCAACACACATAGACATGAAATATAACAAACTCGCAGGTGTATATTCTTCATCCTCTGCGAAGAAGGACTGTTACTGCCGCACTGAGAATGCAAGAGAAGTACAGTATAGTTCATGTCAGTCTTATACTGCCCCCAGGTGGCCAAGGTACACACACCACAATGTGCATTGAAGGAGAAATTAAATTGTATTTAATTATGTCAATACTGTTGTTTTTTGTTAGGGATGCTCAATACCACTTTTTGCAGACCGATACCAGTGTTAGTATTCACTCTTGTGTATTCACCAATACTACCAGTACTGTTGATGCATAAAAATTCAATTAACACAATGACAGATAATTGTGAGGCAAAGACCTTTTTCTCTTTCTTACGCCTTTGTTGATTCGCCAATGTGTCAGACCGCCACAGTGTAGCACCAATTACTGGCGAGGGCGACTTACTCAATGTCAAATTTCTTTTTTTTGTTTTGCTCATACGAATCAGTGGCTATTCTCGGCAGCTTCCACGAGGACCCGATAGCTTGAAATAAGGCCGGTATTGGCCCAATACCGATACCTGCTATATGTACTTGGCTATCCTCTGCGTTCAGAAAGTAGAATATTATAGAATGTGATTTTTTTTTTTTTCTTTCCCTTTCATGCAATTGAGTTGTCTTTGTCCAGGGCCAACTTCATTCAGCCAGCAGACCTGCAGGTCTTCGCCGAGGCCTTGAGGTCGCATCCTCCTCTGAGCAAACTCACCCTGGACGTCACGGACAACCCGGGAGATCGCGACGCCGACACGTGGAACGCGGCGCTCAACAAGCTCCGCCCTTTCTGTCATCTCCGGACCAACTGGTGGAACTCGAGAAACGCCATGGCCGATCACGTCAGCAACATGTGAGGCGGCGGAAGGAAACGTACGTGACAACCCCAGAGAGAGATTCGCTTCGAGTCTTTTATGGAAGCAGAAGCTCTGGTATATGTTCTATTTTTGCGCAGCTGTGCCAGGAAGTGAGAGTCACATGCACGTGTCATGTGATTCGTCACTAGTCACCTGACACCAGCATGCTCGTGGTTGTGGTAAAGTGGTCAATGAGGAAAGCCGTTTGAGGGTTTATTTGCTAAATCCATGTTCAGTGGTGCCCACTGAAATGAATCAATGCCATTCAGCTACACTTTTTGCTTCCAATTCTATGGCTGTTGTGCTGCTCCTGGTGTGTGCGCCTTGGCAATCTGGGGGCAGTATAATAACAGACATACAGATACTGCACATGGAGACGGTCTCATCTACTCAAAGTACAGTCATTCTTAGTCATTCTTTGCAGAGGATAAAGAATGTATGCTGGTGAATATTGTGACATATCAACATCGTGATATGTCAACGTGTGTTGATGTGTTGTTGTGTTCAAATATCCGTTTTGACCGCCACACAGATGCTATTCGTTAGTCTGTCTCATGCGTTTTGCGTTGTTAGTTAGCATTGAGCTAGAGGGACTTAAAGCTAAGTGGTTGTTTTCAACACAAAACAGGGAATTCTCTTCGTTCCGTGTTTAGTTTGACAGCAAACTTCAGCTAGGAGTGGCATTAAACAGCTTGACATGTCACTGCCACCATACAGCGCATGTTTTTGCTCGCATCAAAGCAAAATATCGGCTGAACGCCATCTACAGTGGGAGGAAAAAGTTACGTGAACCCTTTAGAATTTCTAACATCTCTGCATAAATTGGTCATCCAATGTGGTCTGATCTTCATGGAAATCACAAGAATAAACAAACACAGTCTACCTAAACTAATATCACACAAATAATATAGACATATTTTTCTAGAAATAACGTGTCGACATTGACAGGATGGGGAGGAAAAAGTAACTGGGTGACCCTTGACCCTGTATCAATATTTTTTATGGGATGTATTGTAAATAGATGACATTAAGTATTGTCTGCAACAGGAGTGAAGGCGGAGAATTATGATGCGGTCTCTATTGCCACCTAGTTTGGGGGCGTAATTCCACATTCAGACGCATCCGAGAGATGCGCTACAATTGTCGAGCCGTTTCTGAGCCCGAGCCGACGTAGGAAGCGTATCAACTGGGCCAAGGAGAAGAAGGACCGAACTGTCGGCCGGCGGTCCGAGGTCCTCTTCCGATGAAAGTGAAGTGTGCCTTTCATTCGGGAATCAAGGTCCCAGACTTTGCAGGAAGACGGGTGAAGAACAGAGCCCAAGCTGCTTGAGGTCCAGTGTGAAATATCCGCAGTCAGTCATAATTTGGGCTGCAATGTCCAGTGCAGGTGTTGGTAAACTCCAAGGCCACCGCAAGAGTCTACCAGAATGTTGAAGAGGACTTTGTGATTCCTTCTGCTGAGGATCTGTACGGAGATGCAGATTTTGTCTTCCAGCACCAAAACCTGGTTTGATGCCCATGCCATCACAGTGCTTGACTGGCCAGCCAACTCACCGGATCTAAACCCCATCGAGAATCGATGGGGTATTACCAAGAGGGGCACCAGACCCAAAAACAAAGATGAAATCTGGGCTTCCAGAACTCCCAGGCAATGCCACAGGCTGACTGCTTCAATGCCATGGCGCATCCGGGCAATGATTCAAGCAAAGGGATTCCCAACCAAGTACTGAAGATTAACATATCGTTTTGAAAGTACCGTCTTTTGATTGATTTCATGTCACCCTAATATCTTTTTTTTTTGACAAAAACTGAGAAGTAAATAGTGATTTCTTCACAGTATTCACATTTTTTGAATTTCTGATTTCGTGGGTTTTATGCGCTGGAAGCCCAAATTATGTATAAATAAATACTGGAAATTGTTTAAATTGTGGGCCCTGAATCTATAATCTATGAAAGTTTCACTTTTTGAATGGAATTATGGAATAAATAACATTTTTCATGATATTAACATTTTTTGGAAAGGGTCTATATTGGGTCGAATGAAGTATCACAGCTTACACCCACGATTTTACTTGCAAAATACAACACAGCAGACCCTCGAAAGAACGGACGAATGGGGCGTCCGATATAGCCGATTGTCCGTGAAATTGAATCACATTTGTTTTGAGGCTATATTCCCCTGTATTGCTGTACGATAACAAATTATTTTGTAAGTTTTTTTCATGGCCTAAAACGCCCAGTACAGTACAAAGTTATTGTAAATAATAAAAAGTTTGAAAATGTTTGAAAGTTTCAGATTTTATCGAAACTTGGTCATGGTGACATTGTTGACGTACAGTACTCATCGTAGGTGAGTCACTTTCATGGGTCTCGAGGAATTGGTGCGCTTCCTCGTTCCATATCCATTGTCAAAGGCTTGACAAAAAAAATATTACTGGACCAAAAATAACATGTTCCAGACTCCAGACTTTTGTATTTATCAGAGCTAACGCCGAAGCCATGCCGCTGGCTTTCAGCGATTTAATGGACTTCGGATTACTGGCTGCACGCTTACACAACACTGTATCCACTTTTGTTTGATGCCCCCCATTATAGATACACACCCAAATATCCTCATAAATATATAATTGCATTAGACTTATTCGCACCGGCACAATATATCAACGGGGGGCGTTGGGAAATTCACTCCGGGCGCACTCTCTGCACCCCGGAACCTTCGGAAATTCAGAGCGTTGTTGGTTGCGTGCCACTTGATACAAGCAAAAGGGACACGTTAAATATGGCGGCTGTACCGACGTATCCCTATCAAAAGTCAACACGTTCATTCGTAAAGCTATTGAAAATGGAGCACGCTCTGTCTCTGAATGCCACAATCTCAGGGCGCGGGGGTACCGCCTGACTGAATTTCCGAACGGAACCCAAACACAGATTGGTCCGAGACTGCATGACAACATGTACTACGCAGTGAATGTACTCATGAGTGATTTGAACCTCGCGACCTCGCGGGGGATAGCTTTCACTAGCAGCCGTTTTTTTCAAGATAACGGCTAATGTTGCGCCAGTCAAGCACATGAAAACACGTACACATTTAAAAAAATATATATATACGTACACATACATATCAATCTCTATGTGTCTCTTATATTTCATAATAATAACAATAATAAGACATTAAATATATAATTGATAATAATCACTAACCTGAAAAAGTAAGGAATATAATGCATAATCTACGGATTAGATTTGTCTGTTCCTACTTCCTGATTTATTGATTACGTCAGACTCTACGACATGGCGGGCGGTGCCATTTTGATTTTGGAAGAGGGGGGTCTAGCGGGATGAACCATTCACTACATATTGATTTAACGGCCAATGATGAAGACATTATTGAACACCGGCTCATTTGTCTGTATTCAAACGCTAATTTTCCTGTTATTTCATATATTTGGTTTTTGTTTTATATTTGTTTTGCTGTTGTACATCTTCGTTCTGATGAAGTTTAAACGCGGAACGTTTGATTTTCCCCTTCGCGTTTGCCGTAGTTGTTTAGCGCGCAGTATGAGACAATTTGACTGTACACTGCTGGCGGTTTGTGTTGCCACACGTTAATGACCACAAAAAAAGTCTCCTAATCCGTTGCAAGGCAAGGCAGCCGTTTATTTCATCTCATTTGATGCCTGCAAGGATGCTAGCGAGCTAGCTCGTGGGCTGTGCCAAAAAAACGAAACAAAAACGACGGCTAGAAAAGAGAAGAGCGGTCATGGTAAGTTACACGGTGTGATATTACCTACCTTCAAAAGTCTCCTTATGACATATTTTGTTTGTTTGCTATGTATCACCATCCAGAGGAGGAGTTTGGCTCCCAGTCAGGTCGCCAAACGGAAGCAAGCCGAGGATGAGGACGATGGAGAGTGGACGTGTCCGGCGGTCAGTTGCCTTTTTGCCATTTACTTAGTTATGAAAGTAAAAAAAAAAACACACCAATAAAACATGATTACATTGTAAATTGCAACAATCTGTGTCAACATGATTAGTAGCTAGTTGGTATTTGTATTTTTTCTTTTTTGCATGAGTTTACCAATAATGTAATTAACATTCATACTGTCAATGTAATTCATCTGTGGCTTGATTTTATTTTATTTTTATTTTTTTTGTGATGATTGAAACAAAATTATTTATTTTTATTTCCCCCACTTTATTCAAAAACAAGACATTTCAAATTGTTTATGATTCAGTTAGCGGTTTGGGCCGTAAGATGCAAAAATGAGTAAAACCAGGTGTTTGCGAATGTCTTATTTTGATCAAACACAAAGACAATCAGTCAGCTTTCGGGCAGGACGACAGAATTCTGAGAATATTTACTGTTGAGAGGCTTTAATTGAGACCGTTGTGCAAATGGCGCAAACTATCAGAATCATCTTTATTTGCCAAGTATCTCCAAAAAACACATGCATATCAGAACTTTTCTGTGATCGGCATGCTGGTGTGTATCAGAGGTGCAATAATTGATTAACAATGAATCGATTATCAAATGAATCAACAATTTTTTTGATAATCACTTAATTTTTTTTCGAGACTTGTTCAAATCCTCAGAATTTCAGTCTCTCAACATGAAATCTTCCGAGTGACAGATGTGCTGTGTTGTTGTGCCCAGGGGGAAAAAAGGCTAAAAGGTGGCCAAGCAGAGCTGCGGCCGAGTCCCGTGTCTCCGTTCAGGAGGCCGCTGACGCAGCTCAACGTCCGTCCCGTGTGCCCCGACGGCAACCGACATGTGAGGCCTGGTGTCGTTTACTCAAGCGCACGCTTCGAGTCCGGCTGCCTCGTGGCCTCATGAACATTTTCTCTCCGCAGGAGGAATTTATTCGGCGGATTCTGTCGAAGCCCTTTAAAGTTCCCATCCCGAATTACACGGGTGAGGTTTTGCCCGCCACAACTTTGCACTGCTGAACATATATAATTGGAAGCCTTTAGTTCCAGGAACTAAAATACTTCAAACTTCAAATAAATAAACGGCGCTGTCTTCCGAACGTGAGCTGATTGTCCCCCCCCCCCCGCAGGGCCGCTGGGCATCCGAACGTTGGGCCTGAAGCGAGCGGGAGTGAGGCGGGCGCTCCACGACCCGTTTGCGGAGGACGCCCTGGTTCTGTTCGAGCCCGAGTCGCTGAGCGCCCACAAGCAGCTCAAAACCGACAAGTAGGACCACGGTTGCAGCCATGGCGTTAGCCAGCTAACATGACATTAGCATCTCTAGTTTACAAACACCGTTAGTGTGCACCTCCATTTACCTAAACGGTTAGCATTAGCTGCTAACATGGCCGCTAAGCACCTCTTTTTTTTACCTAAACCGTTGCCTTTAGCAAGCTAACACGACTACAGCTCATTTATTTTACCCAAACAGTTAGCTTTAGCCAGCTAGCACCCCTCTATTTACAGAAATGGTGAGCTTTAGAGAGTAATTGTCAAAAGTGTGGTACAAGTAACACTAGTGATATGCGAAATAATCCATGAATTAAATACAAAGACATTTACAACATTTTAGACATGAAATACCGTCAAACATGAAGCTTGTAGCTATGCTTATAACCTGTTTACATTTCTGTACATTTTTACTTTTTTTTTTTTTTATGTAACTACACTTTCTTCTCGAAGTACAGTACAGTCAAATTTGTAAGTACAGTTTAGTGGCATTTAAATCCAATCCATTTGGATTTAATGTTTGTGTTTAAAAACGTTTGTACTATTATTATTATTTTAGTTTTGCGTGCGATATGAAATTACATTGAATCATGTTTTTTTTTTATTTTTTTATTTCCCTATATTTAAACTCAAGTGTTAATGTTCAAACAATGCAATAATGTTACAGTGACTGTCATGTTTTTGATGAACACTCAGGCCTAATGTGTTATTGTATTTAAATGTTGGTCATTATGGTGTTACTTGGTGAGCATTTTAAAAATAGTATTTTTTTATTTTTATTATTTTTCTGGTACTTAGTGTTAAAAAACAAACAAAAAACTAACCACTGATTTATCGTGTTCACTTTATTGTCATATTATCACCTCTTTTTCATCTTGTCCAGGGACAAAATTCCCGTCCACGTGGTTTTGGATCCCGTCTTGGGGAAGGTGCTCAGACCTCACCAGAGAGAGGTAAACTCCATCTAAAGCCACGAAAAGATGATCTTATCTTCAACCAGGTTTTACGAGGCAGGAAGTGTGTTCAGTGCGCGACGTCCATGTTTACATCCTGTTCGTAGGGCGTCAAGTTCCTGTGGGACTGCGTGACGGGACGACGCATCCCCGGCTCGTTCGGCTGCATCATGGCCGACGAGATGGGCCTGGGCAAGACCCTGCAGTGCGTCGCCCTGGTGTGGACGCTGCTGCGCCAGAGCCCCGACGCCAAGCCCGAGATCGACAAGGCCATCGTGGTGTCGCCGTCCAGTCTGGTGCGCAACTGGTACAACGAGGTGGCCAAGTGGCTGGGAACTCGCGTCACGCCCGTCGCCATCGACGGAGGGTCCAAGGACGACATCGACCGGCAGCTTGGTAAATCGTTTACCGTGCAATACTGTCGAATAAACCGCGGGAATAGTCAGCAGCGTTGTAGCAAAAAGTGATAATGTATCAATAAACAGTCTTTCTCAGCAGTAGTGGTAGCAGTATTTATTCGGTCATCAGTGAAAATCAAATTTCAGAGACCAAAAAACAATGAGGGATGAAGCGGACTGAAAGGTGCCTACACCTTTTTTACGATAGTATAAAGTCCGGACGTCTCTCGCTATGTCACGGTTCACTTTTTGCGGCCTCACTGTATCTGTCTTCTTTCCCAGTGAACTTCATTTCCCAGCGCGGGCTGCGCGTGCCGACGCCGATACTCATCATCTCCTACGAAACGTTCCGCCTGCACGCCGAGGTCCTGCACAAAGGCCAAGTCGGACTCATCATCTGCGATGAGGTATTTGTTGACCAATGAGGCACGCGTGTGGCGCGACAAACGCGTTTAACGCTTGCCGCGTGCAGGGCCATCGGCTCAAGAACTCCGACAACCGGACTTACCAGGCCCTGAACGCCATGCGCGCCCAGAGGAGAGTGCTGATATCGGGCACGCCCATCCAGAACGACTTGCTGGAGTACTTCAGCCTGGTGCACTTTGTAAACGCCGGCATCCTGGGTAAGCGCTGGCGCGCATGAGGATACCGTGCAGGAAAATCCAAGCATCAGGAGCCTTAGTTATTGCTTTGACACAGTTCTCCCGGAAGAGAGAGAGAGAGAGAGCTTAGCGCAAGGTGTTTTCTCAAATTAGAGAGAGAGAGAGAGTACATACTTCAAATTTGATAACAGTCGGGCCACCTCTCTAGCAAAAAACCGGCCGATTGTCTTTACGTGTACCGGACTTTCGTGAAACTAGATTCAGGGGCTGAATTTCCCAAAAATTGTGTTTTTTCCCAAGCATTTTCTATCATGTTGCACCTCATGTGCGAGCTGGCGTTGAATGAGACGGATGCATGTTGGTTGCCTCACTTCTCAATTGCGCCACCTGACGGGCTTCAAAGTGCGTTCGCTGCTGTTCGCGTCACCGCAGGTACGGCTCAGGAGTTCAAGAAGCGATTTGAGCTGCCCATCCTGAAGGGTCGCGACGCCGACGCCAGCGACAACGACCGACAGACTGGAGAGGACAAACTCAAGGAGCTCATCAGCATCGTCAACGGGTCTTTTTTTTTTTTTTTTTTTTTTCCTCTCCCCCTTTTCTGCTTCGGGGTGAAAGTGATCTTAACTGCTGTGTGTCCTCAGGTGTTTAATCAGGAGAACGTCCGACATCCTGTCCAAGTATCTGCCTGTGAAGATTGAGCAGGTGGTCTGCTGCAAGTAGGTGGAATTTACTCCAATTTTCGGACGAGGGACTCGATTTGCTAAAACGGCTGACCGGCTCGACTTGAACGATATGACTTGACGAGACTTGCCTGTGTTTCCAATTGGAAATCTGCATTTTCAACATGCTGTGCCGCGTAGCCCCCTCTCCGAGCAAAAGAGGAGGGGGGAGAAGAGAGGAGAAGCGGCAGTAAAACAGGCCAAGGCCGGGCAACAGACAATTTGCGTACTCGGTGTGGTGTGTCTAAACGTGACAGTAAAAATAAGCCTCAAGATGAGATGAAACTGAATCACTGGTGACTCATTTATTTTTTTAATCAAGCACGAACTTGAAATAGACAAATATAAAATAGGAACATTCCGATTTTACCTAACACTATCGCTTTGCATAGCAGTGCATTGGTGATACTTGTGACTGAACAAGATTGTATCACTTGATGGATGACTTTTTATGATTTTTTTTTTTTTCTTTTAATGATTTTTTTCTTTTATAATATATATGTATATATATATATTTCAACAGTAACTTGGGACTTGCTTGAAACTTGAACGTAGGTTAGGACTTGAGACTGCTGACTTGCACATCCCACCGTGACTTACTTGCACTCGCTGTGGCGGCGTGCTAACTGCGGCAACGCGTCCCCCGACAGGCTGACGCCGCTGCAGACGGCGCTCTACAAGCGCTTCCTGAGGCAGGCCAAACCCGTCGAGGCGCTGCAGGGGGGCAAGATCAGCGTCTCGTCCCTGTCGTCCATCACCTCGCTCAAGAAACTGTGCAATCGTAAGATTTCTCGGACTCTCGCTCTCTCTCTCTCCTGAAGATGGACAGATGGACTGAAAGACAGCCCTGAACCGTTTTCACACAGCCCATCAAAGTTGCCTTTTCCACGTAATTCTGTTCTGCGAGAAATATACTGTTATGGAAAAATGTGACTCGCTTCAATTTGGGGAAAACAAACAAATCTTTTAATGGAGAAAGAGATTGCAGTTTATTATCTTTGGAAGGAGGTCAGATACCAGATAGTGTCGAGCAGTATTCTCATTATACTCATAGGCTTATATTCTTTATCGTCTGCAACAAACAACTAATGGAATTGCAGCTTAGTGAGGAGTTGTGACCGTTTCCACGTAGAGCTTTTTGTCTGTTATGCTGCCCCAAAATGGCCAAGGTGCGCACACTAGACAAAACACAATGTCCATCGAAGTGAAGCAAAAAGTGCGGTGAAAACTCTTTCATTTATTTTTCTGTTTATGTCATTACTGTATGTTTGTATAAAGTACAATATTATAGAGTGCTATTTTCCTGAATCGATAACATGTCTGCTTTGGTTGCGTGGCAGACCCCGCGCTCATCTATGACAAGTGCGTGAAGGGCGAGGAAGGTTTTGAAGGCGCTCTGGATCTTTTTCCAGCCGGCTACTCCGTTAAAAGTGTGGAGCCTCAACTGTCGGGTAAGAAGCCCAACGTGCACCAAAGCCGCGACGCCGAAGGGTACGTCGTCGCCCACCACGCGGTGCGCATCCTCTCGTTCCAGGCAAAATGTTGCTCCTGGACTTGATCCTGGCCATGACGAGGAGCACCACCGACGATAAGGTGGTACTGGTCTCCAACTACACGCAAACGCTGGACGTCTTTGAGAAGCTGTGCCACTCCAGAAGGTACCCTTATGTACGCCTGGACGGCACCATGTCCATCAAGAAGAGGGCCAAGATTGTGGAGAGATTCAACAGTCCGGACGTAAGTTGGAGCCAGAAGTACACGGATGTTTTGAGGAACCGATAGGAATGTAGGTTGAGAGCTACTTTTTTGTATCTAGCATGTACGCAATCATGAACCCAGTGTTAGATCAACAACTGTCGTCAGTAGTCCAAATCATTCCACACAAACAAACCACCTTCACTTTGAAGCACTAAAGGCCCAAAATTAATATCACATCCATGCCCACGATTAGTTAATGTAAACTTGTGACCGCAACTTTTTGTCCGCACACAACAGGCTCAAAAAAAGAAAAAGTTGTTTGGAAAAAGTTGTTTACTCACAACCTCCCAATAAATACAACACAAATGTTTGTAATGTTTTTTTAAACAAGGAAATGGCATTCTATAATACTGTGCTTTATGTGAGCATGTAGTAATAACAAATAGAATATAAGGAATTGAACAGTGTGTGTGCATCATGATTAATTCATGGCAATGGTGCAGCTCCTTCTGGTGTGTGCGTCTTGGCCACCTGGGGGCAGTATAACACCGACATATACATAGAGACGGTCACAGCTCCTCAGTAAGCTGAACTAATATTTTTGTCATTTTTCGCAGAGGATAAAGAATATATGCCTGGCGGTTTTGTAATATTGTGTGTCTGTGTGCGTCATGTGTATGTGTGTAAGGGCTACATCATGGCAACACCGATGCGATTCAGCAGCCCGTCTTGGCGTTTTGCATTATGCGGCCACGGCCTTGTGTGTGTTTTAGAACCCCGAGTTCATCTTCATGTTGAGCAGCAAGGCGGGCGGGTGCGGCCTGAACCTGATCGGCGCCAACCGCCTAGTGATGTTCGACCCCGACTGGAACCCGGCCAACGACGAGCAGGCCATGGCGCGCGTGTGGCGGGACGGCCAGAAGAAGACCTGCTACGTCTACCGGCTACTTTCTGTGAGTTACCGTGACGCTGCCGCGTTCTTGAGGTTTTTTTTTTTACCCCACCCCGTCTTTGCGCCCGTGCGCCCACAGACGGGCACCATCGAGGAGAAGATCCTGCAGAGGCAGGCGCACAAGAAGGCGCTCAGCAGCTGCGTGGTGGACGAGGAGCAGGACGTGGAGCGACACTTCTCGCTGGGGGAACTCCGCGAGCTCTTTGCGCTCAACGGGGAGACAGCCAGCGACACGCACGACAAGTAAGAATACGCTTTTCCGCTTGCTACGAAAGCTTGTGAGGATGTATGATTGCAATTTGTTGCCATCGTCCAAAACAACAACCCTTTATAATCAGACCCCCGCCAAGGTAAAATAATACTGTTCATTGCCTTTTCTGTTTCAGATCAAATAAAAACTAGTCGCATCATCTGGTGGGTCAGCGAGTAGCTCTAATTGTCACACTGTGAACCCCCAAATATCGGCAATAATGCGTTCTAGACCCGCGCTATAGAGACCATTTTAATATACAATGGAACCTTGGTTTTCATCATTAATCTCTTCCAAAAATGTCTTGAACAAAACCAAATTGTACAAAAACCAAAGCAATATTTCCCACACAAAATATTGTAAATCCAAATCTGTTCTAGACATTCAAAAATATTCACAAGAAATGTAAATAAGGACATGTAAACCATCCGTTTCCCGAACCGCTTAGCCTCACTAGGCTCGCCAGCCAATCGCGGTGGACATAGAAACAAACAACCATTTGCACCTGCGGACAGTTTTGTCTTCAGTTAACCTACCGTGCATGTTTTGGGAATGTGGGAGGAAACCGGAGTACCGGGAAAAAACCCACGCAGGCACGGACGGGGAGAACATGCAAACTTCAACCAGGGAGGCTGGATTTGAACCCGGGACCTCAGAAGTGTGAGGCGGGTGTGCTTACCAGCCGTCCACCGTGCCGCTACATAGAAATAGGGAACAATCGTATAACATCATTGAGGAAACGAAAAGACTCGCTCCTACAGTTTGCCCAAAAAGAGACAAAGTGTGCTTTCTTCAAGCTTTCTTTGTCACTCCCAGTTGTTTACTGTACAACTGACATGTAAAATAAAATAAGTAAACGTTGCATAATTAAACACAAAAATGTTCAATCAAACGATATGATAACATACTGCAATTTCTCGGGTCTAATTTGCACCCATGTATAATACGCACCCCAAAAGTTGACCTCAAAATTCTGGAAAACCGTTCAACCTGTGTATAATGCATTTTTACAATGCATGATTTTGCTTCCACCCATATGATGAAAACATGAAGTATTATCTGTATTTTGTTAGTTTTTTTCAAATAATTATTCTGAAGTTAAGCACTTTATTTGAACACATAATACTTTCTTTTTATTTACTTCCTCTTATTTTGAAATTCACAGCCCTACTTTTATTTAGTCAATGAGAAAAATAGTAGTTCTAGTTCTAGTCTACTCATATGTTTGATTATCCAGGCAGAATTTGGAAGATGTGTGCAATTCTATAAAGAAAACATGAAGGACCAGGTGAAACACATTTAATTTTATTTTAATGGGATTCAAATTAAACTGTCAAGCATTTCAGAAAAGTATTATCATAAAACAAAACATAACCATAAAGAAATGAATGATGGTTGTTGTTCAGTCATCAGTCGTATTTAAAAAAAACAAACAAACAGAAATAATATTTCACAAATTCTGCCTGGGTATGTAAACTTATAAGCACAACTGTACATATACGCAGTCATACGTACCACTGTCATATTGGAATGAAAGTGTAGGCTACAGCTTTTTCATAACCTCTAGAGGGCGGCATACATTTGTAAAATGTGAAAGTCTTTTTCATTTTCCCCTATACCTGTGTATAATGCGCACTATTGACGTTTGACAATTTTTTGAGGGGAAAAATGTGCATTATACACAAGAAATTACAGTAAGTCTTGATGCAAACGTATAATGTGAACCAGAAATTAGCACATATGTCACAGTTACTATAAACCGTCAAACTCCTACTTTACCACTCGCGGAGCAGCAACACATAAATGGAGCATTCATGATGAAACGGGCTATGTTTAAAAAAAAACAAAAAAGCATTCATGACTTGAAATGACCTCGCAGATTCCGCTGTCGACGCTGCGTCAACGGCATCCAAGCGCGCGCCCCCGCCGCCGAGTCGGACTGCACCAGTGACCTGTCCCAGTGGCACCACTGCTGGGACAAGAAGGGCCTCAGGGACCAAGTGTTGAAGGCCTGCTGGGGCGCCGCCGACCTCGCCGTCTCCTTCGTCTTCCACCAGCGCTCCCACGACGACCAGAGGGCCCTCGTATGACACGTATTTATTTCCGCTTGTATTTATTTCCGCTTGTTTGTTGTTGTTTTTTTCTATCAAAACTAAAAAATAAAATCCATGTTTGTTTTAACATACAGGTAAACATGTAAAGTGCAGTACTTCTATTATGCAAACTTCTATTGACACCAGCTGCATTCGTCACGCCACAATCAAATGAAACAAGAATTATTCATTCATTCATCTTCCGTTCCGCTTCTCCTCACGCGGGTCGCGGGCGTGCTGGAGCCTATCCCAGCTATCTTCGGGCGAGAGGCGGGGTACACCCTGACCTGGTCGCCAGCCAATCACAGGGCACATACAAACAAACAACCATTCGCACTCACATTCACACCTACGGGCAATTTAGAGTCTTCAATTAACCTACCATGCAATATTTTGGGGATGTGGGAGGAATCCGGAGCACCCGGAGAAAAGCCATGTTTCAAGGGTGGTTTATTAAGACAAATTTGCTTCATCAAATCACGGAGCAGCCGATAAAATATGAAAAGCTCGTCAAAATACAACGTTTGTAAACGTACACAGTGAACCTTCATTCCTGGCGGTTGATAGGGGCCCAGCCCTGGCGATACAGCCAAAAATCCACATTAATTGCCCATAGATGCCACAAGATGGTGGCAAAGCACTACTTATGTCTAAATGAGATGATGCTGAAAAGATGTGCGCATACCGGAACTTAAGACACTTGTATCTCAAATGATCTTTCCTCATTGAAATGAATGGAAATGCCATTAAATCATTCCGGTCTCCCCGAAAAATCCCGAGACTTTTTTTTGTATAGTGTTAAGTAGCACTATATAATATTGCTCTTTATAAAAACATAATGTAATGATATAATTACAATGCAAAGAATAAATTTTTGGGGGGGTTTCACTCAGTAGACATGTTGCTGCTCCTTTAGGTGTGTGCGCATTGGCCAACTGCAGGCAGCACAATACAGACATCATCTTGTTTTCCTTTGGGCTCGTCCCTTTAGGGGTCGCCACAGCGCGTCGTCCTTCTCCATGTCATCCTATCCATCACCACTGCAAACAGGAAGGGGCTCAGGGCTGATCCCTGATGCAGTCCCACGTCCACCTTAAATTCGTCTGTCACAACTTCAGCACACCTCACCGCTGTTCTGCTGCCCTCGTACATGTTCTGTATTATTCCAACATACTTCTCTGCCACTCCAGACTTCCACATGCAGTACCACAGTTCCTCTCTGGGTACCCTGTCATACGCTTTCTCTAGTCTGTCTCTAAAAAGACTCAATGTAGCTCCTTCTGACCTTCTCTGTACTTTTCCATCAACATCCTCAAGGCAAATAATGCATGTGTGGTACTCTTTCTAGGCATGAAACCATACTGTTGCTCGCAAATACTCACTTCTGTCCTGAGTCTAGCCTCCACTACTCTTTCCCATAACTTCATTGTGTGGCTCAACAACTTCATTCCTCTATAGTTCCCACAGCTCTGCACATTACCCTTGTTGTTAAAAATGGGCACCAGCACACTTTTCCTCCATTCCTCAGGCATCTTCTCACGCGCTAGAATTCTATTGAACAAGCTGGTCAAAAACTCCACAGCCACCTCTCCTAGATGCTTCCATACCTCCATGGGAATGTCATCAGGACCAACTGCCTTTCCATTTTCCATCCTCTTTAATGCCTTTCTAACTTCCCCCCTACTAATCATTGCCACTTCCTGGTCCACCACACTTGCCTCTTCTACTCTCCCTTCCCTCTCATTTTCCTTATTCATCAACTCCTCGAAGTATTCTTTCCATCTATCTAGCAGACTACTGGCACCAGTCAACATATTTCCACCAGAGTCATCTTACACACCACCATCCTATGCTGTCTAGCCACACTCTCCCCTACCACGACCTTACTGTCGGTAACCTCCTTCATATGACATCGTCCGCACAAGATGTAATCCACCTGCGTGTGTCTACCTCTGCTCTAGTAGGTCACCCTATGTTCCTGCCTCTTCTGGAAAAAAGTGTTCACTACAGCCATTTGCATCCTTTTTGCAAAGTCTACCACCATCTGTCCTTTTTCCTGGATGCCGTACTTACCCATCACTTCTTCATCGCCCCTGTTGCCTCCACCAACATGTCCATTACAATCTGCACCAATCACAACTTCCTCTGTACAATACAGACATGCGTACTGTATATACATGGAGACGGTCCTCAGCTCCTCCGTAAGTCGTAGTAATATTAGTCGTTGAAGTGACGTCGTTTATCGACGCAGACGATAAAGAATATACGCCTCTGAGTAACGTTATATTCACTGTCTACATGTATTGTGCCACTGTTTGTGCTCAAATGTCCATTGGTTGAAACACGACACCAATGTTATTCATTAGCCCTTCTATGGCATTTCCTGTTATGCGTTAGCATGAAGTCATTCACTGCCAGCCGCTTTCAAAGCAGTTCCCCAAATTGCGAGCAGCTTTAGAGCATTTTGACTGCACTTTCGAGACCCACTGTTCTGTGACAATAGAAGCGCCAAAACTACCGAAAGAAATAATAGACTCTCTTCTTTCGCCAGGAAAAAAACAGTTCTTTTCTATCGGTTTCCGTTCTTTAGTCTTTAGCGGGAGAACTTGGGTTGCTTTCACCATAAACATGGTTTCTGACCAAAAAGCGGAGAAAACGTCGAGTACAACAGTGACTTTGATGCTAATATTTTTTGCGAGTTTTGAAACACCTCAAATTATGAGACCAAAAAGAAAAGCAAGACTGAGAGAGGGCTTTCGTTGAACTAATCATTTCTTTAGAGCTATACAACTAAGAAACACGCCACGAACAACACTGACTCACGGCATGGCTCGAGTTGGATGTCAGCGGCTTCTTTCCATGGTTCCTAATTCCCTCCATGAAAAGCGTCAACTTTTGGCACAAATGACACACACTTTCTACTACGTGATACGTACTCTTTTTTTTTTTTTATATATCATACAAATACAGACTCTGTTTAGTGCCTAAACTTGTCCGACTTCCAATATGTTGGCATTTCTCTGACAAGCCCAATTCTCCGCCTAATCTTTATCTTCCACCCAAAAACTGTGCTGATCTCAAATCCAAAGCGATGCAACTCCGCCATCTACGTGGATCCGGTAGTCATTACAGCAGTTTACAAACCTGAGTTTTACAGACAAGCAGGCCGACACCCTCTTCCGCGCCTACCCGTTGAAAGACGTACTTGACGAATATGTACAACTGTGGCAATGAAGGGTTGGATTCCAGTTCATGAATCCAAACATTTGCAGCAGTGTTCATGGTAAAAATGATCATAAAGAATGTAGGGGAAGAAGAAGATTGATGTCCCAGAGCATGCTGGGATTGCCCTGCCGTCACCGAGTGTCGTCATGTTCGGTTCCACCGTAGCAGGCTGGCATCTTGTACGGTTCTTCGATTTGACGCCTAACCTCCAGTGCGCCAAGTTAGCTAACATGTCAACGCTCTGAAAGGAACTTTGTTAGTTTCAGAATAAAATTTGCGCACGATTTTGACAGAGGACATAACCTTAAACGGGCTTTTGTGATGTAATCCAATGTGTTTGTGATATTAGGTCTGAGGAGGAAAAGCGAGAGCGCTCGGGATTCACACGGATTACTGCGCGATCTTATTTTTATTGTGAAAGTTGTGACCGGATGTGCCACTGGTGCTTGCCGCACGCTTGACGGTCGTCTGGCCCGTGTGGGGGCGACTCGTTGGATTGCGGCGATTGCGTTTTCGGGCAACATGGAGCGAATCTCTGTGGGATTTACTCGGAAGGGATTTTAACAACCGCCGGGGGAAAAAATGGCCGAGAGGTGAGTCCGACCGACGCGTATTTTCACCGCTCGCCGGGTTGCGGGATGAAGCGAGCGTCATTGCCTCGGTAGGTCGGGAGGACGGACGGACGTTCGCCGCGTTCGGGCCACCATTCATCAACGTTCTCGCCGCCCTCCAAAAATAACAAATAAAACAACCCAAAAAAAAGCAAAATAATAAAAAAAAAAAAACAAGGCCGTAGCAGGTGTGCCTCTCTCGGCGTGCGGTGCTCGTCGACTCTCGCTGGGCTTTGTCGGCCGCCGGTGCCCCGGAGGAGGCTGCCGGCTGCCGGCTGCGTGCACCTGTCGGAGCGAATCGTCCTCACTGGAATGCGGCTAACACGGGATGCTAACGGAGGATGCTAAGCGAGCATCAGTGTGGGATGAGGAGGAGGCTGCTGCTTTTTGTTTTGTTTCTTCGTCGTCGTCGTCGTCTTCAGCATCCTCAGCATGGATGGAGACCGTCAATCTAATGTTGCTTTTTTGTCGACAATTAGTGCGTTTGAATGGAAAAATGGTCACTTTCCTGGCCAAATACATCTTCTTTTCAAATACAACTTTCGCTGTCAATTTTTGCACTTTGGTGCACAAATGTCACACTTCACTAATCGAATGTAGACATCGAAAGCAAAATGTAAAGTTTTTGTGGCCTTATCGTGATGACAGGAAGTGCGGCGCCCTCCTGCTTCCATTACCGCACCTTTCGAGCTCTCACACAATTGCACAATTTCATCATCATCAAAGGTGGAAAAACTGTTGTTTGCCTACACGATGGCATAGAGCGGGCAGCACAGTGTACAACTGGTTAGTTCGTCTGCCTCGCAGGTTTGAGGTCCAGGATCCACATCTGGTCACAAGTTTGCATGTTCTCATGGTTCTCCCCGCCTCTCGCCCTGTTTTCGAGGGCAGGCTCCATCCAGCTCACCCGCCACCGTAGTGAGGACAAGCGCAAGGGGAAATGGATGGATGCATATCATAAGGCAATTAATTTGTGTCCGCTACGAGTGAATTTGGCATTCAAGAGTTTAGGACGTGAGCTGCACGAGCTTGATAAAGCAGCTGTTTTAAACCTGGACCTCAGCCAAAATGTAGCAACTGGATGATGAACTCAACCTCTCCGCACACGGCCAACTGGAGAGCTCATGTTAGTGGTCGGGAATAACGACTGAGGTGTGTTCCCGACTCGCTGTTTAGCCGGCGTGCGGCGGAACATTCCAAACGAGCCAAATTTGAATGCAGTTCGGGAAGGAGAGTGCACTCGACCTTTTCGCTTCTGCGGACGTTTCTCGAGTTGACGAGGCTAGCCTAGCCTGTATCTGGCACAGCGTGCTACTCAGCTATGCTAGTATAGTTAGCCTCGCTGAATAATTGATGCCCGATGCATTTGTGTGTCACAGGGATCGTGTAACATGTAAATCACGACACACGCATATTGAGCTTGGCTGCTCTGAACTTTACACAAAATGCAGATTTTGTTGTGTGTGAGCATGATGATGCATTTGAATGGAAGCTCAACAGAGAAATGATGTACCGTTATGATTATGGGTCAAAATATTACAAACAGCCATCAGTAACCACGGTCATGTAAATGGTCAACATTTACATACAATTTGTCAAAACCGAGCCTTGGAATTTGCCCGATGTGGCCTCTTCAAACTACAACCCCAATTCCAATCAAGTCGGGACGTTGTGTTAAACATAAATAAAAACAGAAAACAATGATTTGCAAATCATGTTCAACCTATATTGAATTGAATACACTACAAAGACAAGATATGTCATGTTCAAACTGATCAACTTGATTGTTTTTAGCAAATAATCATGAACTTGGAATTTGATGGCTGCAACACGTTCCAAAAAAGAGTGAGAAAGTTGAGGAATGCTCATCGAACACGTGTTGGGAACATCCCACAGGTGAACAGGCTCATTGGGAACAGGTGGGGGCCGTGATTGCTTCCCTGAAGTGCTCAGTCATTCACAAGCAAAGATGGGGCGAGGTGAACAAGTGCGGGAGAAATTAGTCCAACAGTTTAAGGACAATGTTCCTCAACGGACAATTGCAAGGAATTGAGGGATTTCGTCATCTACGGTCCAGAATATCATCAAAAGGTTCAGAGAATCTGGAGGAATCACTGCACGTGTAAGCGGCAAGGCCGAAAGCCGACATTGAATGCCCGTGACCTTCGATCCCTCAGGCGGCGCTGCATCGAAAACCGACATCGATGCGTAAAGGATATCAGGAACACTCCAGAAAACCAATGTCAGTAAATACAGTTTGGCGCTACGTCCGTAAGTGCAACTTGAAACTCTACTATGCAAAGCAAAAGCCATTTGTCAACAACACCCAGAAACGCCGCCGGCTTCTCTGGGCCCGAACTCATCTAAGGTGGGCCGACGCAAAGTGGAAAAGTGTTCTGTGGTCCGACGAGTCCGCATTTCAAATTGTTTTGGGGAATTGTGGACGTCGTGTCCTCCGGGCCAAAGAGGAAAAGAACCATCCGGACTGTTATGGACGCAAAGTTCAAGGTCGGCATCTGTGATGGTATTTCCTTTGATGGGAACATCGCCCCTACCAACATGGCCGCCACAAAGTTGCGTCGGTTATCTGGAGTGCTAACAGCGCACTGGTGTATCTCATCTTCATATCTATGTACATGTCCACCAAATATCAGGACCCTAAATCAAACAGACTTCCAGTTCTGGATTTTTGGAAACTTTCTGCCACTTTTCAAAGTGACGATCACATTTACTGGCCCCAAAGGAATGGTTCACAACAAAATGGCAGACTTTCTCTTCAATGCAGTGTTTGTGAGGTATGAGGGTTGATTGTGTGGAGATGATTGATCGCTTTTATTGATGACGACAACCCATCATGATGATTACTGGTTGTTATGTTAATATACTGACCTGAAGAAATGAGTACGACATAAAATTACTTTTAAGTGTCAGGAAAAATGAATGGCCATTCAAGCAAATTACCTTTATTGATTAATTGGCTTCCGAATTAGGCTTTCAAGCTCCAGTTAGGGTTCCGAATAAGGGTTTTGACTTACGAGTTAGTGTTTCAACTTGGGGTTTGGAGACAGGGTTGGGGTTTTCAAGTTAGGTATCTAAGTATGGTTTCAAGACAGGTTTGGGGTTTTGGATGACGGGTTTAAACCAGGTTTACGATTTCAAAGTGGGGTTTCAAACAACTAAAACCAGTTCCATCCTCCATTCTCCGTACCGCTTCTCCTCACGCGGGACGCGGGCGTGCTGGGCCTATCCCAGCTATCTTCGGGCCAGAGACAAGAGTACACCAGCCAATCGCAGGGCACCAGTTCCATCCCATTCTCGTAATATATAGTTGAAACAAGGGTTTCTAGGCTGCGTTAGGGTTTCGAACAAGGTTGTAAGGTTTCAAAGAGTTTTCAAAGTCGGTCAAAGGCGCACGAAAGGTTTGTGGTTATTGTTGACTTGTTGGGGTGCTACGTGCGAATCTTTGCTAGCAGCGGAGGTCCTTTGAATGGGTGGGGGGGGGTCACTTTCCCACTCTAATGGGATTATGTCTTATTGTAGTAGTTGGAGTGCGCGTGTGTGTTGCTGTACTTGTTTGTGGGGTGGGTGTGTGGTGAGACGAGTGTGTGTGTTGATGTGACAAGATGGGAGACTGTTAACAAGGAGGAGGCCATTTTAATGAACTGTGCTTGTGTGTGTCTGTGGGCCAATCGGCATTACACGCACTCACACACACACTGACAGGTTGTGGAAATGAAAGAATTCCCCGCAGCCGTTGTTGTTGTTGTTGTTGTTGTTTTTGCAGTGAGGGTTTGAGTGGTGGCGGCAGTATATCAACACACTAAGCTGCAGTGTAACACTTTGATTTGCGCGCACACACACACACGGACGCACGACTCGGTGGGGAAGGTGGAGACGATTCAAGCGCAAGCTGCCGCCGTCGTCACATCCAAATGCTTTTGGGAGGCGCAAATATTAATATGTCACCTGAAGGAAAGCATTGATAATTGATGCGCTCTGTTGAAAAAATGAAATTGTGACAAACAACAACAACAACAACAGTAAGTAAGCGCAGGCAGTGGGATTTTCTCTCATTTTTTCTTCTTTTTTTTTTTTTTTTGCCTCTTATCCGAGGTGGGGTCGCGGGGGAAGTAGCTTTAGCAGGGACGCCCAGACTTCCCTCTCCCCAGCCACTTCATCCAGCTCTTCCGAGGCGATCCCGAGGCCAGCCGGAAGACGTAGTCTCTCCGGCGTCTCTTGGCTCGTCCCCGGGGTCTCCTCCCGGTGGGACGTGCCCGGAACACTTCACCAGGGAGGCGTCCGGGAGGCATCCAAATCAAATAATAATACGTACATAATATAATAAATACACGAAGAAGCCGGTCACAACGGCTCAGCAAGCTGTAATAATAGTAATTGTAGCAAATATTTTTTTGCTGAAGATAAAGAATATATTACTGTGAGTACAGTCATATTGTCTGTCTGTGTATTGCTGCACCATTTGTGTTTAAATATCCATTACAACTTCCGAAACGTCGATGTCCGTCGATGGCATTTTGCATGGTCTGTTAGCATTAAGTTAACAGACTTTTGTAAGACAAAGGTCATGTGAAGTTTCCTGCTGCCATCAAGTGCTAATAACTCCAATAGTTGTATATTTAGCTTAATGCTAATGCTCATTAGCATGTTGCGGTGCCTAACCCTTTCAGCAATGGATTGAACACAAATGGTTCAGCAACATGTAGACAGGCAATGCAACAGTCCTCACAGGCATGTGTAGAACTAACATTAGTGCCGCACTGATGAGCTCAGGGAGGAGACGAGACCTACTTGC
Organism: Phyllopteryx taeniolatus; assembly: GCF_024500385.1. NCBI lineage: Eukaryota > Metazoa > Chordata > Actinopteri > Syngnathiformes > Syngnathidae > Phyllopteryx > Phyllopteryx taeniolatus. The sequence goes on from NC_084508.1 coordinate 4,304,332, forward strand.
GTTCTAGGCAGAACACGACCCGGCCGATGAAAGATGATGTGAGATACGAGTTACCAGCGTGGTCAGGGGACAAATTAAACTCGTATCTCAAAGCACCGCTGTAATGTAAATATTTTACAACTTACAATCGAGGTGTGTAGACATTACATATGGCTGACCAATTAATCGGCTGGCTGATTTAATCAAATGATATTTGAACTTTTCAAATAATACAAAAGACTTTATTTTATTTTTTTTAACACAATAACACGTTACAACAAAACAAAGAATTGGCCAATCTTTGCTGATTTTTCTTTCTGTGGTAAAGTTAAACTCATCCTTAAGGACAAAATATTGTAAAACAGTCATGTCCTTACTGTAATTCTTTATTGTTGTAAGCCTTAAGGAACCAAAGAAGAAGTTATTCGTGATATATTTTTCAATTCATCGGCTGATTAATCAGTCATCGGAATTTTATTCTGCCAAACATTGGCCCCAAAAAACCCGTGCATATGGCTTGGGCCACAGTCAATACGGTATGAAATATGTCATTACAGTACGTGTACAGGCACTCGATGGGAATCGTTTATGCCGCAGTGTAAATGCAGCAAGCTGCTCAATTCGTGCGTGCGTGCTAATGGCTGTGATTGGTCCACAGGGTTGCAGGCTGCGGGGTCAGAGTGGTCAAACAAACCCACTCAAGTGTTCCACGTGCTATTCAAAGCCACTCAACACCCACAATCCGCGTGTGTGTGTGTGTGTGTGTGTGTGTGTGTGTAATAGAGCTGTAAAAGACTGGCCGAGCACAATTTGTCCCTTGATGCCCGTGATGGCCATCTGGGTGTACTGTATATACACTGTACTGTAGAAAATGCAACACAACGCAACAAAATTGGGAGTCAGGTAAATTGGTTGAAATTACGGTTTCAAGTCACTGTTAGGGTTTGAAGTCAGGTTTAGGTTTTGATGTTAGTTTCAGTCAGGGTTAGGATTACTGCCAGCCCTCCCAGTTAACATGGAAATTGGACTTCCAAAGCCGTCAATGGCAGTGAATGTGTTAAGTTTGGGTTTCAAATGAAGGTTTCAGGATAGTATTAGTTTCAAACAAGGGTTAGGGTTTTAAATTAGGGTTTCAAGCCTGGGTTAAGGTGTCACAATGTCGCTCCAGAGATAACAAAGTGTCCTTATACCGTAGTGTTCCGTTCCATTCCTTTCCTTATCCTACCTTACCTTACTTTAACACACCAGCTTCGTACCGTACCGCGCCCTGCCTGACATCTTGCTTGTTGTCTGCGTGAGGCTGGAATCGTGGGATTTAGGTGGGATGGGGGTGGCGGGTGGTGTCACGCTACCTTTGCAGACGTGTGGCACACGTGCGGCGGCGGAGGGTCACGCCATCGCCAAGGACACGGTTGCCAGGAGACCATCTCCACTGCACTCGACTGATACGCACCATCCAGCGTAGCGCATATACCTGTGCGTGTTCGTAATCTTGTTCCCCATCAAATAAACAAAATGAACTCAACCCTGTGTGTGTCCACACATTTTAAAGGCAGCGAGGATGTGCTTTTTCTTTAGCTTTTTGTGTGTGCTTATTAATGATGGCACCACAGACGTCTGATGCCATCGGAGGTTGGTTGTCGATTAATCGAGTAATTATTGCACCTCGAGTTTCAAGGCTGGTTCAAGTTAGGGTGTCAAATTAGAATTATGCTTTCAAACAGGTTTTGGGTTTCGGAATAGGTGAACAAGACAGAGGAAGAGTTTTAAGTTGGGGTTTTAGATTTCACTTTCAAACCAAAATCGTTTGAATTTGAGCAGTTCAACTCAAATGAACATTTGACTCGGGGTTCTGTATAACCAGTATCAATAGCAAACCTTTGAACTAAAAGGCAATGCGTGTGGAACTAACCCAATGGGCTGAATATACATTCATTGTTTTATCGCATCAAGTGGTTTATATGTGCAAGTTTTAAGCGTGTAGCCTTTTATTTTGAAGGGTACACACCAGAACTCGGCATTTTGGCACGAATAATAACCGCAGGGATAAAGGGGACCAAATGCTCTGTAAAACATTGATTCCTGGACGCAGCCTGCCCACTGACACGGAAAGTCATCGGTGGGATGTGGACCATCCTCGGCGTAACATTGATGGGGCGACATCCGGGAAGCGTTCGCAGCGCTTCCCGTTTTCCACATTTGCCTTATTCCAGAATAGATTATTCATTTTTTTTCTTCATGAAAATTTGAAAAGGCTCTAAAAGTGAAGCACTGTGAATCCTTTTGGATGCACTAAGTGCATCTAGAAAGCATTCACAGCGTTTTATTTTCTCTCTCATTTGTTAGCTTTAACAAATTAAGTCCAATCAACAATTATTATTTTTTTACTCATGCATAAGTAATGACAGCCTTTTAGAATCGAGTGTTCTACCGATTATCCCATCGATTAATCGAGTCATCAGATCGAAATTGCTTTTGCATGATCAAACGCAATAACATGTACATGTGAGGTGCATGTCTTATTTTTGTCCATATCCTTATTTTCGGGATCACAGTCCTCACGTTCTATTGTAGCATCTGTGGCTTTGAGTATGTATGGCTTTCAAAGGCGGGGCCGGGCCTGGTGAGTGATGTGGGAGCCAGCGAATGAGCATCCTTAGTCCTTGTGGAAAAAAGATCCATGCAAGATTTTTGCTTCAACCTTTTTTATTTTTTTGGGGGGGGTCGACTGTAATGGATTAATTGCAATTCAATTCATTTCAATGGGAAAGTGTTGCTTCCCAATGTTGTGTGCGTCCACATTTGTGTTCTGTTGCTAACCAAAGCAGCAGCACCTACCGTAACATAATCCGTCTCTCAGATGAATTCAAGTGTGGAGTATCACAACTTGTGTATGTGACGCATCACCAGAGAGGACGTAGACCATGTGGTGCACTGGTGCAAAGAGAACAATGTTTGCGTTAATGTGAAGAAGACCAAGGAGATGGTGGTGGACTTCAGGAGGGACAGAAGGCCCCTCCCTCCCACTGCATCTCGGAGGAGCAGCAGTGGAAGTGGTCTCCAGCCACAAGTACCTTAGAGTCCACCTTTCCGAGGACCTCACCTGGAGCCGAAACACTTCCCGGCTGCTCAAGAAGGCGCACCAACGTCTCGACTTCCTCTGGAAGCTGCGACATGCTAGACTGGGGAGCGGGTGTCTTGAGGAGCTTTTCCAAATGTGCTCCTCCATCCGCTCCCCTTGGGCAGGAGGCTACGGAGCATCTGATGCGGGAGCACCAGGCTGAGGAACAGCTTCTTTCCAGAACCTTTTCCATTTGCCCAGATCTACCCTCAACCAGCCTCGCTCCGCCCCATGTGGTCGCTTCTCCATTGCACCTTTTCGAGGCCGAGTGGTGACAATGGCACCGCTTTACAGAACCTCCTCCGACCGGGTTCTAAAACGCAGGCTGAGGAGAGGCTCGGCAGCTCGGCCATCTGAGTGGCCGACAGATGCAGGCGTTTGTTTAAGCGTGGTAGTGTCACTGCCATTCGATTGGCCGGTGGATGTTTCGTCCATATTAGCAGAAGGAGAAATGAGCGACGAGAAATGAGCGTATCTACCGGCGTATGGTTCAGAGAACGGCTCTACTCGGCTTTTGGATTACCGTGAAGCAGTGTCTTGAGAAGCTGAAGAAGTTCAAACGCGACTACCGGACAGCGAAAGACCAAAACAGTAGAAGCGGGGCCGATGAAATGGATGCCATTTATGGCCGCCGACCAACAATTTTGCTAGAAACTGTACCTGACGGTGAGTTTTGTCACCGTGTATATTTGCAACATCGTCGTGTTTTTTTTTCCCCCTTTAGAAGGAATTCTTGATTCGTCGTCGTCGTGCTTGATCCCGCCCACTTCTGGAAACGCAACGGAGGCCAAGCGAGACCGGGCAAGAGCGAGGCCGGGCCGTTCTGGAACTTGTAATGGAAAAGCCGCGTTAGACTGCTCGAGCAGTGTTCTGTAGCCCCCCCCCCCCCCCCACACACACACCCCACACCCCCCGTCTATTGTATTTTGGCTGCATCCAAATAAATGTGTGTTGGTATGACAATAAGTCTTTGAATCTTTTTGACGACACGATTGTAATCACGGCCTGTCACAATCATGGTAGCAGTTTGAGGGGGAGACTTGATCGCTGACAAGCTAACAGATCAGCTAGCAAGCGCGAACAGGCGGCACGTCCGCGAGTCGCCGGCGGGGAGGACATCTGTGCTGGCGCGCTCACTGTTTATGACGATTGTACGCAGTCATCAAATGCCGTGGAATCAGCTGATGCGTTGACGCTGACTCACTCGCGGGCGTTAGCGGCGGCGCGTAGCGTGACGGCGACTAGCTAGCGCGGCGCGTGTGTCGGAAAAGAGCAGCTCATGCATTTAACATGAGCCGCTGCGCAAATGGATAAAGCCGCGATCAATGTTTAATTAGTTGAACATAGTTTATTAGGCACGCTGCCGCGTGTGCGTGCGCGTCACATGACATTTTCTTGACGGGTACAAACGCTTTTTACCTGTCAGAACTCACAAAGTAAAAGAAAACTCCGCGTAGAAAGTGGACATGCAAGGTTTTAAGTCATTTGTTAAAAAAAAGAGTCTTGAGATTTTTTTTGCTGATTTGGGACAATTTTGATGTCAACTATGGCTACATGGTTTTTTTTGTACGTTTTTGTTTGCATGTACAGGTAGTTTTGCTTTATGTCGGGTTCTCAACCTGGGGGCGCGGCCCCCTAGGGTGTTGCGAGTCACGAACAGTCGGAAGGTTGTGGTACTGAATTTGATCAATCTCTACGATTCAGTTTACAGGAAGCAAAGTTTGTAACATTTGATTCATTTCACAAAATCCAACAAAAGTCAATCGAGAATGTCATAAAAATATAATCAATTGAGTAAGAAAATCAGATTTTTTTTAAAAATTAACTTAGCATAAAAACCTGACCTTAAAAAGAGAAAGAGATGCCATTTTTTGGATACAGCGATGCAAAATTGTCCTAAATCCGTTGAAAAAACATCAGCAACTTCCCCAAAAAATTGTAAATTTTGATTAGTCAAGGAGGCCGACAGCCGATATACGGAGCCGATATTCATTTGCAGTGAAAGGGAACATTTTTGCGTCCAAATTTTGAATAATACAAATGGCAACACTTAACTTCGTTTGAATGCCTTTAAGCATTATGCTAATTAATCAGATTTCACATTTGCAACATGTTGAAGTTTTTTTTTTTGTTTTTTTTTTTGCTTTTTTCAACTTCATCTTCGTTTGGAAATCCTAACAAAAAGTGCAGGGAGCTCCCAGGCTAAGCAAGCGGGGCTTAGAAAGTAAAATGGAAAATGAAACCAATAAATAGCTCCCAAAAGTGTTCAACGATAAATAGTTTTACCAAATTTCAATATAACTTCAACTGAATCTTGTCTTTGTTTGCAAAAATTGCAGGGAGCTCCCAAGTTCGGCAGCATCTCTTATAAAGTTCGCTGCAAATTGAAATACATCAATAAATAATTCCCCCGATATGCGTCAAAATGATGATCGGCCGGGCGGATGATCGCCGCCGATATCGGGCCCGGCTGATAATCGCTCTCTAATGGTAGTTGCGATGCAAAACGATACTTAGGAGCGATCGTCACATACAGCACCGCTCGATTGAATGGAGGAAAATAATGGAGCAACTCTCACACGGGAGCTGCTGTCGGCCACAACTCACGTCCAGAAGCTCACGCGTACACTTCTGGTCCAAATTTCTGACGCCACTCACTAGGCCATGCCCCTTAAAGGCACACACACACACACACAGATTTTGTTGTTATGACTTGGCTTATCCAAACATACAGTAATTACACAATTTGATTTCTTTACATTCTCGAATTATTCATTGATCTTCCGTTCCGCTTGTCCTCACGCGGGTCGCGGGCGTGCCGGAGCCCATCCCAGCTCTCTTTGGGCGAGAGGCAGGGTACGCTCTGAACTGGTCGCCGGCCAATCGCAGGGCACATAGAAACAAACAACTATTTCGAGTCTTCAAGCAACCTCGCACGCGTGTTTTTGAGATGTGGGGGCAAAGCGGAGTGCCCGGAGAAAAGCCACGCGGGCACGGGGAGAACATGCAAACGCCACACAGGCCAGGCCGGATTTGAACCCGCAACCTCACAACTGTGAGGCAGACGTGCTCATTCTCAAATGAACGTCATTCATTTGAATGTAATTCAATTAGTCGGAATTACAAAAGTGCCACGGTTGAGTTGGAATGAGGAGACGGCACAAAAGCTTTGTGGCCTCGTTGTGCGGGGCGGCAGGCGCGGGCCGCCACCTCCAGCCTTCGAAGGTGTCGTCGTGCCGGCTCGCTTTTGGGAATGGTCCAGTTGAGCTCAGGAAGCTCACCGGGAACGACGCAGGAGTCCCCGGAGACGAGATGCGCCGGCGACAGATTGAGCGGAAGGCCGCGACGCGGCAGATGGCGGGGAGGAGCCCGACGGCTCTCGTCATGACGTTCTCTTTTGCACACATGCGGCGCTATCCTGATTATGAAGAGGGCCGCCGCTAGCCATTATCTTTAGAATCGATCATTCTATCGATTAATACGGGCATCAAATACAAATTTATTTTGCATTAAAATAGGATTGCACTGAACAGTTTTTTTAATAGTTAATCTGTCGATTTTTTTTTTTTTAGTAAAAGCAGATGTTTGCAAAAAAAAAAACAGATAATCCCTCTGCTTTCATGGCTGACTACAGAAATCGAAGAGGGCGAGGCCTCCCGCCTTGCCTTCCTGTCATCGCTCACCCTACGGCCGCCAATAATTGTGTGGCCGCCATCTTGAAGTGATAGAGGGAGTGAGCGATGGGGGGAGGGGGGGGGGGGGGGGGGGGGGGGGGGTGGCGGGGCGGCGACACCTGATAGGACAGCAGATGTTGAGGCCGCCATCTGTCTGCCTCCAGCGTCGACTGCGGTCGTGCCGTAGTAACACGCGACACGGGAGCGCCTCGTGTCGTCATTCGTGCTTTCACTATCTGATTCCACATCAGGGGTCTTCAAAGTCAGCCATTTGCCAGCCTCTGCACGTTTTTTTATTGCCGCATTCAATGAAAAGTGCAAAAAGTGACGGGAAAAAAGTAAACGCAACTATGTAAGAAAAGTGTTTTTTTTTTAAATTGTTTTTAAATGCAAAAAAATATATATATCAAATGGAAATTTGTCAGTGATTAATTTTGACTAAACAAGCTTACTCAAATGTTTCTAAACCTGTATCTATCCAACACTTTTCAGACATTTGGAGATTTGCATCCAAGCTATTTTCACCGCTTTAAATTGGGGACTATTGCGTAAAAATAACAGACATAGTGGGGACAGAGCAATAGTATCGATTTGTGGTGCAACCAAGAACACGTACTAGTAGCGGGAAATGTGCTGGCATTCCGTCGCTGACGTCAGCAGGTTTCGACCTCAATATGGGCCGGCTGAAAATCAAACAAGTCATCAGCAAACAAGCTTAAGTTGACTACTGATTCGGATATATCTTTTTTCTACAGTCCACACAACGATGGAATAAGTGCCGATATTGGCAGTATTAGATAGGTCCTTTCATTTTACTAAAGACTCTAAAGTCTTCATTGTCGTGAAAAAGTGCCAGTTGACAGACATGCCGTATGTTGTCAGTGCTGTGCAGTAAATGAGACTGTCGATGGTATCTCGACAGAAACAAATCTGCAGAGGAGTGTTCAGTCTACTTTCAAGCGTCTTCTCCGTTCAATCTGGATTAGAATCTGGCGGATTTGCAGAACCGAGCGGCTAGCGCTTGAAAGCCACGGAGACAAAGACAAAATGGAACGCGCGCAGGAATGCCAAATAAGCAAGACAAACGTTGCATTCAGGGACAGAAAGTGGCGAGGGAGAAGCTGGCCGGAGGACATGCGAAGATGTCGGTCGGGTGTCACGGTCAAGCGAGTTCAAGCCTCTCCCTGCTCCTCTTTGGATGCGCTCGGAAGGCGCGCTTTGCACAAATTGCAAATTGTCCCATTTTACATGCGGGAGTTGAACTTTTTACAGCTTGGAAAGTTTCTTGCAAAATAGACACGGGGATCCGTATGCGATCGGTCAGTCATCGACTGTGCCAATATGCACTCCTTCACTGCCAGCTGGTTTCAAAGCAGAAATCCAAATATTGCCAGCCAACGCAAACTAGAAAACCACAAAACCAAGACCGAGAAAGAGCTTATGATAGCACAATTAGCCTTTATTTACACATATACAACTAAGAAACGTGCCACCAGCGACACTGACTCGCCGCACGGCTCAAGTTCAACCAATCCTATTGTTCCAGATTAGCCAGTTAGCATTCTTGAATCGATTCGTGCCTTTCCACAAGAGCCAAATATAAATCGTATGGTTTCTGAAGAGTCAGATATCATTCTTGAAATCACTCCTATCATGCCAAGTGAACAAAATAGAATTCTTTGATCAAAAAACATTGAATTCAAATATTATTCTTTAATCGTATTGAATCCTTCCGGGTTACCCCGATAGCTTCAAGGTGAGTCGAATAGCCTTCTGCAATCCAGTTGTGTCTTTCCAGAAGGGACAGAAACCGTTCTTGGATTGAATCGTGTAGACTTTACGTCGATCTGATCGGTTTGATCGGTATCGGCCGATAATTAGCATTTTATGCTGATCGGTCATAATTTGCCGGTCTGATCAGTGACCGCAAAAGACATTTACCCTGCGTCTCAGTCTACAGTCGTATACAGTATAGACGAAAATAAACGAACAAGTCCTTTAAAAAGACACATTGCTCCATCTTGTGATCGGTTATCGTTTTTTTTTTACACTTTCTGATCGGTGATCGGCCCCAAAAATCCGGATCGTGTAAAGCCTAGAATCGTATCATCCGTCCGAGTTGTTAGCAAGCGTAGTCGGAAACACGCGACCGCGCCTGCGAGCTTCAGGTTTTAACGCTTTGTTCACTCTTCAGCGCAAATTGCTGGAGCGTGTGGAGGTCGTATGGCGTCGCTAGCGTGTGAGCGGCAACAAGATGGCCAACGTCCCGCAGCCGTCAGTTGGCCGTGTGACAGACAAGCAGGGTCAGAGCCTCTTCTACGGCGACCCGTCGAAAAACCTACTTGACGAATATCCGGGGCATGAATGCTCGGATTCCAGCTGACGGGAGAAGTGGAAGTTGCGGCATCGTGTCGTACCGTTATACCCAAGCGGCGTCTGATGCAACCGCCTCCAAAAACCGAATACTAGCAGGGTAACTTGGCCAAACCCCCCCCCCCCCCCCCCCCCATTCCTTGTCAGCGCCATTTAAACAGAACGGTGACATGGGGAGACAAAGGTTGTAGAATCCCATCTTGAGCGGTGTGCGTGAAAGGGGTTCATGTGTTCATTGTTATTTCTCACTCGTGAATATTTCATTCGGCGGCGTCGGCTAAAGTGGGTCATTTGGAACGCAAACACACGAAGCAATTATGGCCAATTAATCCTCCGGATCGCCCCTCCGGATTTCTAACTCACAGCCCCCTTCTTCTCCTCCACTTGATACAGAGGCACTGCGACGGCCTCCACGCACGAACGTGCGCAAAATGTGTCAAAATATCAAAATAGTAGAAAACAGTTCTCAGTGTTACCTCTTTCACGCAGAGAGCCTGCAAAAAGTTGAACTCCACCCAGGTTTCTCACGTCTCCTGACGCACGAGCACAGCTGCAAGAGAAACCTGTGTTGAAGTGGCTACTGCGACGTTTAGCACCCGACATTCACGCCTCTGTAGCGGCGATGGCATCTAATTATCTGAATGCGGGAAACCACCACAACAGCTGTGTGAAAGAATAATGCTGGTCCTCCCGATGCGCCCATTTGGCGTAAAGGCAGTGTGACAGGGATTAATGATGCGGTCCAGTGGTACGCTACAAGAATAAATACATCGTAACAGACTTCCCACAAAATTGTTTCACACCTCTTCACATTTTACGCACTCGCGTCCTGCCATTCGGGCATTTACCACGAACGCAGGTTTCGTCCCGCCGCTGATGCGACCGTACCGGAGCGCCCGGAGAAAAGCCACGCAGGCACGGGGAGAACATGCAAACTCCACACAGGCGGCGCCGGGGATTGAACCCGGGTCCTCAGAACTGTGAGGCTGACGCTCTAACCAGTCGGCCAGCGTATTATAATATTAGTAGTAGTTTATGATTTGTGCATGTATAGCAGTTGCGCAGTTGTACCCCTCAATAATATTTCGCCTTTGCCTTTCACCCAGCAAAGGCGCAATATTGCTGCACTTTCACACTTAATTAAATGACGTCAGCATCTGCCGTGAGTCCGTGACATTTAAAATACTTGATGGACAGCACAACAGCATTGCGCTACCTGTAAATGCCGTCTCTCTTGATGCGCCAAATAGCAGCGTGAAAGGGGCTGCTAATGAAAAAAAACTGTCAATCAAATACCACTTGTACAACTTGGCAAAATGTACACGACTTCGTCTAGCTTCTTTCTTACGCCGATATATTTTATATACATATTTCAGCTGTGAAAATATATTCACTTAAAGTCACCGCTGGATGGAATATGTCACGCTTTCACACGCCACGACAACGGGGCACTCTAGCGGCCTTACCAGTGCGAAGCCCCTGTCCACACGCTGGCTGTCACGCCAGACTTTTACTTCTTTTTTTTCTTTTTTTATATGTACCACGCTCTTCCACCTTCTCTCCATGATGTGCGGCACTCACGGCGCACAACGAGGCGCTCTAAAGCGGCCACGCCGGTAGACTACCTGAAGGGAAGTGGGTGTAGGAATAGCTTGCTAGCTAACTTTAGGTCTGGAGGGGCGAGTCATGCATTAGCAACGCCCAAAAAATGTGGAAAACTAAGATGGTGTAAAACTGTGTAGCACGATATGGTCACAATTCAGTACAACGTAATTCTTTTCAGCAAATAGCTTCTTCTGAATTCGCTTTCCAGGCTGAGCTTCTACGGCTAAAAATAGCAAAATAAAGACCCATGCTAACTGAGCTAAGCTCACGAGGCTTGCCGTTTGTGTGCCGCCAGGTTGGAGTGGGTGGAGATCATCGAGCCGCGCACGCGCGAGCGCATGTACGCCAACCTGCTGACGGGCGAGTGCGTGTGGGACCCGCCGGCGGGCGTGCGCATCAAGCGCACCGGCGACAACCAGTGGTGGGAGCTTTTCGACCCCAACACGTCACGCTTCTATTACTACAACGCCTCCACGCAGCGCACCGTCTGGCACCGCCCGCAAGGCTGCGACATCATCCCGCTGGCCAAGCTGCAGACGCTCAAGCAGCACACCGACGGCGCCAGCCCCCGCCACGCCGCCGGCGCCACCACCGGCACCGGAGGAGGCGCGTCGGCCGACAATAGTCCGGGACATAACAGCGGCGTCAGCCGGGAGGGGAGCACCTCGTCCTCTCTGGACCAGGAAGGGACAGACAAGCAGGCCGGGAAAGACGACGCAGAGCGGTGAGTGAGAGGACGAGCGCGTGGGTGCTAAGCAGCTAGCGTAAGAAGCTAACGTAGTACTCTTGACCAACGTCGCAAACAGATGCACTCAAACGCCAGATCCAAATCAGTTCGTAAAAGGCCGCTCAGCCGAGCGGTAATAGCGCTTCACGTTGTGAGCGCTCAACGCTAACCGCTAGCTAAGCTAATGTAGTTGTCTACATTGTTTACTTGTCAAACATTTGGACTCAAACACCAGTCCTGAAATCTCCAAATCAAAGTCGTTTGTTCCCAAAAAGCAACTGGCGGGGAGTCCTACGAAGGCAATGGAACAAAAACAAGAAGTAGCAATCGAGCACAATAAAAGCCGTTGACTTAACGTTCACAAAAAAATGGTTTTCTACCCACTTGAGAGTCCGATCAAGAAAAAAGGAAGTAGCAACCAATAGCAGTCAGGCAATACGCTTTCGCTTCTGAACATAAGTGGCGAGCATATGGCAGCTAACCGGCTAGCAAATCAAAGTCGTTTGTTCGCGTACAAAAATCACAGGCACTATCGAGGAGGAAACAACAGGTGTCAAGAAGATGCCCCCCAGGGAAAAACAACGAAAAGAATGCCTCAGACAACAGAAGCCCAGTAAGGAGAAGGAGCCAGATGGGCTGTTGTGGAAAGACAAGCCCCCGCATGGCATGTACCAATAAGAAATTGGAGAAGTAGCTGACCTAGTGAAAACTGAAAGACAGCACAGAGGCGCAGGTCCTGGCAGCATGAGAACAGGCCCTGAACACCAGATGAGTGGAGGCCGGCCGGGGTCTGCCGCATCAGATGGGACCCTGGATGCAGGCTGTGCAAAGAAGCGCCGAAGTAGCAGGTAGCAGCAATAGTGTACCAAATACGGACTGGAGGTCCCACAATCAAGATGGCCCACACCACCCCGAGGTGGTTGAGAACAACCGGGCTAGCGGTGGCGGATAAACATCGGAAGACGGCGGTCGCGATAGGTGTTGCAATCCCGAGTATGTTTTTTTCCAAAATCCTAGACAATCGACATCTTTGTTTGTAAATTGTAACAAAAAGTGCAGCGAGCTCCCAGCGCTTCGAAAGTTCGAATCAAGTTTCCATATCTTTTGATCAATACCGCCAAAGACGCGCTGAAAGTCCCGTTTTCAAAACGACGAAAGAGGCGAACAGGAAAGACAGGAAAAAATTGACGTGCTGTCCGTCAAACTCTGCCGACGCCAGCGCATAAATAATCCTAATGCCGCTCAAGACACTTCACAAATTCGTACGCATTCATACCAGCATTTATTTTGCCGTCTGCTATTGTGTGAATGCAAACGGCTGCCCCATCACAGATCCCTCTGGTGTATTGCAACAACGTCACGAGGCAGCTTGCGTGGCGTTTCGCAAAAGAAAAAAGAAGATCACCCCCAAAAACGACGCGTTTGTGATTCTTTCCGTGGGAAAGGTCAGTCCAGCAACAGCGGCAAAATCTCATCCATCCCAAAATCCTCGAACTTCATTTGGCGTGTTTGATTCGGAGAAACGATGACGACAACGCGCAACCATTCCGAGATTCCTGCCAGTCAACCGGATCGATTTTCAAAAGGAAAACTTTATTGAGCGGATGAGACGAAAATGAGCCGTGAATGCAGCACTTTGGCACAATGTTTGTTGACAACGCGGCCTCGCCGCGCTATGCAAATGTTGCGTTTCGCCTTGAAAAGATTAACGAGGCGGAAGGAAGGCGTGAAGTTTTTTTTTCCTTGTCTTTGTTTTTTTTTTTGTCGTTGTCCCGTTCTCACGCGGGCGGCCATTCAGCGCCCGCCGGCGAACGCGTCAGCTGACCGATGGATTTCACAGCGGGCCGTCTGGCGCTCCTCGACGCCGCGAATGCAAAGTGAGGCGCTCGCGCGTTGCCGCGTCAAATTCGTCCGCGTCCTCCGTAAAAGCGAAAAAAAAACGGATGTCCTTTTTGCACGAAAACAATCAACTTTGTTCAGTGTATGAACTCAACCTTTCATTGTCTAATTATCAACTTCAATTGCCCTTCATCTCCTCTTCTGCCCTTTTCACCTCCTCTTATCTCCTCCCTTGGAATTTTCGGATTGTCTCCTCATCTCGTCTCCTTTCCTCCTCTCGTCCTTCCCTCGTCTCCTCTCCTCTCCTGTCTCGTCTCGTTTCCTTGCATGCTCCCGCTCATCTCCTCACCTCATCTTGTTTCCCGTCCTCCGTATTTGTACTTCTCTCCCTCTCCTTGTACCCTTCCTTCATCTCCTCACCTCATCTTGTCGCCTCCTCTGCCCTCATCTCCTTTCCTTGCATTGTCCGCTTGTCTTCCGTCCTTCCCAATCTTTGTTTCCTCCTCCTCGTCGCTCATTTCTTCTGTCCTTCTCCCCTTGTCTCCTCTCCTTCTGTCCTCCGTTTGGGTCCTCGTCGCCTTTCCGCATTCCCTGGCCTTTTCCCCTCTCCTTCCTTCTCTCGGCTTTCCTCTCTCTCCTCATCTGCCCGCCCTCGCCTCCTCGTCAGGACGTCGCCGTTCAGGTGGAACACGGGTACGAAGGAGCGCATGCTGATCAAGGTGACGGACCGGGAGCCCAGCTTCCTGTGCCACCAGGGCAACGGTTTCTCCCCGTGCGACCCGCCCACGCCGGGGGCTCTGTCGGGCGGGGGCACGGCCTCGCGAAGCCGCCGTTCGTCCGGGGGCGGCGACCCGGCGCCCTCCGAACCCGACGCCTCCCCGGTCCCGTACTCGGAGCGCCGCAATTCTCCCTTCCTGAAGCGCGCCGATCCGGGCGGCACCCAGCGGCGCTCGTCGGCCGACTCGCAGCCGTCGTCGCCGCGCTACGCCTACGAGCCGCCGCTCTACGAGGAACCGCCCTCCGAGTACCAGCCGCCGCCCATCTACGAGGAGCCGCCCTCCGACATCCGCCTGGCCGACTCCTCCTCCTTCTACGGCACCGGAAAGTCGCCCGCCCGCAAGACCTCGGCGCCTCTCTACCACTCCCCCAAGCAGTCCCCTTACGGCCAGCTGGTTCTGACCCGCCAGAAGTGTCCGGAGAAGATGCAGAGTCTGGAGTACAGTCCGGTGGGGAAGGAGTACGTCAAGCAGCTGGTGTACGTGGAGCAGTCGTCGTCCAGCCCCCGCTTCAAGACCGCCGACCGGCTGCTGCGCTACGGCACCACGGCCGGCTACGGCGGCTCCTACGGGGGCTCCTACACCCTGCAGCACAGCCAGTCTCTGATCAGGGACCCCCGCCTGCTGCTGGACTACAGCGGCGAGGGCGGCGAGGGGGGCCAGAGGCTGCTTTACGAGGACTCTGTATCCTGGACGTCCGGCCAGACTCACTCGCTGTCCTCGTCGTCCGCCGGGCCTTTCTCCCCTGGCGGAAACCGCAAGCGCAAGAGCCGCAAGCCGTCGCTCTCCCAGGAGCTGGCCCGCTGCGGCGCCGCCGACGGGGACTTCGGGGGCACGGCGTCCGAGGCCATGCTGGCGCAGGCCCGGCTGGCGTGGGAGGCGCAGCAGGTGATGAAGCAGCGCAGCAGCTGGGACTCGGGCCAGGGCGGCGGCGCGCAGGGCTCCAAGGACGGGTACGAGAGCGACGGCGCCGTGCCGCCCCCGCTGCCGGGCCCGGTGGTGAGGGCCTTCAGCGAGGACGAGGCCCTGGCGCAGAGCGACGGACACCTCTGGAAGCGGAGCACCTTCGAGCGCCTCGGATTCCCGCAGGCCCTGCTGGAGAAGAGCCTCTCCATGCAGACCAGCCTGGCCTCGCCCGAGACGTACCTCCACCCCTCACAGGTACCCGCTTCGCAAGCTGCTCCTCCACGCTTTCCCCCAGGCGCTTGACTTTTCACTTCCTGTCTTAGTCGGAGGACTTGGGAGCCTGCGCCCAGTTTGAGGCCAGTCGCAACGCCAGGAACATGATGCCGAGCGCCAGCTGCGGCGTTTTCCCGGAATTCACCCTGAGGAAGCCGTCCTCCGAGACCGACATCGAGAACTGGGCGTCCAAGCACTTCAACAAACACACGCAGGTGCACAGGCGCTACCTTTAGCACTCTCCGTCCACTCTCAACACATACTACTACCGCCAACGCTCGCTATCCGCGGCGGAAAATACGTGACTAATTGACACCCCGCCCGCCTTTGGGCGATAGTTTTGAAATGTAAGGTCCACTCCCACCTATTTGGAGTTCACCATTCACAAGTTTGCCGATTGTGACTTTTTTCTGTGGAACCCAACTTCCTCTTAACAATAAATGACTTACAGGTTATTTCATTGGGAAAGAAAATTCAGCGTATGTATGAGGTTGCTGGCTTCGCAATGCATAAAATGACTACTTTCCTGTCAGCCGCTTAATGACATTTCCACTCAGCGATTCATACACTCATTTGATTTGATTTTTTTAATTACGTACGGTATTCCCCCCCCCCCCCAAATTACGTACGGGGCAGAGGGACCCGACCCCGCTGCGATTAATTGACGACCCCGCCTCTTATTCTTTATTGTTGCTTATATTGAAAGTTTAAACCCTGCACACGCAATATGTTTCGAAGGCATAAATCATCTTACACGACCATTAAAAAATAAATAGCTTTCGGACATTTTGATTTCAGCAGAGCAAAAACATCCGTCCGAGACTCTCTGTCACTTCTTTATCAACCTGGCCGAAATTGAACTCCTCCCTTCCATACAAAAATCTTAGAACAGGTGAGCTGAAATACTTCAACACACTTTCTTGACAACAATTGCAAATAGGTGAAATATGGAAAGAGCAAACCCGGTTTTACTGTTGGTGAATTTGTGAATGGTGACTAGGTGGCTATTGACTGTAATAATAATAATAATAATAATAATAATAATAATATGTGCGTGCGTGTGCGCAGGGCTTGTTCAGGAGGAAGGTGTCGATCGCCAACATGCTGGCGTGGAGCAGCGAGCCAATCAAGAAGCCCATGATCGTCACGTCGGACCGCAACGTCAAGAAGGAGGCGGTGGACATCTTCAAGCTCATCCAGACCTACATGGGCGACCGACGCACCAAAGCCGACCCCCTCTGCGTGGCCTTGGAGGTACGGCCACGCAAAACCTCCGCAACTACGGTGGCGCTTTGACGATATAGACAATAGAACAACACTCATCGGCATATATTCTTTATTGTCTACGAAGAACACAATTTTATTTATATTTTTTCTATATCTGCAGATTTTTGCTATTCACGGTCGAGCCTGGTCCCATTGCCCCCGCGAATAGCGCGTCAACTGTATATATAAAAGAAACAGAAGCGGTCCTTAAATTGAACCCTGTGGGACCCCCTTTTCGAAGGCGATTATGTCAGACCAACCCGAACAGTCTACAAGGTGGCTTTTAACTTCTACCAAGTTATTTTCTGTTTAGATACTTGTACTTTAACTTAAGTGTTGCTCTTGTACTTGAGTGTGAGTGCTTGGGACTTGCGACCTTCAGATATGTGACTTCTTCTCACCGGCGGTATGGGGTCGACTCGCTACCCCTATAAAAGGACGTGTCCATTTGTGCGTCCGTCCGCCCCCAGGTGGTGGTCCGCGGGTGGAGCAACCGGGGCCTCCGCGACGAGCTGTACATCCAGCTGTGCCGCCAGACCACCGAGAACTTCCGCTACGACAGCCTGGAGCGCGGCTGGGAGCTGATGGCCGTCTGCCTGGCCTTCTTCCCGCCCACGCCGCGCTTCCACAACTATTTGGAGGGCTACATCTGCAGACATATGGACCCCCTGAACGACACCAAGGGTACGCGCACGTCTCCGCTGCAACCGCATTTCGGCAGGGGAAAGAAGTGAACGGACACCGTGAAAAACAGATCCGGTCCTCCTGAAGCCCCGCCTTCCTTCTGACCTCATTGGGCACTCGCGCGTGTCCGTCATTAATTACACAAGCGCCTCAGATTTCCACTTTACAGGACAAATTTGGCAAAAATGGAAGAGAGTCATAATTGTTCATCAAACCTTATAATAATTCGTCTTTTATGGCCGTATGCTAAATTGGCATTTTTATTTTTATTATATTTTTTTCATGACATTCTCAATATCACACTCAAGGGGAAATTCTATAACATGTATTTAATAACAAAGTTTTAATACATTATAATAACAGTAATAATAACAACAACATATGATCGCGATAAAAAAAATGAAAATCCAGTTTTTTTTACTCCTAATAAATAATTGTATATTAATATGATACGAGACTATATTTATGGTATTTATGCTCATTATGTTCCCTCAAAGGGGAATTCGATATTTTTTATTTATTTAGTAATAATAATAATTATGACCTAAATAAGATAATTAATAATAAAGTAGATACAATATTTTCATCGCTTTTAAACTACCCTTTCTAATCACTTCCGTACATCTTGCATTCATAAAACTTGAAAACTACAAAACTTTTAAAAAAGTTTTTCAAACTAAGAAATAATAATAATAATTTGTTGTTGTTATGCTGTTCAGGAGTTGCTATTAGCAGCTACGCTAAACACTGCTACAGGAAGCT
Source organism: Phyllopteryx taeniolatus (assembly GCF_024500385.1). NCBI lineage: Eukaryota > Metazoa > Chordata > Actinopteri > Syngnathiformes > Syngnathidae > Phyllopteryx > Phyllopteryx taeniolatus. The sequence continues at coordinate 4,322,317 of NC_084508.1, forward strand.
AACCAAGGCGGCGCTGACCGGAGCCAAGAAGGTACCAGCAAGTGTCATCCGGTCCGGTCCGGTCCGGTCCGGTCCGGTCCAGTCACGCGTGTCCCCGTTCCTCCTCAGGGTCTTCAGAAGCCGTCCCTTGAGGAGATCCAGCACGCCCGCAACGCCATCTTCAGCCCGTCCATGTTCGGCTCTTCCCTGGAGGAGGTCATGGCCCTGCAGAGGGAGCGCTACCCGGACCACCAGCTGCCCTGGGTCCAGACCCGCCTGTCCGAGGAGGTCCTGGGCCTCAACGGGGACCAGACGGAGGGCATTTTCAGGTCAGGCTTATTTTTCTTTGTGCCTAATACGGACGGGCAGAGCGATGGGATTTGAAGTCATCGGCATTTCAGCAGTCCCGTTTCGGGAAAATTCCAGGGCTCCAGCGCGCCCGCCACCCGCGTGAGGAGAAGCGCGACAGAAAATGGATGGATGGATGCAATTAGTTGTGGGTTAATGGATTCATTGTTGCCGCTCGAGGCTTCCCCGCCAAAAATGAGGTGCAATGCTTGCAGCTTTAGTCTTACCATTATTGTTATGATTATAAGCGTGGCTACCTTGTGCTTGCTCATTTTTCAAAAATGTTCTGATGTATGGCTTTTTGAATTCCAGTGTAGTTGTAGTGTCCTTTTTTTTTTTTTTTTTTTTTTTTTTTTACTGAATGCCAACGTCATTGTAATAGTAACTCGACGTGGCGCTCGGGTGTCCAGGGTTCCGGGAGACATCGACGAGGTGAACGCTCTCAAGCTACAAGTGGACCAGTGGAAGATCCCCACGGGACTCGAAGACCCTCACATTCCGGGTGAGCGCTCACGTCCGCCACCTTTACAATCACTGGCGCCCGCCACCCGCGTGGGGAGAAGCGCGACAGAAAATGGAAGGATGGATGAATGCCGTTTCCCTGAGTTAGCCATCTTTTTAAAACACTCCCATCTTAATGTTATTTCTGTTTTGGTCATTCCATTGTGTTCGTTAACTGCAACGACTTTGACGCGTGCTCGCGTACGCGCAACAGCGTCGCTGCTGAAGTTTTGGTACCGCGAGCTGGAGGAGCCGCTCATCCCGCACGAGTTCTACGACGAGTGCGTCAAGAACTACGACAACGCCGACGCCGCCGTCCAAGTGGTGCTGGGACTGCCGCACATCAACAAACTGGTGCTATGCTACCTCATACGCTTCCTGCAGGTACGCGCCCACACGCGCACGTGTGCAACAACGACGGCGGCCGCTGTACACGTGTGATTGGCCTTACAAATAATCAATCAGTTTTTGACTTAAAAAATGTTAAATGTATGTGTAATATTGTTTATTTTAATAATAACATAATGCATGCACCTTTTTCAGTGTTATCATTTATTATTAATGTCATTATGATTAAACCATCATTGAATTCAAAACTGTCAAATACATATATATGTGGCCTTTCTTTATTTTAGTAAAATTCATTTGAAAAAAGTTATTCATTATTCCATTTCAAATATTAACAAAATTGAATAAAAGTGGTACATACAAAACTTTATTTTAATAACAACATAATTAGTTATTATTTATAAGGAAATTTCATATGTCTTAATTTTCAATACACTTTCAAAAATTCCCAAAATAATGTATTGATGTTGTCATTATGGGTGTTGTGTGTGTAATTTTGAGGGGAAAATGAATGTATTCCATTTTGGAATAAGTTTGTAACGTAGCATGGAAATGTGGAAAAAGTGAAGTGCGCTTTTTTTATTATTATTTTGGGAAAATGGCAAACATTTAAAAAAAAAAAAATACTTTTTCACCTTGTCTTTATGGGGAGACGTCTGTCGAATTTTGAGGGAAAAAATTAATAGATTTTATTTTGGAACAAGGCTGTAACATAAATGTGGAAAAAGTGAAGCAGTCATTTTCATTAATTTGCCGAATCCCCAAAAAATTTAAATAACATCATTACGGGTAGTTAGTTGTGTGTAGAATTTAGAGGATTTTTTTTTCCCCATAATGCAATAAGGTTGTAACATAAGAAACTGTGGAAAATGTAAACAGTAATTGTAATTAATTTGCTAAAATTAAAAATTGCATTGTCATTATGAGGAGTTGAGTGTAGAATTTTGAATAATGTTTTTTTTCTCATAATACAATAAGGTCATAAGATAACTAAATGTGGAAAAGCTGAAGCGCTGTGCAGACTTATATTTGGACGCACTGTACTGTAAATATTAGTTCTTAGTTTTTGTAATTTTTGTAAATTTGCAAAAAGTAATTTAAAGCAAGCTTTTTTTTCGAGGTTGTCGTTATCGTGAGTTGTGTGTAGAATTTTAAGCAAAAAAATTATTTGTTTTCCATTATGCAATAAGGTTGAAACATAACAAAATGTGGGAAAAGTGAAGCAGTAATTTTAATTACAGTAATTTCTCGTGTCTAATGCGCACCCATGTATAATACGCACCCCCGAGTGGACCTCAAAATTCTGGAAAACCCTTCTACCCATGTATAATGCATTTTTACAATGCATGATTTTGCTTCGACCCATATGATCAAAACATGAAGTATTATCTGGATTTTGTTAGTTTTTTTTCAAAGAATTATTCTGAAGTGAACCACTTTATTTGAAGACGTAATACTTTCTTTTTATTTACTTGTTCTTAATTTGAAATTCACAGCACTACTTTTATTTAGTAAATGAAAAAAAAACCACAGTGGTGCTCATATGTTAGATTACCCAAGCAGAATTTGTAAGATGGGTACAATTCTTAAAAGACAACATGAAGGACGAGGCGAAACACATTTAATTTTATTTTAATGAGATTCAAATTAAACGGTCAAGCATTTCAGAAAAGCATTATCATTAAACAAAACATAACCATGAAGAAATTAAGGATGGTTGTTGTTCAGTCATCAGTCATATTAAAAAATAGATATCTATATTTCACAAATTCTGCCAGGGTATGTAAATTTATGAGCACAACTCTAAATATATGCAGTCATACTTACGCCTGTCATATTGGAATGAAAGTGTAGGCTACATCTTTTTTATAACCACTAGGTGGTGGTGGCGTATGAATGAAAGTGTACACATTTCTCATAACCTCTAGGGGGCGGTGGCATTTTGAAATGAAAGTGTACAGCTTTTTCATAACCTCTAGATGGCGGCATACATTTATGAAATGGGAACGTTTTTCCCCCCCCCTCATTTTCCCCTATACCTATGTATAATGCGCACCATTGACTTTTGACAATTTTGGGGGGGAAATAATGCACATTATACACGAGAAATTACGGTAATTTGCCAAATTAAAAATGTCACGTCAGTATTGGAAGTTGTGTGCAGCCGAAAAGTATTGCCAGCGCTTGACTTTTGGTGACGTTTCCTGAAAATGGTTCGTAATTCATTTTGCCTTTTTGGGTGCGGCAGGTGTTCGCGCAGCCGGCCAACGTGTCGGTGACCAAGATGGACGTCAACAACCTGGCCATGGTGATGGCGCCCAACTGCCTGCGCTGCCAGTCGGACGACCCTCGCGTCATCTTCGAGAACACGCGCAAGGAGATGTCCTTCATCAGGCTCCTCATACACGCGCTCGACACCCGATTCATGGACGCCGTCCTATAGCCCCGCCCGAAAACCATGACGACAAACGAACAAACAAGACGACGCCATGGGCCACACGACGGCAGGACTCCGCGCGCGTGCCTTCAGCATTTTTTCCATATCCTTAATGTCCTTGTACTAGTATACTCTTTGTCCTCAACCAACCAATCAAATGTTATTTACATCGCACTTTTCATTCATAAAAATGCAACCCGAAGTGCTTCACAGAGATGAAAACAGCCAAAGTAGCACGAAGCCCATCCCCGCATAGAAATGCAAGCAAGAAAATTCTGCGTACTAGTAGAACGACGAGGGCGCACTAGTACGATGACGAGGGCGGTAGTTCTCAAGCTTATTGCGCCAAGTACCACCTAAAAAAATACTTGGCTCTCAAACGACCCCATCATGGCCAACATTAAAATCAGATAACATATTAGGCCTAAAGAAACAATTAGTCGAAAGGATCAAATAATTTGATGACAAAAAAAAGGAGGACGCGGGATCAATTTTCCACACAGGCCGACGTTACTGCAGATGAAGGCACCAGCCCCCGTGGAGAGAAGTTTTTATCCGATTACTCGATTAATCGATAGGCTAATCGGAAGGATACTCGGTCCTCAAATATTCGATATTTGCAGCCCTACTGTTCATCAAAAGTGAGACGTTTTATTCCTAAAAAGTACATTGAATATTAATGTCAGCCACTGTAACACGGTTACAAAAAAAATTACTTCATTCAATTCAAAATGTATTGCACATAAAAGCTACATAGAAATTGTACACCCAATAAAGAAAATAAATTAACAAATTGGTAAAGTTAAATGAAATGCAAGTCAACTTAAAAGGTACTAAAAATGTAAAAGAAAATTACAATACTGGATTTAAAAAAGAAGGTTTAAACGAGCTTAGATTGCTTCAAGTGTCATTGTAATATTGTTATTTCAGCGATTCTTTCATGTATCACTAGAGGGAGCCGGCGTACCACGGGTGGTATTGCTAGCCCACGCTGACAATCACATGCACAGTAGTACAGTGCAACCCGAGCAGATTCAACTATTGGCAAATCTGGGGGCAGTTTCAATGTTTACATTTTGTTTTTTTCTTTTTTTGGGAGAGAACAAACCCCCCAAAACGCTTATTAGCAGTTGATCTCCTCTTGTTCAAGAATTTTTGGGGTTAAAAAAAAGATTAGATGAATGCAATTAGAAATGGGTGACAATTATCTACGGATATTTGCTATTGGCGGTCCAGCCCGCGAATAACGGCGGTCCGCTCTATTCTATGTACTAGCGAGTGAGGGCAAAGTGCATACTAGTACATGGAACTTCAGCCAGAAATAAAGGATATGGACTAAATGCTGAAAGGGTTTTCCATACGCCTTCACAGAGCAGGACCAACCAGGACGCCGTCCGGTCACGCGGCTTCCTGCCGGCCGGCCCGACTCACCGCTGATTTGCGAATGTGTCTTTTTGTTGACTCGTTCCACACCATTTAACACAAACGTGCTTCTCAAGGTGCCAAGTCGAAGTGCCCCTTTGGCACAGACCACACTTCCACAGGTTGAAGGCGAGCCGGATGAGGCGGCTCGGGCGCCGGGTTCGGATGCCCCCCGGACGCCTCCCCGGCGAGGTGTTCCGGGGACGTCCAGCCGGGATCCCCCCCGGGAGAGCTGGACCGAGTGGCCGGGGAGAAGGAAGTCCGGCCGGATAAGCTAAGCGCAAGAAGTCCAGCGGCAATTTTCCAACGTTCAGAGCAGTCGGCCGTCTGTGTGAAAGGGTGTTCCGCTACGCCGGGCGGGACGGGACGGGACGGGCGTGTGAAATTTAAAACCTGACACTCGCTGAATGATCTTTCTCGGCCAAGTACGTGAAAACACAAGACTCTCTCTCACACTCTCCCGTTTGCTGGGTTCCGCGTCAAAATTGAAGGCGGAATAAATCCTCGGCAGGCTGTCTGTGTGAAAGAGGCCCCCCGTTTGACCCACAACGAGCTTAAAAGTACGGCGCTGCCTTGAGATACCAGTGACCAATTGATTTTTTTATATTTTTTTGCTTTGACTTGCGAGCAAAAATTTGAGATGCGAGCGCCGTGCGGTGGCAGTGAATGTAACTCAACTCACTTGACAGGAAGCAGACAACAAGTCCTGTACTTAAAACAATGTCCACTTAGCTTTATGCTAACACATCATGGGAAACACCATAGATGGGCTGACAAAACTAGCATTGATGCTGCAACACATAGCGAGAAAATAAAGACAGTATTTACAGGCATATATTATTTATCCTCTGCCAAAAACTTTGTTCGTCTCGTCTTGTTTGACTGTTTTATGCTGCCACCCGGTGGCCAAGTCGCACATCCCTGAAGGCGGGGCCGTGAATTCAGCACGCTATCTCAAGGCACCCCGCTGTTATTCAAATTTTGAAATAATTGTCATTTTCAAAATGTTTTCACGACGATTCTAAAAGTTTGAGAAGCCGTCCAACTTAACATGTTTTTTTTTTAACCTGCTCTTTTTATTTATTTGTTATTTATTTGACGCCTGTTGACGATGTACATTAAGTGTGTCGGGGGGAAGAAAAACGACGTATGGAGAAATTGCTGTGAATGTTAACGTGAGACTAACGAGCTTAGAAAAACTTTGGGTAAATTTCCTCACATTGATCGAAGTTTGCCAGTCGTCCTTGTGGGCGTGGCCAAGCCCGGCCGAGCAGCCAATCAGCATGCAGACGTAGCCACATCCGAGCAGATAGTTCTCTTAAAGTTCTTCTTAAATTTGGACCTTTTTTTTTTCTACTCCAACGAGATGAAGCTGAGGAGGAGGATGGTGAAGAGTGAAGAAGTTCCGTGTTGTTTGTGTCACTGTCACTTCCTGTCCAGTCTGAACGTTTTGCTTGAATAAAAGACTCCAAGCGACTCGGTTTCTCGTCAATATGTTCAACCCTGAAATGATATTTGTATGGAATTTCCATTAGGCCATGCGAATGTTTTTTTGTTTTTTGTTTTTTTTTGCGCCACACTACAAAAACAAAAACGCTCAGTTGGGTCACAAAAGTGCAACATTTGTGCACAAAAATGCAACGGTGGACCAAAAAAGTGGAACTTTGGGGGAAAGCACAGCGTCTTTGCCCCCAAAATAGTCACTAAAGTCATGTACATTTTGCCATCAAAACACAACATTTGCTCACAAAAAGGATTGTTTAACCCCCCAAAAAAACATACATTCATATTTGTCCAGAAAAGAACTGAACTGCATGATCGCTTCAGTATTTGGCTCTGTTATTTGTAACTGTATTGACAGACTGCGGCGCCCCCTTGTGGTGATTTCCCAAACCTCGGTACGGAATTTTGGGAGGTCCACGGAAACAATGATCTTCGCTCGAGTCGCAATACAAAAGAAGAAACTCAGTTCCAAGCTTGTTTTTTCAGGGCTAATAAGAGAGGTTCGTAAAACATGCCGTGACCCGGATTCGAACCGGGGTTGCTGCGGCCACAACGCAGAGTACTAACCACTATACGATCACGGCGCGCTATCCTGGCGGACGACGGCAGGTGTCAGCAGACGCATTAAGAACTGAAGATGAAAAAAAAAAATGTTCAGATAAAAATGATAATAAATAAAAATCCAACTTGCATGGAAAAGCAGAACGAAAATGTACAGCTTAGGGTGAAGGTGACCAAGTTGACTCCACTAAAGTCGTCCTAAAGTCAAAAAACGTTGTGACAATAAGGGACCAAAACCCACGTTGAAATGTTTTCCGCTGACTTTCTTTTGGACTTGCATGCGGAAGTAGGAAGCCGAACGTTGCCGAACTTTGCCGGAAGGCACACTCGTTCTCTCCTCCGATTGGCCGAGCGTTCGGCCAATCGGCGCGGGCCCCACAGGTGCTCGGCTCGCTTTCCGTATTTTCTTCAAAGCGCAACGGCGGTTCTGGTCTCTCCCCGCTCGAGCGTCTTCAAGTTTGGCCAAGTTCAGCCCGGACGGAGCCATGAGTGCCGTCGCCCTCCTGCTGCTGCCGCTGCTGTCGCTCGGCCACGCCGCCATCTTCTTCAAGGAGCAGTTCCTCGACGGAGGTGCGCCGCACACGCACGCACACGCACACGCACTCCACTGGAACAAACAAAGCAGTGCTGCATTTAGCCACAAAATAAGATTTCCACACATTTGATATTTGAGGGGCATTTATTTGAGTCCATGGAAGGATTGTGCATATGCTCCCGTCATAATTGATTTGGGATTTTTACTTCCCCTCTGCTTTTGTCTCAATTGAGTTGTACAGTTTCTTTTTGTTTTTGTTTTTTTTAAATGATCTATTTTGGTCTCAACTTTGTATTTCACAAAAACCTGACATTTGGGAATAGTCAACTCCTTTCTTAATAGTTGTTTTATTGACGTTCCCAAAAATCCATGTGTTCTCTTAATCGTATAAATATTTTGGGCTCGAGCACCCGCCCCCCCCCCCCCACCCCCAAAATTGTTTGCCGCCGCGACTTCACGCAAAATGTCAACTTCAGCAGAAAAGCGAACATCGCACTTGCGTGGACAAACGTGGAATTTGCAAACTCGCCATCTGTCGCCCTTTTTTTTAGGACCACGTTTTTAACAGCAAATTATTCAACTACCACTTTCAAATACTAACAACCTTCTTTTTTTTCCGCCCCCCCCCCCTTACAGATCATTAATAATAGTGTTTTTGATTTCGTGCACGAATATGGCATGACGTCAGTCTACAGAAATGTTTTATGCTTTCCCTAGAAAACACAAAGATGAAATTAGGACGCAATAATGTTCAGTTTTCCTTGAATAAAAGTTATTAAACAGTAAGAAAGGCCATTTTGATTGAGTAACTGTATTTTTTTTTTATAACAAATATATGCCCACTTTCGTGAAGAAAAAAACAACTGTTTTGTTTTTCAATAAAATTGTAACAAAACTGTATAAGGGTAGTCTTTTAATAAAAAAAAAAAAAAAAAAAAGTAACACAACACCTGTCAATATTGAATTGAATTTTGTATTATTTTCTCAATAAAATAAAAAAAGATACACACACACAAAGAAGGGCAACAGCTGTGTTGTTTTACTTACATTTATTTTTGCAGACAAAATAAGTAAATGTCAAATTGTATGAAATAAGTATGGTTTTTTTTAATATAAAATGGAGAGCAACTTCAGGAAGAAAACTGCATCATGTTTTTTTTGGGGGGGGGGTCGTACTTTGATAGCAACGAGGGAGGAAAGCGGAGTGCCCGGAGAAAAGCCATGCAGGCACGGGGAGAACGTGCAAAGTCCACACAGACGACATTAAAATGTCTTTTATTTTGAAAGTGTTAGCTGTGCTGAATTCCCCCTTCGAAGGATTTGAACATAACCGAAGTAAAAACATGAAATCTGGTGCGTTTGTTTTGTCAGACAGTTGGAGGAGCAGGTGGGTGGAGTCCAAGCACAGGGACGATTACGGCCAATGGGAGCTGAGCGCCGGAAAGTTCTACGGTGACGCGGAGCTCGATAAAGGTGAGTCGGGACCGCCGAAAATGCACCCAAACTTCTTCTCCCAAACTCAGTAAGTTTTTTTCAAATATATTCCCGTGAGTGTTGTTATATTATCTATCTACATGTGTTGCTCCACCGTTTGTGTTTGCTTTTAAAAGCACGACTCTCAATGCTAACATTTAGCATTTCAATGGGATTTTCCATCATACGTTAGCATTAAGCTCGCGGGCCGTTCTGAAGGCGACGATGTTCGATTGTTTTAAATGCACAGTGTCATTTTGGGGTGTCAAATTCAGCTGGGTGTGGCATTAAAGGCTTCGAGGGCTGTTTGTGCAACGACTGCTCACTCTTCTTTTTCTTGCGCGTCGCCTTTTCCGTTCAGGCTTGCAGACGAGCGAGGACGCCCACTTCTACGCGCTGTCGGCCCGCATGGAGCCGTTCAGCAACGAGGGCAAAGTCCTGGTGATCCAGTTCAGCGTCAAGCACCAACAGAAGCTGAACTGCGGCGGCGGCTACGTCAAAATCTTCCCCGCGCGACTCGACCAGAACCGCCTGAACGACCAGTCGCCTTTTTACATCATGTTCGGTCAGCAAATGACTTTAGAACCCGACCCCAAGTTGAAACCCTACTTTGAAAGGCTAAACCTGCTCCGCGACCCGAACGCTGGCTGTGAAAAGCGGAGGTTTGACCTTTGACCTGCTGCATGCGGTTTGTGTTTGCCTTTCAAGGTGCCGACATCTGCGGCTCGAAGAACAAGAAAGTTCACGTCATCCTCAACTACAAGGGCCGAGGACATCTCATCAAAAAGAACATCCGGTGCAAGGTCCGCAAACATTTCTGGCGGAATCGGACCGACCGCCTTTTACGGACGGCAAATTGCTCAAACTTTTTTTCCTCCCAAAAATTAATACTTTGTTTAATCTTAAAAAAAAAAAAAAAAAAAAAAAAAAAAAACAATAGCATTCTTTTCTGGGGGAAATTATTTCCTTTTCTCTGAAAGATTGCAACAAAATTACAACTTATCTGTAAAAAAAAAAAAAAAAAAAAAGACAATTTTTACTCACCTTTGTGGGAAAATGAGAACTTTGTTTTCTTGAAACAAAATGTCAGAAAAATTGCAACTTTCCTGGAAAAAATAATGAATGACCTTGGGTGGGGGAAAAAAAAAATCATATTTTAATTCTGTTTTAATTATTTAAATAAAACAGCACTACTATTATGAAAACAGCAACAACAAAACATTTAACAATAAAATGTTTTTTGAAAGAAGTCGCTTTTTTCCTCTGGAAAAAAAGAACATCTTAAACTTTTTTTGAAAAAAGTAAAATGTTTCTTCTCAGAACGATTACGACTTTTTCTGAGAGGAATAAAATATTTTTCTGTCCGTCTTTCTTGGACGTCTTTCTTTTAGAAAAGAATGACAGCATTTTCTCATCAAAAATGGTGACTTTTCTCCTTGACAAAATGGCAACTTGTTTTCACGAGCAGGACGACGAGCTGAGCCACGTGTACACGCTGGTGCTGCGTCCGGACCAAACGTACCAGGTGAAGATCGACAACCGGGAGGCGGCGGCGGGCTCGCTGGAGGACGACTGGGACCTGCTGCCCCCCCGGACCCTCAAAGACCCCCTGGCCAGCAAGCCCGTCGACTGGGATGACCGCGCCGCCGTCGACGACCCCGCCGACACCAAGCCTGAGGTACCGTGCCGCGTTCTGGCCCTTTCGCAGGCACGGAACCCAGAAAAATGGGTTCCGCTCCGATACTACCTCATGTGCGGGAACATCAAAATCCTGGCATCCATATAAAACATCAACAGGAGGCTAAAAAGCGTGAAAACGCCTTTTTGGTTTTTTGTTTTTTTTTATTGGTCAGTAGTCTGGAAAAGGATCTCTACAAGCTGGCCAGACAGAGGGATAGAGATGGGAAGGATGTGCAGCAGGTTAGGGTGATTAAGGTTAGAGATGGAAATATGTTGACAGGTGCCAGCAGTGTGCTCGCGAGATGGAAAGAATACTTCGAGGAGTTGATGAATGAGGAAAATGAGAGAGAAGGGAGAGTAGAAGAGGCAAGTGTGGTGGACCAGGAAGTGGCAATGATTAGTAAGGGGGAAGTTAGAAAGGCATTAAAGAGGATGAAAAATGGAAAGGCAGCGGGTCCTGATCACAGTCCTGTGGTGGTATGGAAGCATCTAGGAGAGGTGGCTGTGGAGTTTTTGATCAGCTTGTTCAATAGAATTCTAGCGGGTGAGAAGATGCCTGAGGAATGGAGGAGAAGTGTGCCGGTGCCCATTTTTAACAACCAGGGTGATGTGCAGAGCTGTAGGGACGATAGAGGAATCAAGTTGATGAGCCACACAATGAAGTCATGGGAAAGAGTAGTGGAGGCTAGACTCAGGACAGAAGTGAGTATTTGCGAGCAACGGCATGGTTTCATGCCTAGAAAGAGTACCACACATGCATTATTTGCCTTGAGGATGTTGATGGAAAAGTACAGAGAAGGTCAGAAGGAGCCACATTGTGTCTTTGTAGATCTAGAGAAAGCCTATGACAGAGTACCCAGAAAGGAACTGTGGTACTGCATGCGGAAGTCTGGAGTGGCACAGAAGTATGTTAGAATAATACAGGACATGTACGAGGGCAGCAGAGGCGGAGGTGGGACTGCATCAGGGATCAGCCCTGAGCCCCTTCCTGTTTGCAGTGGTGATGGATAGGCTGACAGATGAGGTTAGACTGGAATCACCGTGGACCGTGATGTTCGCAGATGATACTTGGGGTCAACCGCCCAGAGCAATGGTGAGTGTCGTCAGGAAGTGAAGAAACGGGTCCAAGCAGGTTGGAACGGGTGGAGGAAGGTGTCAGGTGTGTTATGTGACAGAAGAGTCTCTGCTGGGATGAAGGGCAAAGTTTAGAAGACAGTGGCGAGGCCAGCCATGATGGACGGATTAGAGACAGTGGCGCTGAAGAGACAACAGGAAGCAGAGCTGGAGGTGGCGGAAATGAAGATGTTGAGGTTCGCTCTAGGACTGAGCGGGTTGGAGAAAACCAGAAATGAGCTCATCAGAGGGACAGCCAAGGTTCGATGTTTTGGAGACAAAGTTAGAGAGAGCAGACCTGGATGGTTCGGACACGTCCAGAGGACAAATGGTGAGTATATTGGTAGAAGGATGATGAGGATGGAGCTGCCAGGCAAGAGAGCGAGAGGAAGAGCAAAGAGAAGGTTGATGGATGTCGTGAGGGAAGACATGAGGGCAGTCGGTGTTGGAGAGGAGGATGCAGGAGATAGGCTGACATGGAGAAGGATGACGCGCTGTGGCGACCCCCAATGGGACGAGCCCAAAGGAACACGACGATCCAGCAAAATTGAGACCGTAACAGAAGATCCAGCATTAAATGGCCTCTACCATTTTACACAAAACGACAGAAGTAATTGTGTCCAAATTGACACCTCAAAGTGGTAACGCAAACACTTTGAAATCCTTTCTCACCTTCCACACGTTGCCATTTTTTTTTTTCCTCCCCAAATCCTTCCAAGCCACTCGGCCTGGAGCTCGTCAAATGACGACACCCGCGCGACAGTTGATCGACAAGAATAACAAGTCAAGTTAGAACAAGTGCAAATGCTTTTCATTCTCGGAAAAACATCAGCGTTTCCTGCTCGGTCACTTACAAAATGGCTGACAGTATATTACTACTGACTGTCATTCAAAAAGTTTAGCGACTATATTTCACAATATAATACAAATTAAAATACATGTAACACAAAAAAAATGTGTTAAGGACTTGTAGCTCTTCCTAACATCATTGTGTGACAGTAAAAGCTTGAATGTCTAAATCTGATCAAACGCATCCCGTTCGTGCCAATTAGCACGTTGAAACTTGCCACATTCCTGACATTCTGCAACGACCACACCAAACGTTCAAAAATGAAGTTCGGTAAGGGAGATTCTTTTGTCATAAGCGTTCAACAGGCAAGTAACGACCCTCCCGGTCTGCTCGGCAACATCGATGTAACGTCCGCTCGAAAGGCGGGCTTCGAAATAAAAGCACACTTTGCCCGGCCCCCTGGTGGCCTATTTAGCAGTCGCGCTCAAACTGTTATTTTGCTCGACTGCTGAATGAGCCACCAGGCGGCCAAGCAGAGTGTGCTTTTATCGTGACGGTGCGACTTTTGACAGGATGCGTTGCACTGATGCTCCCCGAGTGTTGCCGAGCAGACCGGGAGGGTTATTGCCTTTGTACGCAACTTACGAAAATTCCGGGAAATGAATTTGCCGAGTCGCACGTTTTGATTGTAAAGTTTTGCCGAAAAAAAAAAAACCAACCTAAAAATCATCCCAAATCAAATCATACCAAAACCGAGGTTGCGCCGCATAAGATAATTGCGCAGGCCAAATCGGTGACGAGGTTCATACCCTGATCCCGGTTTTTACACAGAGAAGCAGTGAAAAATCCGGATTTGGCGGTGCGAAAGGGGTTTGTAGCTCCTCCTAACTTTACCGTGTGAAAATTGAAATTGTGCTTTTCCAGGACTGGGACCAGCCGGAAACCATCCCGGACCCGAAGCACCGCAAGCCGAGCGACTGGGACGAAGGCTTCGACGGCAAGTGGGCGCCTCGCACGATGATCAATCCGGACTACAAGGTACGTGCGTCCCTAGCCGGCCGGGCCGCGACCAGTCGCCGCGTCACCTCGCCTGTTGCCGCTCGCAGGGCGACTGGACGCCCAAGCAGATGGACAACCCCGACTACAAAGGCCCGTGGGTGCACCCCGAGATCGCCAACCCGGACTACGTTTACGACGCTGACATGTACAAGTTCGATGACATCGGCGTGCTGGGATTGGAACTGTGGCAGGCGAGTGCCGAAACACAGACCGCAGTCCGGAACGGACGACCGTTGTGCGCTAAGTGATGTGTCGCCCCCTTCAGGTGAAGTCCGGAACCATCTTTGACAACTTCCTCATCGCCGACGACGTCCAGGAAGCGGAAGAGTTTGCCCGGCAGACTTGGGGACTTACGCAGGTAACGAGGCCACGCGACCTATCCGTCCGTTTTCTATCGGGTTTGTCGTCTTTGGGGTGGCGAGCGAGCCGCAGCCTATCGCAGCTGAGCTCGGGCACTTGCCTCCATTGTGCAGAGGTTATGCCAACATGTTGACTTTTGCGCTCGCCAGGCAGCCGAGAAGAAGATGAAGGAGGAGCGGGACGAGCTGGAGAGGAAGGAGTGGGAGGAAGAGGAGAAGAACGGGATGCACGATGAAGATGACGGGGACCGTGAGGACGACGACGACGAGGATGATGTGTATAAGATCAAAAACACCGAACTGTAGTCGCGCACGAGGCTGGCGGTTGCGAGGAGTTGCTACTGACGCTTACAGTTTGACGATGTTTTTGGCCAAAAGTTGCGCGGGGGGGGCCCCTCCATCCCTGCTTGCACTTTTCGTTTGTTTTTGAGGTCTGCTGTGTTCCTAAAATGGCGGCCGTGGCACACTGACTGGCGTTGGCACTTTTGCTAACCACAATTGCTTTGACTGTTGGAGTTCTTGCGCAGCCAGTTTGTGTGTGTGTGTGTGTGTGTGTGTGTGTGTGTGCGCGCGCGCGCGCGTGTGCATCATTCATGAAGTCGATAAGAGATTTTGTTCTTATTTTGTCTCGTCTTGATTTTACACTTGAAAGTCCAACGTTCTTCTTCTTCGTTTTCCGCCTGCGTGTGTTTAAACGTATGACCGTTCCCCCCACTGGTCCTCGACGTTGCTTTTGGACTTCTACGAATAAACTGACACGCCTCAACAATCTGACACGAGCTTTTTTTTTTTTGGTCCTGCGGAACAGCATTTTTGTTGAGCTCATTTTTGGGTGCGGAATGCAAAACTGCTCTCAGTTTTTCCTCGATCAGGTCAAGTTGTTGAACTATAGATCCCTGATTTCTTGGGGGGGGGGAAAAAAAAAAATGCTATTCTTGTTTTCCAAAACTTTTCAAATATTGACATACAATGAAATATGAAAGAAACAATGTACATTTAACACTGTCGTGTTTTTCAAAGGATGCGGCGCCAATCCTCAGCATTCCTACTCTGCTAGCTTTCTGTATGCAGACGTCGATCGCGGCGACCGATCGGGCGCCGCACGCGCCTCTCGGGTGCCGTAGGTGAGTGCGATTGGAATCCGCTGCCAAGTCAAGTACAGCGGGAATCAGTGGGATTTTGCCGGGGAGAAAAAAAAATGGCCGTGCGAGAAACATTCTGGAATCAGCGTAGAAAGCTAACTCAACAGGATTTGTAACTAAAGCTCAGGCGCTTATGAGTTTCTTTGGAGCGCACTAAAGTGGCAGCTTGAAACCAAAATGGCCGACTTCGGGTGTCTTTTCAGACCTGGCTTCTGGAGCCTTTCGTCTATCCGTGATAGAAATGTCAACCGAATCTCACGTCGCTGAGCGAAACGGACTTTTTTTGTCACCTTCGGAGAACGCCTGCAAATGTTAACTTCAAACCACGGCGAGTATTGCTGATTTGAATCTCGAGCTTGGGCGCTTGGGAAAATTCCTGCTTGACAGATTCTACCCACGTAGAGCGTTTGTACAACAAAAAAGGTAAAGATGCTAACATGAAGTGAAAGAATATATTCGGAGCTTTACTGCAAAAGCCATGGAAACGTTGGCTCGATGTGCTCGTGTGTGTTTTTGCAATGCGACACTCTGGCGACCAGTTGAGGGCGTCGCCGCCTCTCGCCCGAAGGTAGCCGGGATGGGCTCCAGCACGGAAATGGAGGGCGCGTGCGTCTGCCTTTCGGCCGCTGGTGCTATATCGCCCCCTGCAGGCGATCCTGCTTCTTTCTTCTCTTTTCGGAATAAATCCTGAAAATGAAGTCGAGCTTGCTTCTTTTCTTCTTCATTTGTTGTCCTTTTTCTCTTGCACTCGAAGTTTCATCCCTCGCACGTTTCTTCATCTTAGGATATTTGGTGTTTACAGCTCTTGTGTCTTCTCTGTGCGCAATATTAATCTTACAATTGTTGAGGCTAACATTCACTAACATTGTATTCTTGATGCATGTTTGTTTAATGAAGTAAAAGTTGGATGAAATCATTTTTTAGAAGTCTCTAGCGTGCAACTGTCGAGCGTCTTTGTGTAGTCTGTAAACTTCGTCAGTGGTCAGTCGCTTGAAATATTGCAGTTGGAAGGATTGTGGGTCGCTGGCATGGAGGCACCTTCCCGAAGCATTTTAGGAATTCATCTCGCTCGGAAAGGATAGAAAAGGAAAGTTGGATTTTGGAGACTCTTTTGTGGGTCAACTCATGACAGACATGTCCACCAAATTTCACGTTGCTAAGTCGAACTGGCTGAATTTCTGAACATCTTGGGGTTATTAAAGTTTCGGAGTGTGACGGGTCATGAAACTTTGCTGCCATGTTCCGCCAGCACAGCGTGACGACATGCGTTTCAGGTCGGAGTGGCCATCAGCTCTCGCTGGGTTCTCTTACTTCCCACCGTCCGTGAAGCCACCGTGTTCCTGCCATTCTACCCCGCGGCCTGCTAGAGGGCGCCCTTGTGCCCCGGCCGGCTTCCATTGAGTCAGACCGCTGAGTCACTCACAGAGTCCACTTGTGCGCTTAAAACTCCGACTCTTCAGTAGTCGAGAAAGACGAACACAGAGCGAATGTGAAGTGTGAAAGGAGTTTGTTTGTTCCCCCCTCCTCTCTCGTGTGTATTTCGAGCTCGAGCGGCTGGCAGGATGCTGACGGTGACGCTGAGGACGCTCCAGCAGCAGACGTTTAAAATCCACATCGACGCCGAGGAGACGGTGAGTGAAAGTTGCTCGAGGAAGTAAACACGACGACGGCGGTGGCGGCGGCGGCGGCCGGGACCGAACCGGAACCCCACCGGACCCGCGGGCTAGCTTGTAGCATATGGTTGTGGTAGCCTAGCCTAGCCTAGCCGCGGCGTAATTCTGGTTAACTGGGGCTTAAAAGCTCTTTAGGTGTCGTTTTTTTGTTTTGTTTTTTTGAGTGGGGGATAATTCAAGGTTTGTGAGGGGAGGGGACACCAGTCGACGTGTTTGGGGGACCTCAAGTCACCTGCGCTCTGACTCGTAGCCTCGAGTCAAGCTAACCCAAGTCACAGCGGTGCATGCGTCGATTTCCTTCAAAATAAAAATGCTTCGCGTTCTAATTCGCACTACGCTTTGTTTCTTCGATTCCTTAAGGGCAAATGTATATTATGAATATTATAGTATCACAGTACAACGTTCGTAACAGTTTTGCTGTACAGTTTAAAATAATAGCACTCAGAACGAGTCGGGTGCTGTTGTAGTTTGAAAAACGCCGAACGAAAGTGTTGCTGCGGATGAAGATTTACGCTTCTCGATGTCAGTCAATGACTGTGCAAGATTCCTCATTGTTTGTGCATCCAAAGCCTTTCATATTTGCATTTTAAACCATATTTGACGTCCCTTAACTGCACTAATGTGTATGTTACACTCATGGTAACACAACAGAAGTTATTTTAGCCCGAAAGGCTTTAAACAAATCCACGGAGAGAAGACACTAGACGCAACTGCTTGCATCTACGGAAAGATGAGCTGCTGAAAACAACGAAGCAACACATGGAAAAGGGTAGAACTCGGAACAAATAAAATAAATGCCACTAAAAAAATAAAAACAAAGTCATTCCACCCATTCCTAAATCCCACTGAGCTATAAATAGCACAGCGATGGCTGTCGTAATATGAATTCTTAAAATAGTTTCACAGGGAAGAAAAAGCAAACGGAAGAACATTTAGCATGTCAACAGTTATGTTGAATGAGCTTCATAACGGGAACATATGAAAAATGTACTTTACTACATGTTTTTGTACAATAGAAAAATCATCTGGAGCGGTTCACAATTAACATCACAAAAACATATATAAAAATGTAAATAGAACATCATGCTCACCAGAAAAACGGATTATTAAATGTTTTAACGTGTGCAGATCAGTACCAACATGTTTTGCTAGACCTTGGCTGTAACAATTTTTGCTCTGACAAACCAATCAGAGGACAGGAAAAAAAAAAAAAAAGCGCTCTGGCCCTGTGCGGGTGAATTTCAAATGTGACTGGTTCAAGAAATGTGTCCTTGCTAATACTGTATAGTTCAAGTTACACATGCCAGCGGCACATCTGATTGTAAAGGTCCTGGGCAGATTACATTAGCACGGCAACTCATGGGGGGCTCAAATGTGATTGGACAAACAAAGTAAATAAATAAATAAATGGTTTTGAATATCTACATATGCCTGGTGGAAGCAGTTCAGCCAAGAGAAATGTGACCAAATGAACAGGATAGGGAATAAATGAATACAATTTCATGAAACAAATATTCCAATTTAGCAATTTAATAATGTAATAACAATGTTTGGCTGAGTTGCCTACATGGGGCTTGCGTGTGTTTTTGTTTGGACATGAAATGCACCACACTGCTACACTACTTGACCAGAGATGCAAAATAAGCCACCACGGGGCCCAAGAAAGTGCGGTGCAACTCTTATTATACTGTATGCTTTTATTTTGAAGGTTTGACTTTTGCCAACATTGCCAGTGCTGACTGGGAGGCTTGTTATTGCCTTTATTGTGCATAAACGCTCGCCTTGCCGTCTATTGAACCCTTGATACTTACAGACTTACCAAATGCCTCGGATGAACACGCATCGATTCCAGGAAATGAATGGCCGTCGCTATCAGTTTTTTTTTCTTTTTTCTTTTTCTTTTTCTTTTTTTCTCCGAAAACCAAGCGGATGTTCGAAAACGGACAAAATTTAGATGGAAAAAAATTGCGTGTTCGGTGTGGAAGCAAAAAAGCCCGCCAAAGATGGAGGAGTGGACTGCTAAATGAGATCCAGCCCACTGGTTGCCATGGTAACGAAAGCTGTAGCAATATGTGCGCAGTATTTGATCCTTGGGGTTCTTTGACAAAACCGTGCCACAGATCTGTTATAAGAGTGACACCTGGGAACTCTTTCCGATTGACAGAAAAAAAACTGAATTTCTCATTTCACAGATCAAATGGATTAAAAGAACACGCAGCCATATGCCATCTCAAGCATTGTGTTGAATGATCTTCATTTCCAGCTTGAAAGTTGTTCTTTTGTGTTTGTCAGGTGAAAGTGTTGAAGGAGAGAATCGCGGAGGAGCGAGGAAAAGATGCGTTTCCCGTCGCGGGACAAAAGCTCATCTACGCAGGTGATGGACGCCGCTCGTCAAAATGGGGGGAAAAAAAAAAAAAAAAAGTGTTCCGCTGCTCACGTAACTTCTCCTCGGTGGCAGGGAAAATCCTGAACGATGACACGGCGCTGAAAGAATACAACATCAGCGAGAAGAACTTTGTGGTGGTCATGGTCACCAAGGTCAAAAGGGCTTTTTTGGCTGCTTTTTGTATATATATGAAATATGTTTTAATCGCCAGGGGACAAAGTACAGCCAAGTACGGGCTGCTCCATTTCAATAAGCCGTCCTGTCATATTTGGTGCACTAATTTCGATTTTCTTTTATATTTAAAAAAAAAAAAAAAAGTTATTTTTTTTTCCCTCCCCGAAAATTGGTCAGTTAAAATGCATGTCTTATTTTTTTCATTAAGTTACATCAATAAACAGTAGTTTACATTTTATTTTTTATTTCTTTCCTGAAATTGGCCAGTTGCAATGTATTGATTATTATTTTTTATTATTACTGATGCTCTACTAAATAATAATCAAATAAACAATTTTACGTTATTTTTTTAGTTTTATTGTATTAAAGGAACTGAAAGAACATATTTTAAAAAATTGAAAGAATTTCTTTGTTTTACTCTATAAAAACTTTTATATATTTTACATCATTTTAATATTTAAAGAGGTGACTTATTAAATAATTGGTTAATTATACTTAAATTCTTAAGATAATTTAAAAAGTTCAATTATTTTTTTACTAAAGCTATTTTACATGCACTTTATAAGATTACAAACAATGTTTAATTATTTGTAATTTGTTAGTTATAATTAAATTATAAATAATAAAATTAAAATGAATTTGTCATTTACATACATATTTACATTATTTAAACTGTAATTAAATGGCTGATTGATTCTAATGAAATTAGAATACAATTTTTAAAATAATTAATACATTCTTAATTTATGGTTAAAATAATACAGTTGTACATATTTTCTATACACGTTAGCATTTTAAATGTTTTTAACCTATTTTATCAAATAATTGGTTAGTTGAATTAACTAGGAATGGCAGAATAATAAGCAATTTTCCATTGTCGCCATAACAAAAACCGCTGCATGAGACTGACCCACGCCCCCAAAGCCGAGTGATTTGAAGCAGAGTGTGTTATCATTCTTTTTCCTTTGTGGATTTTAACAAAAAGTCACAAATGTTATTAAAAAAAAAATTAATTTGTGGGAAAAAAATGAACAATATGTCTCCTTCAAATAAAGGGAGGGACAAATGTAATTGTCATCGTTTTTTTTTTTTTTCCAAACATTGACATTCGCTTCTCTTTGTTTGTAGCCCAAAACAGCCCCCGCCCCTCAAAGCTCCCCAAAGTCGTCCCACCAATCAGCGCCGCCCCTCTCTTCCTCCTCAACGACAGAGCCGTCCTCATCATCTTCATCCTCCTCGGTGCGCGTCCCGACAGAAGAAGCCCCCGCCGGCACGCAGTCGTCGGAAGCGCCGCCCCCGCCGCCCGCCCCGGAGAACACCCCCACCACTTCTCCCGAAGACGCGTCTCCGCCGTCGGCCGCCGCCAAAGACCCCGCCGCCGCCCCTTCGACAGTCACGGCGGACCCGGACAAGGCCGAAGACACGCCGACGGAGGAAGCGGGAAGTCGAGCGTCCGTCCATTCGTCAGCTTCGAGGTGAGACCCGGAAGCGTGAGCCTTTTTTTTTTAATTTATTTTTAATTTTTTATTTTTTTTTAAAAGAAAATAAATGTAATGGGTAACATTACTTTGCGGAAACACAAAAGTTCTCGACTACGAGGCACAGTGTGCTTGCTTCAAGCTGTTTATTTGTCAAGCCCAGTTGACTATAAAACTGACAAACGAAACAAGACAATTCAACATTTTATATTTCAACGGCGAAATGTTCAACCAAACCATGTCATTTTGTCTAACGAAAGTCTGTCCGTAGCTAAATGCTGACCTAGAATGAGAAATGCCATAGATGGGCTAATGGGAATGAGCATAACTGTTTCAATACATCTAAATCTTCCAAGGATTTAAACGAACATGGAGCAGCAACACGTGCAAAGAGCGCATACAACATTAATCTCAGGCATCGATTCTCGCTGCTCCGTGGGATAGAACACCTGCTGCTGAAGCTTTGTTGGGGGCCTTCTCTGCCTCCTCTTCTTGCTCTTAACTCCTTCACTGCCAGCCATTTTCAAAGCTATCTTCAGCCGTTTTCGAGCATTTTGATTGGTTTGTCGAGATCCTCCCAATAACGTCGTTTTTACATGGCGTTCGCCGTTCGCCCCGTCAACTGCGTTGCGTCATCTTTTGTCACCATCGCGACACATATTCTGTTTATATCGTACAAATACGCACTCTGTCAGCGTGTGAGATGCCTCAACTTCCAGTGAACGAGTGACACGGGAAACGTACTCGACCGCTATATAGCACGGTGGCTATTAAACGGTTAAATCCGCTGCATGTTGTGGCAAAATGCAGTACCGCACTGAAGTCTCGCAACTCTCAATTCAGACGGGACTTTATCACGTAGCTAAAAAGCCACGGAAGTGTACGTTTGTAGTATTTGCCAGTTAAATAAATGGCACTGCCGCTCGATGAATTTGTTTGTTTGCGTTTGTCAGCCTGGCGGACGAGCTCGGCCTGCTGGAGGAGGCGGCGTCCATTCTCGGTAAGTTGCCGACCGATCCGTAAAGTGCACGCCAAACAAAAAACCCCGTGTTGACTCTTCGCGGTTGTGGTTGTGGTTGTGGCAGTGACGGGCCAGGCCTACGAGAACCTGGTGTCGGAGATCATGTCCATGGGCTACGAACGCGAGGCCGTGGTCTCGGCGCTGCGGGCCAGCTACAACAACCCGGACCGCGCCGTCGAGTATTTGCTCACCGTGAGCGCTTCCTACTTTTCGTTATGAAATAATCAGGACCTCTTATTAATGAACAGTTTTAGAAAAGGTAAATATTTGTTAATATGTCAACATAAAATATGGAAGATATACTATTTTAAATTATACAATATATATTTGTTACAACCAATATATTTTGTATTTAAAAATAATACAATTATTTGTTTTTTTTATTTGTTTGAATTTAATTACAAGTATGTATAATTGATGAATGATAATTATGTTATGTTATTTTAGGCAATACAATAATCAAATCTCATCACAGATGTGCAGGTGTATATGTAAAATGGATCATTTAAAAGAAATTATATAAATGTAATATTTTTTTAAATGGCTCATGATGGTTTAAAATAAAAAATAGAGGGCTATATTGGTAGTATTTATAAAAAAAAAAAAAAGAAAAGAAAAAAAATATTTTATTTTACAATTACATTACATTAAAATAATTCAATTGTTTAATATAATTGTATAGTTGATTTTAATTATAATTGAAATAAACCTAGATTTTAAGAGTTGAAATGTAAAATTAAAATATCAATATACATTTTAATATACTGTAATAAAATAATTCATTTTATGTAAAATATTCTCATTTTATTCATGTATGTGTGTTTCTTTAGCAATTATGTCTTAATAAAAACATTACAATATATTTTAATCACGCAATTGTAGGAAGAAACCCGCAAAATGATTGGAACAAATATCCTTGGACTTTGCCCACCCACGGGTGTATGCCACGTTTGTATGCCACAGGGTCTCCCCGCCACTGAGGCCGGCGACGCGCCGGCTCTTCGGGACGCTCCGTCGGACCCCGCGGCCGCCCTGGTCCCCGCGGCCACCCTGGCCCCCGCTACGCAGACGCCGCCGGCGGCGGACGCCGAACGTATGTGCAAAAACACAACGCGTGGCCTTTTTTCGGTGTGCTGATTTTGTGCGTTGCTGTCCGATGGCAAAAGACACATGTAGCGGTGCTCGAACGGTCGTCTGTGTTTACCGGGCGTTCCATCCAAGCGGCGACGACACGAGCTGGCGCTCGCAGATACGTTTGGCGATCTTCAGCTGAGCTGTTGTTCCGGATTCCACTGGTTTTGATTCCCCATTTAGTCCTAGCTTGGCAAAACGATCACGAGCCGAAGCGGACGCGGGCACCGCCGTGTACGCCGTCGATTCTCTCCCGCTCACTGTCGATCGCCAGTCTAACGTGGCTGCTGTTACGTTTGGGATTGGATGAGCAAGCAGCCTTCTGTCTTCCGCCATGGAAGTTTGGTTGAGCGGACAACTTCCTGCCAACCGTAACCGTTTGTTGTCTCAAAGAAATTAGTGAAATGAATTCAACAAATATCATCAATACTTTGGACCAGTGATTCTCAACTGGTGGGTCGGGACCCAAAGGTGGGTCGCTGATAGGTACTAAAGCAACAACACTTTATTTCTATTGATCTCTGCCAGTGTTCACATTTTCAAATGATCACTTATACCACATTCCTAGAAAATCACAATGTCCCATCACCGGTGAGCAATTTTTAGAAGAGGCCCGCGGGCTCCCCAAGTGGTCCTCGGGGGCTGCCCGGTGCCCTTGAGCACCATGTCGGTGACTTCTTCTTTCGACATGAAAATTTAAAAACAAAATATTTGTGGGACTTGTTTTGCTACGTTACAGAAATTCTCGAAGACTTGAGTTTTGCCGCAAATAACGCAGGATCTGTTCCCAAAAAGAATCAGCGAATTTGTGAATGCCGAACCGCGACTATGTTGGCACGGATTAATGGCATTTTCAATTCTTTTCAATGGGGAAACATTGATTTGATATACAAGTTCAAAGAATTACTTACACGCTTGTTCAGGGAAATGAATTCAGCTCTTAAGTCAAGGTGCCAGTCTGCTACTTATTTGCCATAGCTTTGGCGCCATCTTGAGTGTTTCGGAGAGGACGCCAAAAACACAATTAGGTGAATAGCCAAGTGCAAATAGGCGGGGCTGACTGTAATTGAAGACAGTTGTGGGGTTCTTCTCCCGTCAGGCCTGTCGTCGTCGGGCGGCGGCGGCGGCGGGGGCGGCGGCTCGCCGTCCACGCGGAACCCGCTTGAGTTCCTGAGGAACCAGCCTCAGTTCCAGCAGATGCGTCAGATCATCCAGCAGAACCCGGCCCTGCTGCCCGCGCTGCTGCAGCAGCTGGGCCGCGACAACCCGCAGCTTCTGCAGGTCGGAACCCCGAACGCCCGCCGACACCCGAACGCGGGCGGCCGCTTGGTCTTACGCCTCGCCTCGTCTTTTGTTGCCGTGCAGCAAATCACGCAGCACCAGGAGAGATTTGTCCAGATGCTCAACGAGCCTCAGGGCAGCGGAGGCGGCGGAGGGGGCGAGGGTGCCGCCGAGCCGCGGGCGTCGTCCCGTGCCAACTACATCCAGGTCACGCCGCAGGAGAAGGAGGCCATCGAGAGGGTCAGTAAAGAAGCTTTGCTGAAACACACATCAAATGTCAAGCCACTAATTCGCTATTTGCTCACAAAGAAGCTACATTAAACCACAAAAACATTACATTTGTCTTATTTTGCCATTTATATGAAAGATATTTTGCTTAAACAGGATGTTTTTCATGTAAATGTAATATTGTTCAACTTTAACACTATTTGGTCACAGAAAGCTTCATGAAAAATGTTCTATTGCCTAGCCAGGCGGTTCTCAGTCTGCTACGCGAATTGTATTCAACTCGGCGATTCTTTCAAAGTGGCAACATTTCAAACATGAAATACAATCATACATTTTGGAATGAAGCTACGAGGGTCACCTCGTGAGAGAGGAAAAAAGAGCAGAGACGTGATTTCAAATCGTCATAATGACATTTCAAGTGGACAGGACGCGATGTAAAGTATTCGTGATGAGACATCAAGCCGAAAAACCCGTTTGTGTCCGGCTGCATTTTCAATAAACATCAGAATAAAAAAAAAATACCGTCCTGTCGACTTTAAATGTTGTCATGACGACTTTAAATCATGTCAATTTTTTTTTTTTTTTTACTTTTCAAGTACCTTCTTAACTTCTCAAGTACGGTACATTGTTTTAAGTAGTGTTCAGTTGTATTTACCTTGGGTACAGGAAATGTGCTCTTAGGACTCAAATCTGAGCCGCTGTATTTTTTGGACTATTTTTAACGTTGGCCGTTCTGATGGTACTTCATATTTTTTGAAGTGGTACTTGATGCCAAAAGTTTGAGAACCACTCAACAATAAAACCAAATATGATATTAAGCCTTAAAATGGCTCTTTTTTTTTTTTTTTTTTTTGCTCTGCTTGATGAGTCTAGTTTACCATGTAAATCCAATATGTCATGAAAAGCCAACATTGGACTATGAAAATGTGGTTTTGCCACTAAAAAAACTATAAAAGCCTACATTAGGTCAATGATTTTCTCATTGAAAAAAATAAATACATTATTGCTTAAACAGGAAAGTTTGCCTTTTAAAATGCCTTTTTAAAATACATCAGGCAATGAAGATATGATATTTTTCCGTGACCGACGTCGACGCGTCGTCATTTTCTGCCCGAAATCTTTAGTCCGCGTGTTGCGTAAGCATGTAAGTCAGCGTGCGTACGTGTGCTTGTGTTTCAGTTAAAAGCGCTGGGCTTCCCCGAGGGTTTGGTCATTCAGGCGTACTTCGCCTGCGAGAAGAACGAGAACTTGGCCGCCAACTTCCTGCTGCAGCAAGCCTGGGATGACGAGTAGTTCATTTTTTTTTTTTTTTTTTGGTTTGGTTTGGTTTTGTTACCCCCAGTCGTATGTCGAAAGCGCTGTCTCCTTCACACGCCACCAGCCTTTGGTTGTTTTTTGTGTGCGCAGGAGCAGCATTGCGATTGATTGATTGATTGATTGATTGCAAATCTTGAATAAATGTCACCATTCATAGTTTTTTTTTTTTCCCAAGCTCTTTTGTCATCCACAATCACACCTGATGGACGTCGTCGTTAGTTCCGATGTTTGGATGAAGCCGAAACAAATGTTTAATTTTTTTTGGGGGGGGCCAACATAAAAATACAAATCTTTTGTGAAAACGTCACTAAAATGAAAGACACTACCTGGACTTTCTTGTTTAGTCCACAAATACGAGCTTGATATTATTCTGCACTTTACAAACATGATATTAGGGCCACTAGCAAAAGAAAACATATATTATCCACCCTTTTGAGGAAAAAAGGTCGGAATCTTAAGAGAATAGTTTTTTTAAAATATATTTTTGGGGCAGAAATTGAATTACCATCAAGCCAGAAGAATAAAGGCATAACTTTTTTCCCCCAGATAGTCGGATTTTGGCACCAAAAAAAGCATAATCTTACGAGAAAGTCAATTTTGTCAAGAATGTTATGAGAGCAAGTCAAACTTTGAGATTTTTTTTGGTTGAACAAAAGAATAAAGTCCACATTTTTTTTCCCCAATTAAAATGTTTTACATTTTTAATGAATTTTACAGATTTTCCAAATTAAAAATCATGAATATTTTGAGGGAATGTCACAGTTTTTTCCCCCCACAAAAAATGTCAAACTATTACCACAATTTGAATTCATACAAGAAAAAAAATTATAGTTCGTAATAGTAAAAAAAAAATTCGGAAGAAATAAGTTGCAATCTTATTAAAATGTATTCTTTTTCAGTGTAAAAGGGAACTTTTTCCTGAGGGAAAATGTTTTTTTTTTGTTTTTTTTTTCATTTTACAAGAATAGATTTGCAATTGATTCAAGGAATAAATTGTCATTTTATGAGAATCAAGTAATTTTTTCACGGAAAACCTTACTCTTAGGGCAGTAAAGTCATGTTTTTATGGGGGGAGGAAAAGTTGAAAATTTACACCAATAAAGTCGTTTTTCCATTGAGATGAACGTTGATTTTTTTTTTTTTTTTAAATAAAAAGTTGTAATCTAATGAGAATATCATTTGGTAAATAAAATGTTGTTTTGTTTAGATAACTCATTTTCCTTTGAGTGAAAGAGTCATATTCTGAGATTAAAATCGGGAATATTTTGCCTTCAAGAAATGTTGACTTTGTGTTCATTTGACGACTTTTTTTCCTCAATGCGGCCCTAAAACTTCGTACGGTCATGGAATCAGCTGCATTTTGGTGGCGTTCCTCGCACCGATTGTTCAGGTGGGCTACCTTAAGTGGTAGCGGGCGTTCCAATCAGCAAGAAATTGAAATTCATCTCGACTGTCAGTTTGCATTTTAATCACTGTTGAAAACAAGTCACAGCGTTTGGATTAGAGGGAATTTCAGTGTGTGCGCGATAAATGGACAACTCAATTATCTCCCAGCATGCACCTTGCTTTTTTTCTAAAATGTTCCCCTTAAAGAGAGGTCGAAAATTTGAACGACCGAGTTTCTAGCATGTTCTTTTGAGTCGTACACATTTGGTTGCAGACTTCTTGTGATGGTTTGCTACTTTTCATCTTTGTGTCAAATCAATAAATGCGAGCTGGCTGTCATGTTCCTCCTCCTTACAATGTTGTTTTTTTTTTTTTTTTTATAATTAAAAAAAGCAATAATCTTCGTCATTTTGAAAAATAATATTCTACAATGCAGGAAATGTAGTTTTGGGGGGCAGCAGACAAATCTTAATGAATTCTTACAAGGATAATTTTTTTTTTTTTTTTAACAAAAGTATATCTACAGTATATTAATAGTCCATATGAGAATAAAGTTGAAATATTGATACAGCTTAAGTTTCATACTTGTAGCAATGATTCATACTTAGATACTTCATTAACGCCTGTAAGACAAAGCATTGACACTGGTAGTGTCATAATAGATTAGCGTATGAATAAATCTTTGTATTTATTTAGTGGCATGTCTCGTTAGGCGGAACGGTGCCGGCTGGTTCGCGCATCTGCCTCACAGTCCTGAGATGGCGGGTTCGAGTTTGCATGTGGCTTTTCTCCAGGTACTCCGGTTTCCTCACACATCCCCAAAACAAACATGGACGCTCGGCTAATGAAGACTCAATGGTCCGTAGGTGCGAATGGTTGTTTGTTTCTATGTGCCCTGCGATTGGTTGGCGACCAGTTGGGGGTGTACCCGCAATGAGTTGGGATAGGCTGCAGCACCAGCACGCCCTCGTGACCCTCGTGAGGATAAGCAGTGTGGAAAATGGATGGAATGTCCAATTTTTTCATATTTTTTCATCTTTTGACGTATTTGACGGAATGTGAATGATTTGTTCATGTTACTTGTGTTTATAGGAATGTATTTATTTATTCATTAAATTGCCTTAAAAGTCATTATGGAGGTTTTCTGTATATTAAAACCAGATTACGCTAAACTATTCTACAATAAACAGCGTTCCTCAAGAGACGGTAAACATGCAGTGACAAGAATGGTCTGGCGGGGGCAGCAATGCGCCACAAATGCCCGTAGTCTGTGAAATGCACGAGGAAGAAGAAGTGTCTCCCGAGCAGTCCGCTGGGGGTCGCGCTTTCCCGGCGGCGTCGGCGAAGGAGGCAGGGTGCGTTTCCGCAGCAACAGGGAACATGGCAGCGCTCACATCTCTCGGCCAGGTAAGGGATGCGGCCCTTCCCCATGACACGCCTTCGCTTCGTGTTCCAGCGCCACACCGTGTTATCGTCGCCTGCCATAACGTCGTAAAGTCGGCTCGCTCGGCCGCTCGAGCCGGGCCCAGTGCGGCGTCGGCGGCGGTCCCGTTACGTAGCGGGCCGCCGACGGCTAACCGAGACGACGCGGCAGCCGGCTAAGCGCCACTAAAAGCGGCCCTGTTTAGCCGAACACCAGCGGTGTCCCCTTCGGGTGTGTCCCCGGCCAGCCGCGTCCTCGTAGCGGACTCCTGCGAGCTAGCCTGCCCGGTTAGCATCGTCGGAGGTTAGCGGGCTAATCTAATCTGGGCGCCGTGACAAATTGATGCTGAAGGCATTCAGTCCGACCACGGCGCGACATTTGCGGGCGAAAGAGACGAGAAGCGCACCCCGGTTGCGGGTCCTCGTGTCAAACGACACAGACGTTTGTTAAAGGTCTTTTGCTGGTTTTTGAGGCACGAAGCGAGCCGACTGCTAGCCGCAATGCCATTATGATGTCATTTACGTTGAAGTTCACATCCTGTTTCGCTGCAGCTCGTATAATATATAGATTATAATATTGTTCGGCGTTTCACTTCGACCGGGCACCGTATTACTCGTTGCTGTCGATTGAAAGTCAATGCGTTCTGGAGTGGTGGAACAGGGGGCTCTGAAATTGGGGGGGGATGAACGCCCCTCATCCAGAAGTCGGATTTCATGTGGTTTCGTGTCGTAGCAAAAGTCACTGCACGTATACACCAAACTAGACAAATCAACCTTTGTCAAATTCATCGACAACTATTGTTGATACACTGCTTTTGATTTTGGCGCATCACTTGTATTGAGGCGCTTTATACGAATTGTACCGAAGTCAGAATTTTGGTGTCATGAAAAGTGTGGGTGTTGAACCAGTTCGCCTGGTAAATTGTGAGGGATGTGGGTGTCTCAATACCCACGCTTTTCCCAGAATAAAAGTTCAACACCTGCAATAGGAATGCGGCTGTTTTACGGTAACACCCACACTTCCTAGTGAAATGGTTCAACTCCCGCACAGCCAACATCATGAGACATCAACACACACACACACACACACACACTGAGTGAGATCGCCACCGTTTATTCGTGGCGACAACGATCGACACGTAGGCTGCGCATGACTAAAAAGCCAGCCAATGAGGTGCCGGGAAGGTGGGGCTTAAACTGAAACACAAGCCTCGTCAGAGCGGAGTAACACATGCCGACTTGAAAATCTTGACACGTCTTTTATATAGGAGAACAGGTGCTGCATTACTGCGTTTTAGTTGTATTTATAATGCCTGACGAAGTTATTCTTGACATTGCATTTAATGCCGTGCTCCCGGCACTGAACACCGTACCCGCCCACTGGTAAATATCTATCTATCTATGTATCTGTCTGTAACAGTTGACAAGCGGGAGTCCTGTCTTTGAGAACTTCTACAGACAGGTAAGATGACGACCGGAGTGGGCGTGATCATTTTCACGTCACTTGTGTGACATTTGCGTGTGTTTGTGCGCAAGGTGGATCCGGGCAACACGGGGCGAGTGGGGCCAACAGAAGCCGCCCTGTTCTTGAAAAAGTCTGGACTTCCGGACGTGACGCTGGGAAAGGTAAGCGGCGTGTCGTCTCGTTGTTGCCATCTCTTCTCATTTGTATACATTTTTGGGCCCAGAAATCCAGCCTGCGTCGATTGTGTTAGCCCCTTTCATTCAACCGCAACGGTAAATTAAGTGAGGCTGCAACTAACGTTGATTTTAATGAATCCAGTAATCTGTTGATTCTTTTTTCCATTATTTGATGAATCAGATCACATTTTATTTCCATCCCTTTATTAAAAAACAGGACATTATTTGAAATTGACAGTGCATAGAATGCAAACAAATTAATTGATTATGATTCAGTTCCTGGTTCGGTCCCGTTGACCTTGTTTTTTTTTTTTTGCGTGCATTATGAGGCCCCAAAATGTCCGAAAAATGACCAATTTTTTTATATGTATCCTGATGGAAATGTTTGTAATTAAGGGGTCCCCAACACCCCCCGAAAACACTCATTCTGTAGCCCCCTTGGAACGTTAGAAACAAGGACCCCGACAAGCTTCCACCCATGGACACGGAATTGGGCGGACATGTCCATCATGCCAGCAGGTGTGAAAAAGTCTCAAGCGGCCATGCTTGAACAGGAAGTCAGCCATTTTGGTTTGAAGCAGCCAATGACTGTACTGCATTGTACTGACAACAGTTTCTAAAACAACCGTGCCTGGACATACGAGGGACTCAACCTAGCTTATCGAGATACGAGCTGTCGCCCGACCGATTTGTAATAGTTTTTAAAATGTATTGATTGATTGATTGATTTTTGCTTCGACTTGGGAGTGCAGACTTGACATAAAAGCGCTATTTGGTGGCAGTGACACAACGCACTTGACAACAAGCTGCCGTTTGGAAGATAGTGAACAAATCTTCAAAAAAAGAGGCTTCCACTGTTTATTGCCATTCCCAGCTGAAGTTTACTCAAAAACTAAACATACAGTAAAACCATGAGAATTACACGTTAATACAAATACGTAACGTAGCGTTTGTCTTTTACCTTCATGCAAAGCTAATGCTTAAGCAGCGGACTGCACAAACGGAGCAGAAACGCATATTGACAGACAATGTAACAGTACTCGCAGTCATATTCTTTATCCTCTGCGAAGAACGGCTAATATTTTTGCCGTACTGACGAGCTGAGGGAGGAGTTGAGACGTCTCCATGAACAGTGTATCTGTCTTCTACTGGCTAAGGCGGGCACACCAGAAGGAGCAGCACAATGGCCATTCACTGTTGATGCAGTGTGACAAAAAGTTGAATTCAATCTAATTATGGCATATTGCTGAGCTTTTGTAGCCGCCCAAGAGACACGGTTAATTTGTCTGCCGAGTGTATACTGTATGGCTAATATCGAATGCACGAGGGTTGTGATGGTCATTGACAGACGACATGTTTGCTGCTGTCGTTTTTTCAGATTTGGGATCTGGCTGATCCGGAAGGGAAAGGCTACCTGGACAAGCAGGTAGGAAACACAATCCTTACGTAGAACTTGAAGCACGTCGACCTTATCCCAGGTAACGTCTCTCTCCCGCCTAAGGGTTTTTACGTGGCGCTGCGTCTGGTGGCGTGCGCGCAGATTGGCCATGACGTCAGCGTGTCCAGCCTCAACCTCAGCGTGCCGCCACCCAAGTTTGTGAGTAGTCTACCGATCGATCGCGTCCGTCCTTCTTGTGTCACGCGTCTTGAACTTGATGAGAATATTAATAATGCATTTTACTTGCAAAACAATCACATTTGAAAACACTTAACTCCACATGTGTGCTCCATTATATCACTCTCTCAGTGCACTCTCTATAAAGAAAACTAAATTGAGTTTAGTTTTAGCAGCGCTGTCAAATGTTACGGAACGTCCGTATTTTCTTACGGAAATCACTGAGCGTTGACTCGTTATGGCCGCAGCGCTGATTGTTCCGGATGTTGGAAGAAAAAAAAAAATAGCGTCTGACATTACCGGTGCGTCCACAATGCACGCTATTTTATTACGAACCTCAGGCTGCCGAGCCGCAGAGCCAAAACGTGTCTTTGCGTCCGGTGTCAAAGCATTAAAGTCACTGATCATCACCTCCATACTCGCAAATAAGCTACACTTCTTAGCATGCTTCTTACAAAAGTGTCACGAAGGGAGGACGCGGAGTGGCTAGGTGAAGAACGTTGCTAAGCTATCGTTACTTGCGGTCGCAAAACATCGAAATAAGTGATTTGGTGATAGAGTGCACCACGGTTTCTTGGAGCGTAACCAACTTTGAACAACAAAATAAAATAATGCACGTCCTCACAGGATGCCGTGTCTGAACTGGAAATGAATTAGTACGTCACTTCAGAACATAGGAAGGTTAAAAGTATATTATTATTATTAATAAGTATTTTTAATATAAGATAACCTTTATTAGTCCCACAATGGGGAAATTTGCATCGTTTCGGCAGCAATTATAATATATACACGTAATATACCGTAATTTCTCGTGTATAATGCGCATTCTTTGCCCCAAAAAATTGTCAAAAGTCAATGGAGCGCATTATACATAGCTATAGGGGAAAATGAGAAAGCTGTACACTTTCATTCTAATATGCCACCACCACCTAGTGGTTATGAAAAAGGTGTAGCCTACCCTTTCATTCCAATATGACTGCATATATGTACAGTTGTGCTCATAAGTTTACATACCCTGGAAGAATTTGTGAAATATTGTTTAAAATATGACTGATGACTGAACAACCACCATCATTCATTTCTTTATGGTTATGTTTTGTTTAATGATGATGCTTTTCTGAAATGGTTGACCGTTTAATTTGAATCCCATTAAAATAAAATGTGCTTCGCCAGGCCCTTCATTTTTCTTTAAAGAATTGTACCCATCTTACAAATTCTGCCTGGGTAATCAAACATGAGCACAACTGTGTGTTTTTTCATTTACTAAATAAAATTAGGGCTGTGAATTTCAAAATAAAAGCAAGTAAATAAAAAAAGAATTATGTGTTCAAATAAAGTGCTTAAGTTCAGAATAATTCTTTGAAAAAAAACTAACAAACTACAGATAATACTTCATGTTTTGATCATATGAGTAGAAGCAAAATCATGCATTGTAAAAATGCATTATACATAGGTTGAAGGGTTTTCCAGAATTTAGAGGTCAACTTTGGGGGTGCGTATTATACATGGGTGCGCATTATACACGAGAAATTAGGGTATTTCGCATCCAAGAGAAGACTTGTACAAGAAGTACATTGGACAAAATAGAAATATAAAACTGTCCAGTTCAATCTATCAGCAATGTTATTTGTTTGTTTGCAAAATAGTGTGCTGAGTTTTAATTTTGACGTTTGAGATCTGATTTAATAGACTTGCTTCTTCTTTTTTTTTTTTTTTTTTGTTACCAGGGTTGAAAACAGCATTGGCAAAGGCAAATTAAGCCATGCACACAAATAATTCTGACGATGGCATGTCAAAATCTCATATCCTGGAACTGTGTTACAAGGTTGACGGAATAAAAACATTTCAATGACAAATATTGAAGCCATAATTTATTCACAATTATGACTGTCCCACGGTAATGTTCCTGACAACATTTTGAAAATATGGAAATTCAGACAAGTTTGGACAAATTGTTCTGGAAGTGAATGTTTATAGTTTGACAGCTCAGTTTTAGTAAATGTATTTTAATAAAATATTTTAATAATACAATATCCTGTTTGTTCATATGTAAGAATAATAATTGAAAAGCTATTTTATGACAAAGTAATTTGACAATTCAAATAAATTCTAGTATTTAATAAATAGATGTATAATAATGTAATTGTAAAATAGTAATAAACAAAACAATATATAAATATAAAATATATATATAAATATAAATCATAGTAATATAGTATTATATGCAAAACAATATATTCTATTAATAATATAATAATGAACATAAAAATACAATAATATTATCTATAACTATTAACTACGATCTATAATTATCTATTATGTAGAATAATAGCTAAATGGACACACTTGTCAGTTGACTGAGAAACGATGTAAATATAAAGCCAAATGAAATATATAACTCAAGTGTTTAATCAACAAAATACAATTGTTTGTAAGTGTAGTGTGGCGTTTTGTTTCCAGAAGGACAGCAGCAGTCCGTCTCTGAACACCTCCACGGAAGCTCACTGGGCCGTCAGGGTGCGTGTGAATGCACAATACACCAGTATTATTTCTTACAACTAATAACCAATAACAAACGTTTGTTTCAGCCAGAGGAGAAGAACAAATTTGACGGCATTTTTGAAAGTCTGTTGCCGGTCAACGGCCTGCTCTCGGGAGAGAAGGTCAGACCCGTCCTCATCAACTCCAAGCTGCCTCTGGACGTCCTCGGGAAGGTTTGCGCTCGCCCGCCGCCGTGTAAATGTACATCCACGTGTCTCATCCTCCTCTGTGCTGCTGGCAGGTTTGGGACCTGAGCGACATCGATAAAGACGGGCATCTGGACAGAGACGAGTTTGCCG
Source organism: Phyllopteryx taeniolatus (assembly GCF_024500385.1). NCBI lineage: Eukaryota > Metazoa > Chordata > Actinopteri > Syngnathiformes > Syngnathidae > Phyllopteryx > Phyllopteryx taeniolatus. Next base: position 4,357,160 of record NC_084508.1, read on the forward strand.
TGGTGAGCCATTTTCGCGGCTTTCCCATACTCAAAAATTCACCAAATTTTGCTACCTTTTAGACTTGATTTAACTTTGTCATTATATGCCAAGTTTGAAACGCGTGTACTAACTAGACCGATGAACGCTGCTAAATTGTCAAGAATTCAATTCTTTTGCCATTGCTCGTGGGCAATGCGTGGCAGCAAAGTTTGATGACTCGCCTTAAAATCCCAAACTCGAGCTGAAGCACTCACATTTTTTTTTGTCAACCCCCAAAGCCGTTTTGTCTTTGCAACATGACATTTGTGTAGACCCGCAAAAATGTCTGAAGAAGCCATGCCTGAAAAGACACAAGAAGTCTGCCATTTTGCTTTGAAGCCACCATTTTAGGGTCATGTTAGCAATCTCCAGATGTCCTTCAAAGATAAACTCGTCCTAAGCATTTTTTGAAAATTCAGCCCCGGAAGACAGTTTAACTCAGCGACATGAAATCTGGCAGGCATGTCTATCGCGAGAAGACCCACAAAAAAGTCTCAAGAAGTCATGCCCGAAAAGACACAGGAAGTCGGCCGTATTGCTTTGAAGTTCATTCCCTTCAATGAGAAAGTCGCCTGAGAGATCTTGTCAGATTGCTACCGAATTGTGAGAATCCGTTGTGTTCGTGTCGTTCCGTGGCAGGCCATGCACCTGGTGTACCGCGCCCTGGAGAAGGAGCCCGTCCCGGCCCACCTGCCCGCCGCCCTCATCCCCCTGTCCAAGAGGAAGAAAAGCCTGGGCTCGGTGGCGGGCGGCGTGCCCCCGCTGCCGGCCAGCCCGCCGCCGTCCAAAGATTCTCTGCGCTCCACGCCGTCCCACGGCAGCATGAACTCCCTGAACAGCACGGGCAGCCTGTCGCCCAAACACACCCTCAAGTCTGGACAGGTACGTGAGCAAACGTCCAATCAGATGGGCGGAAAAGTCTGACGACGGCGTCGATTCTCCAGCATTCCATCAACTGGGCGGTCCCGGCGTCGGACCGCGGTCGCTACGATGACATCTTCCTGAAGACGGACGCCGACATGGACGGTTTTGTCAGCGGGCTGGAAGTGAAGGACATCTTCATGCAGTCGGGACTCTCTCAGGGTGTCCTCGCCCACATATGGTAGGTTAGCTTAGCTGGCTAGCCGCTGTTAGCGTCCTCCTCCATTCAAGTACAGTCGTACTTGACTTTGAAGTGCCTCAACTACCAAGTTTTTTTGGTTACCGGCTGTTGGTAGGTCAAATTCTTTTTGCTTTGTACAACCCCAATTCCAATGAAGTTGGGACGTTGTGTTAAACATAAATCAAAACAGAATACAATGATTTGCAAATCATGTTCAACCTATATTTAATTGAATACACTACAAAGACGAGATATTTCATGTTCTAACTGATCAACTTGATTGTTTCTAGCAAATAATCATGCAATTCGAATTCGATGGCTGCGACACGTTCCCAAAAAGCTTGGACAGGTGGCAAAAAAGAGTGAGAAAGTTGAGGAATGCTCATCAAACACCTGTTTGGAACATCTCACAGGTGAACAGGCTCATTGGGAACAGGTGGGTGCCGTGATTGGGTTGAAAAGTGTTAATTGGGGAATAGCAGACACAACAACTCCGAGCGAGGCGCTGACATTTTAAACGACGTCATGACGGTGACACGAGCTGTTTAGCTCCTTAGCTCGCAGGCTAGTTCATTTTTTCCCGGTCTAGTGAACATAATAAGCAGTTAACTTTCCCTTAAGTGGCCATGTTGTGTGCGACGCACTGCACACGGAGCAAGGCTGGAGTATTCGACGGAGCCGAATACTAGTGGCTAATGACACAACCGTTCATCTCTCTGTCTTTAGTCTGGAATAACTATGGTGTCCGTTGTATTTATCGTGACAGGCCAAACGGTAATGCCCATGGCCTAGCATGCGGGCAAGGAAGCTGCAGTCGCAGATGAACGGGACAAACAGTCAAAAAATTAGAACACTTGCAAGGAGCTGCTGTCGGCCCCAACTCACGCCCTGACACACGCGTAGACTGGCTAAGCAACTCCAGCTTCTGATGTCACTCTCTAGGCCACGCCCCATAAAGGCACACATCCAACATACAAATACAACAGTAAGTTATTACACACCATAATTCATGTTTTTAAAGCCAGTATTCTTTAGGTACACTAAATTTGGTCGACATGTATATTATGAGTAGACTAACAAAAAAGTCTCAAGTAGATACATGAAGTCAGACATTTTGGTTCAGAACTGCCATTTTTTCAAAAATGATTATTCGTTTTTGACATTATCACGCAATCTTGACATTCTCTCATAGGGTAAGTTAGCTCAGCTGGCTAGCAACCGTTAGCTTCCTCCTCCGTTTAAATCCGCTCACCTCGCCTAACTGTGCAGGGCTCTGGCCGACACCAGACAGCTGGGCAAGTTGACCAGGGAGCAGTTCGCCCTCGCCATGCATCTCATTCAGCAGAAGGTCAGCAAGGGTGTGGACCCCCCTCAGGCGCTGACGGCGGATATGATCCCGCCTTCGGAGAGAGGAACTCCAGTCCTGGTAGGTACCGGCGACACAATATATGTAGAAATGTAGGGCCATCAAATAATATCTCACAGTTGTGATCCCAAAAGTCCCATTTCTTACTTTGACATTATGAAAACAATGTTTACCCTTCTGGGATTTAGGGATTTGCTTTATTTCTCCTGATACCAAACAAACTTTGAAATAAGTGTTTGCTGTTTTTTTTCCCCCCCCCAACATTAACTCGCATTAACTTCCACTGAATTAATAGAAATACTGCGATTGGCTGGCGACCATTTCAGGGTGTACCCCGCCTCTCGCCCGGAGTTAGCCGGATAGGCTCCAGCACCCCCGCGACCCTAGTGAGGATCAGCGGAACGGAAGATGAATGAATGAATAATAGAAATACATTTTGTTTTCTTTGCAGATAATGTGGAAATAAGTATTTCCTCTTGGGGAAAAAATGCATTTTGTCAAAACGTACTTACACACGATCCTTAACAAATTGACATTTTAGATGTTCCACAATTCAACATCGTACAGAAAGTATTCAGACCACCTTCAATTTTTCATTTTGTTATATTGCAGCCATTTGCTCACGTCATTTAAGTGAATTTTTTCCCCTCATTAATGTACACACAGCACTTCATATTGACAGAACAAAAATGGAATTGTTGAAATTTTTGCAGATTTATTAAGAAAGGAAAAGTGAAATATCACACAGCCGTAAGTATTCCGAATACTTTCCGTCCCCACTGTACAACGAAGCATCAAGCCGCGCGGCGCGGCTGATCCATGATGTCTGTTGTCGTAGACGACGTAGAGTAACGTCGCGCGCCCTCAAGCGCTCATGTACAGTAATCCCCCAACTCTTTATATGCCACCAATACTTGAAACTCTGTTACTCAAATAATTGCTTGATGGTTTGGTTTTGTCCTGTTTAATACATTGAAGTTTTCATTTATTTAAATAAATAAAAAAATATTAATCATGAAGTTGAAGAATGTGAATGTGGTCCGCGCGTCCTTCGATTTTTCTGTATGCGGCCCTCGGAGGAAAAGGTCTAGACACCCTACTGTAGATGGAATGACCGCATGTCCCAAGACTTTTGATCAACAACCATTAGGTGCAGTCATCTGGTAATGCTGAGATACACCACACGTTTGTTCAAAACAAATAATACTAATCCGAGACATTTTGTTGTGTGAACAGAGCATGTCGGGGTACATGACGCCAGTGGGATCCGAGATGGCGGCGCTGTCAGAGATGAGGAGGGTAAGCGCTGCTGCTGCTGCTGCTGCTGCTTCTTGTGTTCTTAGCATGTTAGGACGTGTAGAGATCTGCCAACATGGCAGGTGGTGGTGTTTTTCTTTTTTCCTGAATGTGGTGGAGGAGCTATCTCTTCTGCTTCTAACCTTTCTGCTCTCCCCTCCTCTTCGTCCTCCTCAGGCCATAATGTTCAAGTTGTGGGTAGGTAACTTAACTGGACCTTTCAGGGCGTCCACTCGCCAAATGCTTTCAGTCCTAAAAATACTGGGAAGCATTTGCACAACATTTCTATTCCCCACCCCCGTTGGAACTCATTCAAATGAGGGTGTAGCTTTTGTGTCGTGTCACATTCTTATTCGAACCGTGACGCCTAAAGTCCGGCACACTTGACTAGTGCGAGGGCTCTGATGTGTACTCAAGATCGGTAGACTTGCGCTCATCTGGCATGTTTGGAAAAGGTGTGCCGCGACCGGGCACGATTGCGAAAGGCGCACGCGACGTAGACGTGTTTTACAAACACTAACGTGATGTTCCTTGCATAATAGAAATGGATGTGACTCGAAATAATCCACAAACAGAAAGTTCACTGCACACACGGGTACATGAGGACAATGTATGCGTCTCATGATTAATGTGACGGCTCTTCTCGCCAGTTATTCATGACAGTCACCACCTTGCACAATAGAAATAAACAGAACCGCCACAAATAATCCACAGCCGAAACAAAATCTACTCCAAACCATTTCTGTGGTTCTTCCTCCGCCCCAAAGTGTACGTTGAGCTCGGCGGGCCGCATGGGTGGTGACGCCCCCCTCCAACCTTTCACCCGCCCCCTCGTGCGACCCTTTTTGTTCGTCCTCTTTCTGGACCTTTCCCTCCACATTGCCCCCCCCCTCCCTCGGGCCAGTCAACTTCATTTGCTCACGCTTCACTGACACTTTCTTGGCGCGCTCCCCCCAATGTGCAGGACAGCTCCAGCTCGGTGGGTTCGGGCGAGTTTACGGGTATCAAGGAGCTGGACGACCTCAGCCAGGAGATCGCCCAGCTGCAAAGGTAACACAATGTGGTGACGTGCTTCCATTTGAAGCTTTTCATCTGTGGTCCATGTGAAGTGCTGTGTTGAAAACATTGATTCGCTTGTCATTAACAAAGCCGGCCACCTAAACTCAACTCCCTCAATAAGAATCATGACTCCTCACAATCGCAAGGTACAGTATTTGTTTTGAAGCAAAGTGTGTCAGTGCAGTTAAAAACAGCAAAGAGTAAATAAGAAGTGTGTGTGTGTGTGTGTGGTTTTCTGAAAGAGAAAGAATAACCAAATACAGATAAGTTGAAACACAGGACAAATAACAATAATGAATGAATGAATACACTTACAATTTATATCTATCTATCCAAAACACCAGCACTTCCTGTATCATGCTTGTATTCCGAAAGCCGGAGCGCAGCACTTCCGGTAGCGGAAGGAGCTTATTTAGTGATTGATACACGGTAATTGTCAATAATTAACAATACATAAAACACTCTAATAATGCATTCTGGTGCAACAAGTAATGGCTAATGCGAACAACAAGGCACTTAAAGTACACTTGTGTGTCGCCGCTCACTTTGTCACTGAGGCGCACAGCTGAACGCAACTTGTCATCGATCCGCTACGCATGCTACCGACGGACTCGCAGACTGCTTCTAGACGCTGTGATGTCATTGCCCATGCACCGGCCTCTGAAGTGGACCGCTCAAATAGCAAATGTACAAATGAAGACAAAAGTCATAGTACCTAACTTATAGAGAAGGACATATTTCCCCTAACAAGAAGCTGTCTGTGTATCGTTGGCATGGACACAAGTGCTGGTATACACGTGCTACCCTAACCAAAACGCAGTCAAATAAAACACACAATGATGAAAACTCAAATCTTTCACAATTTAGTGTCGTCCAACTATCTAGTATACGTGCTTCAAATTTGGTAGCCATCGCACAAAATCTCTAGGTCAGGTTTGTTTTTGAAGGACCCCTGGAAATAGCCAGCAACACTCTAAAATGGCCGTCTCAAACCACAACGTCAAACTTTGCTGCCGTGCTCCACTCATATGCAATGATGTAGACAATTTAGCGTTGTCCATCTGTTCAGTATTTGTTCAGTTTTAGTCGCGATCGGACAAAATTTCGAGAAAAAGTCTTAGACACACGCCTGGAAATTAAATGAAAGCCAAAATGGCCAACTTCCTTTGTCTTTTCAGGCATGGCTCCTTCAGGCTTTTGTGGGTCTACTCAAAGGAATTCAAAGATGCGCTACCAAGAAACATGAAATTTGCCCGCCATGCGCAGCCCACAAGCAATGGCGAAAACGGAACTCACAATTTAGCCTCATCCATCTGTCTAGTTTTAAATTTGGAAGCATTTGGACAAAATGTATAGGAAAAGTCGTTATTAAATGACATAACCTTGAAATTGCCACTTATTACTGAGGACGGGTTATAGAAGATGGATGGCCACATCAAACCAAAAAGAAAGACCGACTTCCTGTGTCTTTTCAGACATGGCGTCTTGAGATTTTCTTTGTGGTTCTACTCGTGATAAACATGCCTACCAAACTTCATGTTTCTGAGTCAAACTGGCTTCGGGGCCTTGATTTTCAAAAAACACATTCTACTTCCTTGGGGCCCCCAATAATAATAATAATAATAATAGGAACAGTATAATAATAAGAAAAAAGTGTTTCCCCCCCCTCATCATCATGCTGGTTACTCTCATGCATCTGTCCCCCACCAACCACAACACACTCACACACACACACACACACACTACTTGAATGTGTGTGTATTTTGTTTGCTCATCGCTTATTCTCTCCATAATGCTGCGTCAGCACTCTTGCCTTTACCCAGTGGAATGCGCTCAGGTAAATTGCACAAGTCACCCACTGGACCTGGTCTGGCATTCTCACGCATGCACACACACACTGATTATTGACACATTTTCATGTAACTGATCATGTACATGGTGTGTGACATTGAGTGGGGAAAAATCGTGTTTTTTTGATCATTACGTCATATGGCACGTTGACAAAATAGTTACATATCTGGAAAGTTCTCATCGTGACCTTTTAATTTGAGGTCTGACTCGAAGTGGTTTGTTGCAAATACAATTGTTACCTGAAAAGAGCTCAGCTGAGGGGCTAGCTACTTCCTTTGTGACCAGATGATTGGATAAAAATGGTTGAACAATTTTAGGTTTTGATGTTTTCTGTATTTTGGCCTTGCTCATTCCTTGAACTTTGAAATGTAGAAAGCTGTGAAACTCAAGAACCTACGTGGGACATATCAAGTGTTTTGGTGCTGATTTGTAAGTGTGAGAGTGAAAAGTATGCTTGAGAGCTATAAAAAAAAAAAGTACCTGCTATTAAGTACAGTGAACACGTTCCACATCCTAAGCCACAGTCCGTTGAACTCCACAATATCGAGAGACCATCCATCCATCCGTTTTCTATACTGCTTATCCTCACCAGGCTAGTGGGTGAGGTGGAGCCTTTTCCAACTGACTTTGGGTGAGAGGAAGGGTACACCCTGGACTGGTCGCACGCCAATGGCAGGACACATAGAGAGAAACAACCATTCACACTGGAAAATGGAATTGTCTTCAATTAACCCAGTGGTTCCCCAACTTTCTCTGCTGAGCCCCCCTTTGGGTCGTAAGAAATTTGAACTGCCATAAACTGCAAGTTTTAATAAGTTTAACTGTTTTCAAGCACCTTAACCGTGTAATTGTGAGCATTGTAACAGGTTTCTTTCTTTTTAATATTCAACATTGCTATGAATGCAATGTTTTCCTTTTCATTTGTCCCTCGCCCCATGCCCCCCTTGCAATTGCTCTGCGCCCCCCACTTTGGGAACCACCGAATTGATCATATTTTGAGAGTGTGGGAGGGAGGAAGCCACAGGAGACCCACAACATCAGAATCGTGAGGAAAATGTGCTAAATGGAAGACTATCGTCAAACATCATTTTGAGGAAACGTAAAGAAGACTTGCTTGCACATCTTAAAATAAGAGGCACAGGGTGCTTGCTTCAAGCTGTTTATTTCTCACTCCCTGGTGAAGTTCACTGTAAAACTGACACACAAAACAAAATAGGATTAAAGATGATATATTTATATATATATATATTATATATATATATATATATATATATATATATATATATATATATATATATATACATCATCTATGACGACAGCTAAGTAGGGGACCTTCTTGACCTCTTATGCTTGCTTTTAATTACGGTGCATGTCTTCCAATAGAACTCAGTGCTGCCCACCATGTTGTGGCACAACTTGGTATTACACTGGAGGCACCCATCTCAAAATTTGACCCGTAAATTAAAAAAAACAAACAAACAAAAAGGCCCGCAAAAAAATCGTCGACATAGCAGGGGCACGAAAGACGAGCCATGCTATCGTGGGGGTTCACTGTAATTTCTGTTGCTTTTGGTTGCTGGACCACCAGCTGTTTTGCTTTTGCTGCCCCCTACAGATTGAGAGTGTGAACTGTAGTCAGTCATATTTCACCTTTTTAAATTTCAGTCAAGTGTTTTTCATGTTGAACACAACGATGTACCCAGACAGCGCTGCTTGTTGTATTGTAGTTTTATCGTTTATTTGTATTTGTCTGTGTGCCAGGGAGAAGTACACGCTGGAGCAGGACATCAGGGAGGCAGAAGAGGCCATCCGGCACAAGAGCGCCGAGGTGCAGGTCAGTTCGTCTGGCGCACGCGTTCCACATATCGTTGACCGTGTGCCCGGCGTGGGGTCATCGGGGTCGTCTTCTCCTTTCAGGAAATGCAGAACGAGCTGGACCGAGAAGCCGCCTGCCTGCAGGAGCTGGAGGCGCAGAAACAGGATGCCCAGGACCGCCTGGAGGAGATGGACCAGCAGAAGCACAAGCTGGAGGACATGCTGAACGAGGTCCGCATCAAGTGTCAGGAGGAGTCTCAGATGGTGAGTGAGCGATCGATCGATCGTTACATTTAGTCAGATCGGTGGTTCTCAAACTGGGCTCCGCGAGCCGTAGCTACAGAGCTCCTTGCAAAAAATTATGTCGGCCCATTTAAAAAAGCAATAAATGTCCCACATGTAAACCATCTAGAAAATGCAACTTCAGTAGGAATTGCATGTCAATGCTGAAGAGCTGACGCTGAACTGAAATGTCCAAGTTGGGATGACTTGAATCGGTCACAAAATGTGGAAGGAGGAGATAAATATCTCAAATCTCTCTTGATTTGGGAATTTTATTGTGAAAATGTGAAATCTGGGGAATTATTGGATTGTGGAATTTTTATAAGAACGGCAAAGTTGGGGAACTTTTTTGCCGAATGTCTCATTCACTTCAATGAAGCTTTTTTTTTTTGGGGGGGGGGGAAGGAATTCTTTTGGGGGTGTGCGGAATAAAGGCTTCTTTATACTCGCGCCGACGTCACTGCGGCTCTCCCGCGCGCAGTTAGCCTTTATACTCGAGCGCAAGCCACGCGCGCAGTTTTGAAAATGTACTGCTGTTCACCTCCACGTCGGAGGTGTCGCTACGGCTGACATTGGCTAGGACGCCACAGGGTGGCGTTTCCTCTGCATTTTTTTGGGCCATTTCCGGTAGCCGTTTTCACTTTCCTTTCAGTAACAAGGAACAAAGCAACAACAATGGCGACCGTGGAACTGGGTCTGCTCGAACAAATGGACCTAGATGACCAGATGATACGTTTAATTATGCTGCAAAATCGATCGAGAAGGCGGGGACGGCGGCGCTATGTGGAACCGAGAGGAACGGTCAGTACGTCATCGCAGCATGTGACTAAAACGGACCAATCACGAGAGATGATGTCCGGGGCATTCTACGCGCAGCAACAATTTTTGCCGTTTGCAGGGGCCGCGTGGCCCAATGCGTCGGTCACGTGATGCAATGCGGGCGTTGTCGGGCGCGGGAGTATAAAGAGGCCTTAACACTTCAACTTCTCCAGCATTCACTCAAGTGCTCCTCCCTACCTTAGCTGACGGAAGTGTGAAAAAGGGAAATTATGGGATATGTATTACATTACTTCAAGACTTGATGTTTTCACAATATAAAGTAAAAACGAATACATTATTTCAAGATATGGTTGGGGTACGCCAGCAACTCTTCATTTGCAGCCGCCCGTTTGTCTTGTGAAATATATGAATGACGTTTAAACAATTCAATTCTACTTTATGCTCGAGAAATAGTGAGATTGTACCATTATTGAGCACCGTGGATGAGATTGTTATCAGTATGCATAAGATAAGAAGTGTTATGAAATGGGTGGGCTTTTCCCCAAAGAAACAACTGATCTAACTACAGGTGCAACAATTAATCAACTCATCAAATTAATTGATAGCAATCAATTAAAATTGTCCAAATCCTCAAAATTTCAGCCTCTCAACAGCACTGGTTAGCACGTCTGCCTCGCCGTTCTGAGGACCTGGGTTCAAATCCCGGCCCCGCCTGTGTGGACTTTGCATGTTCTCCCCGTGCCTGGGTGGCTTTTCTCCGGGTGCTCCGGTTTCCTCCCACGTCCCAAAAACATGCGTGCTAGGTTGATTGAAGACTCTAAATTGCCCGTAGGTGCCAATGTGAGTGCGACTGGTTTGTTTCTATGTGCCCTGCAATTGGCTGGTGACCGGTTCAGGGTGTACACCGCATCTCGCCCAAAGAGGGCTGGGATAGGCTCCCGCACGCCCGCGACCCGCGTGAGGAGAAGCAGTACAGAAAATGGATGGATGAATTTTTTATTATGAAATTATGGCTTTTGTCTCATGGTAATTGTGTTTAATTGATGTTAGGATTTTGAGGGGGGTTCTTGGAAAAATGTCTCCCATTCATGGGCTTCCTGGACCCAAAAGGTTTGAGGACTTGCGGTGTAAAACCTGTATTTCCGCACCTCATCATCTTGTCGTCGTCGCAGATCTCGACGCTGCAGAGTCAGATCCAGTCTCAGGAGTCAGACCTGCACAACCAAGAGGAGGAACTGAGTCGGGCCAAGGCCGACCTTGGCCGGCTGCAGCAGGAGGAGGACCAGCTGGAGCAGAGTCTGGCCGCCGGCAAGATCCAGCTGGAGACCATCATCAAGTCCCTGAAGGCCACGCAGGATGAGATCAACCAGGTGAAGCAGCAGGGGGCGCTGTTGTAACATTATTCTGGGCACAACTCAAGCGGTCCCGCCCAACCTCCAGCCAAGGCATATGGAAAACCTTTCATATCTTTGATGTCCAGCTTTAGGTCCATGTACTAGTACTGTAGTACTGTTTTTTTTTTTTTTTTTTTTTTTTCCCACTTCACTACTGTATGACATTTCTGTACTCTCGTAGGACAATTTTGACATACCAGTAAGATAACTATGTTCCTAGTGAGGCAAAACTACTAGTGAGCAACTTGGTGCTACTAGTAGGGTCCAAGGGGTAGGGATGGAACGGTTTTTGATTCGGTTCTGTTTCGGGCTGCTGGTAACATTATGATGACGTTTATAGAGCGAACTTTATGCATAAGCTGAGCTCATTCACATATCATCTGGAGACCTTTATTTTTTTTTTTTGAGCCGAGGCACCTATTTTCCATGACAAAAATCTCACGGCTAACCACCAAACAAAAATATCATAAGCTGTATAAATACTGAAATCTTGTGTAATTTAGTCACAAATGTACTTTACTCACTGTAAAATCTGGTCTTATTTAGTTGAACACAAAGCTGATATATTTGCAAGAAGCCAACTTATTCTGTTGTATGTATAGCAACAGGTGGATACGCGGCTTTATTGTACCTTTTGCCAATTGAAGAGCATTTAATTGTTTGCCTGTCACGCCGCTAGCATAGCTAGACGAGCAAAGATATATTTCTGATTGATTAAAATAATAATAATACAAAATATACAAGACGTAATTAATTTTCTCAAGAGTCGACATATACCGAACCGAAAACCACCACAAAACCGAGATACAAACCAAACAGTGGATTTTGTGAACCGTTCCATCCCTACTGAGAGGCTACTAGTGTGTGGCATATGCCTGCTAGTCGGCCCTTGTGGTGTTACTTGTGCATTTAGTTGAACACATTAGCTCTTAAGTTACATTCACATTGCAGGGCGTGATGCCCAATTCAGGTTTTTTCACTAAATACAATCTTTTTGTGTCGTCGTTCACATCGGAAAAACAAATGCGACTTCTAATGTGGACAGCACGAGTCCGTGACGTCAAGTGCACGCGCACAAAACATGACATCACGTTGCGCATGCGTCCTCGCGTTAAGTCCCGTCATTATGCATTTGTGGCAATTTCAAGGATTTTGCCAACATTCTCATATATTTATCTTCTTTTCACCACTGACTCTTTTCTCCTCCTGTGTCCACCATTGCTTTTCGCGCTTGTTTGTTTTGTCGAACTGTTGTGACTGTTTTGGCCTTTTCATGGCATATACAGTATGTTGGATGAGGGCGACCCGAGTGTCCAGATCACACTCGCATCGGGTACATATCCAATTTAAATCCACATACGAAAAAGCCTGGGTCAGATTTATTAAAAAAAAAAAAAAAAAAAAAACCTAAATTGTACTATTCACATTGATATGAAAAAAATCAGATACATGTCGCATAAGGGCAAAAAAAAAAAAAAAAAAACCTCTGACTTGACCTGCAGTGTGAACGTAGCCGTATTGTGTGTTCTGTAGGCACGCAGTAAACTGTCCCAGATCCAGGAGAGCCAGCAGGATGTGTCCAAAAGCATCGAGCAGTACAACAGCACCCTGAACGGAACCCACGGAGGAAGCATGACCAACCTGGCCGACATGAGCGAGGGCTTCAACGACAGGGAGAACGGAGCCTTCCCCTCCGTGGGGGCGGAGTCCTCACAGGCGGAGGTGGCAAAAGTACTCGCACTCTGTATTGAAGCGCAAGTAGAGATACTTTACCATATGAAGTACTGATTTAGCTCCTTAGGTAAACGTATACAAGTACAGACTCTGAAATGTTCGTAAGGGTAAAAGGACATTTTTACACAGCAGATTTGGCATTTTTTAGAACCTGCCCGTTTTCCCAAAGTCCATCTTCAATACTCGTTTGCAGACGAGCAAAACGGATCTTTTTGTCGTCCTTCGAAATGTGCAACGTTAACTTGTATATTGAAACTTTATTTAACAATAGATCCTAACTAATCAGCTGATGTTGATTTGTCGGGCTTCTGATTGGTCACAATGTCAAAGTGCTAATGTTCGTTCTCCACTCAAAGTTGTGACTGCGATGTAGCGAAGACTCAGACCGAGTCTTTATTGTTTGCCTCCTTGGAAAATGAGTATGCCATGTTGGAAATGTCCGAGTCAGAGAGGCTTTTCCTTTTTTTTGTTTCAGCTTTGCGTCTTGCAGGAAGATCCGTTCAAAGTGAAGCCGTCGGTGTTCAACAGTCAGCCTCAGGAGCTCCACGCCGACCCCTTCCACTCCGAGGACCCCTTCAGGACGGACCCTTTCAAAGGTGCTCTTCTCCTCGTCTTCTTCGTTGCCGCTCGTCGCTCTCTGCTCACACGGTTGTCGTTGCTAGCGAGGTTAGCTTCGTTCCGCTCGTGTGTTTCAAGCTTTTTGAGTTGCTGTCTTCCTCCTCCAGGAGACCCTTTCCAAAACGACCCCTTTGCAAAGCCGCCAGTAGCCTCTGCAGGTATGCACTTACACACTTTTACTCTTTGTTTTAATGGGGGGGGGGGGGGGGGAATACTTTTGAATTGCCTTTTAGAGGGCAGCACGTTGACCGACTGGTTAGCACATCCGCCTCTGAGGACCGGTGTTCAAATCCCGGCCTCGCATGTGTGGAGTATCCATGTTGTCCCCGTGCCTGGGTGGCTTTTCTCTGGGTGCTCCAGTTTAATCCCACATCCCAAAAACAATTGGAGACTCTCAATTGCCCGTAGGTGTGAATGTCAGTGCGAATGGTTTCTATGTGCCCTGGTCAAAAGAAAACGATAGCATGCGAAAGCAAAGACCTTTCCGTTAAGACAAACGTCGAATCTGTTTCTATGCCACCTGTCGTTTTAATAACACCTACCTTCTATCTTCTTTGCTGCTGGCACTATCGCTAATAACTCGCACACCGAATACAAAGAGGAGCTGGCAACAGAGATAAAAACCGTACCAATAATTATTACCGCCTTTTGAAATTTTGTCAAAACCATTTCAAAATGTGAAATTACACAACAAAGTATAAAAATAACAAATCAGCTGCCTGTCTGCAAATTTTAAGATGTTCAATTTCTCCACCGATGATTTGGCCATGACGTGATCCAACCACGAATGGTTATGAGGATATAATAATGTCATTTGTATCTTTACACTCCAGCCTCCTTGCACTTCTATTGAAGCGTAATGTCTGATCTCTTGTCAAAGCGGAAAGCTCAGCAGAGCTGCGAGGTTGTTAGATGCTCAGATTAGCGTCGGCTTCTGATGAACGCGTATTTGCTGTGACGTAGTAGCCAGAAAACGCTGTACGACCGACCTTGCCTACATACAAAAAGGAGCTTACAAGCATTCGGTAGCCTCTGTAGCCCAAAGTAGAAGGAGGTGGCGTGGGCAGTGGCTTCTTTGCATGAGGAAGTCGACCCCAAACAAACCGCTGTGAACAGGGCTGTTTAGAGGGTCTGATAGTGCTGCTTCATCATAAGGACAACATCGCCCCGTGTGGGTAAAATGTCAGGCTTGTGGTGCCGCTTATTGTACTTGGTCTCACACACACACACACACGTGTGAAACCTCAGGCCCACTTCCTCCTCCTCCATCATGTAGTGTAGTTTCACTGCTGCGCTTTCGATGGAAATTTGCCATCAAAATGAGTTCACACGGCCGTCAAGTTGCCGCCTATACCGTGACTTGTGCTTGACTTGAACTTTCTGTTTGCCATGTCGTCATCTGTTTTGGCTGCTTGCTTCTTCTGCGCAATAGCTACTGGATAGTATCTATTCCATTGCAATATAGCGGTACTGTACGTCGCACCTGAGTGACCAGCAAACCGCTGCTGGTCGCTCATTGTCTCTCAAAGGTTTAACATTTAAGGATACACTCCTAGAAATGACTAAAATAAACGGGCATGCTCACGTTAGCACTAGCCAGTATTTGATGTCACAGTCTCCACTTGACTGCAAAGGCCTCAGTCTGACTGACGCATTCAAGGTGGCCTGGTTTTCGTAGTTTCTCCAGTGAAGCGAACGTGTTTTTGTAAAACGTTATTAGTCTCCAGTGAAGCTAACTTACAGGTTAGTAATTTTATGAGGTTAACATACATATTTTTAGAAACAATATCGCCAATGAAACCAACTTTTTTTTGGGGGGGGGGGGTCAATTTTATGACGTTAACATGTTTTTTGTAAATATGAAAATCTCCATGGAAGCTAACATAGGTTTCTAAAGGCAATTACGTGAAGCTGGCATGCATGATTTTACTGACAAGTTTATGAAGTTAACATGCAGTTTTATAGAAACATTTGTTACAGACAACCTTTACGAAGTTAAGATTCGTGTTTTCATAACATTAAAAAACTAACATAGACCAATTTATGAAGTTAACAAATGTTTTTATAAACATTGAAGTCTCCAAAGAAGCTCATGTACAGGATTTTTGAGACCATTTTTAAAGACGGTGTTTATTTAGTTAACATGAGTTTTTGGAAAGATCGTTAAAGTCTCCAATGAAGCTAGCGCACCTTTTTATAATTAGAGCTGACCTCCGTTTACTCGCGGTTTGGCACCACGGTTCACCTATTCGCAGATATTTTTTTTCACGTTTTTTTTTTTTTCAAATTAGTTTCCTTTTAGTTTAGTTTAGTTTCTTACTTTTTCTTTTCTGTTGTGGTAAAGAAGGAGCTAAGCCGAAATTTACCGGTCGATCTACGTTCCTACCCTCACCTCCGGTCACAAGCTGTGGGTCGTGACCGGAACAACAAGATCCCGGATACGAGCGGCCGAAATGAGTTTCCTCCGCAGGGTGTCCGGGCTCCCCCTGAGAGATTTCGGCTTAGCTCCGTCTTCACCACAACAGACCGATCCAAAGTCCGCATCACTGCAGACGCCGCACCGATTCGCCTGTCGATCTCCCGTCCCATTCTTCCCTCACTCGTGAACAAGACCCCGAGATACTTGAACTCCTCCACTTGGGGCAGGATCTCATCCCCGACCCGGAGAGGGCACGCCACCCTTTTCCCACTGAGGACCCCACCGTCCCCACTATACACAGTGTTGATGGTGCACTGCTTCCCATCAACACTATCTTTCTAACTATACTGTAATATTAAAGACAATTTAATGTAACGAACGTCCAGGTTTTTATAAACAAGTCAGTCAAGAACTCAACCTTCTTGCTGCGAGGCAACAATGCAAACTACTTAACATTTCCAAATCCCGTACCTCATAAATGGAGTCGTATTTGGCATTACAGATCCGTTTGGTGGCGACCCATTCAAAGAGACGGACCCGTTCAAGGCCTCGTCTGAAGATTTCTTCAAGAAAACCACAAAGACGGACCCCTTCGCCACAGCGGACCCCTTCAGCAAGAGTGCCACGCTACCCTCCAAGGTGACACATTCAGTCATAGCGTTGCATCGATTCACTTTTAATCACTTTCGAAGGTTTCTACGGAAAAGTGACTTTTAAATAGCTTGTTTACAAATGTAGCAGGAACAGTGTTTGCGCCACTCTGCTGATCTCAGTGATCTAATACCGCCATCTACAGGGCTCTCTTAGTCTTTAGTTTTTCTACAAACCTGAATTTCACAAACAGGCTGGGCGAGACCCTCTTCCACACTTGAATATAATCGTCGTTGGCAGTAAACGGTTCGATTCCGGCTAATGAATGTCGACAGCCACAAGTTTCAATGCAGATTGTCTCACAGTCAGCGAAAGTCAGCGTGAGACATTTTGAAAATAAAAACCTTTGAAAAAGTGTTCTTTCTCCTGCAGCAATTGAGCCATTTCACGAGCGGTGACCCGTTTTCCTCCAGCAACTCCAAATCCAAAGGGGCAGGTAGGAAGTTTCCCATCCAAGATTAAGCATCCAGGAGCGTTTATGGCTTTTTTTGTTTTTTTTGTTTAGTTTTGTTTTTTTGACGCCGCCAGATTTGTTTGGCACTTTGGATCCGTTTGGGAGCGGCTCGTTCAGCAGCAGCAGTAAAAGCAGCTCCGCCGGGTTCGCCGACTTCAGTCACATGGGCAAGCCCAGAGACCCGTTCGAAGGCCGCGCCAGCTGGCTGCCAGACTACCAGAAGGTAACGCAAAAGAACGCTTCCCCAAGGGGCTCACGGTAGCATGGCTGTGACTAACGAGGTATACTTCCTCGTGGCCAGGCTGCGTTTGCAGATGATCCATTCAGCAGGAAGAGTGACACGCCCGCCCTGCCGCCCAAGAAAGGAGTTCCTCCGAGGCCCAAACCCCCCAGTGGTGAGTGGAGAATTAAAAGACGCTAGTTCCAAAATGTCATACAGTTAACCCCCGTTTATCATAGGGTTATCCTTTTCAGGGCCACCCCACACGTTTTACCCATCCCACATTCTTTATACACTTTAAAACTTAATCAACACTTTTTCACACTATTCCTTAGTGCCTGTTTTCTCGTTGCCAAGCAATGGGAGACGAACCAATGAGATCACTTTGCGACTCTCGTGCTGGTTTCAGGCTGTTTATTTGTCTCTCTCACTTGAAGTTTACTGTAAAAATGACACTTATAACAGAAGAGCATCAAACGTCGTATATTCAAACAGCAAACTGTTCAACCAAACCATATCATACTGAAAGTCCACTAGTTTAATGCTAACGTACAATGCAAAACGCCATAGACAGCCTAACAGAAGTTAGCATAGATGTTAGGGTCGTTTTACACCTTGAGACAGCTGCTTTCTTAACACACGGAGAAGCATCACATACAAATAGAGCATACATCATTACTCACAGGCATATATTTTCTGCTCCGTCAGAACAGCAAATATTACTGGAGTTGGGGACCTTCTCTGCCTCTTCTATTATGGTGCTCAGTGCTGCCTGGCGTATTGCATAACAACTCGGTGTTACACTGATGGCACTGCAACTCACAATTGGGATTTGCCTGTACATTGTCCAAAAATATATATTTTTTAAATGGATTGGTTAAAAATATGAAAGCTCAACATTGCTGTAGTAGGGGTTCTCTGTATTGGCTTTCTATAGACATCTGGATTGAAATAAAATATATAGATTTTGTCTCAATCATCTTGTGTCCGTTCAACACCTGGGCCAAAGTAAGGTCAAAATTTTACATGAACCCAAGTCGCAGAGATTGGAGTAATATGTGCCGACTGAGTGAATGGACGATCTAAAAATGTCAGCGGTGGTTTTTACGTCCCCAAAAAATGAGGATAATAGCTGTGCAGTGTGGTCATCCTAACATTACAATTCAAATGTATTATATGTCAACTTATTGACATTGCACTATTACATAATAGTGGTGCCATTTTTTATAGAATGCCTTAAATGACAGGCTTATGGTACAGGAGGACACATACGGTCGCAACTTTGATGTTGTGTGCTTTGCTGGCAGACACACCCTGACCTGCTTCCTCTCTCCTGCCAGCGTGCGTGCGGAGTCGTTCAAAAGCGCGGACATTGGTTTCTGTTCTTGTGTGTTTGTAACCTTTTAATGTTGCAGTGGTCCCTCCCACACACAAGTACGCACTTGCACGCTCTCATACACAGGAGCAGCAGGTGTATCAGGTTAATGTTTGGGGTCACCATTCATGTCAGCAGGTTTAACTGCTTCATGCAATTCGTGGTTAAAAAAAAAAAAAGAAAGAAAAATAACATGCAAATGAATTGCCGCTGGTGTAGCGGTTCATTTGCAAAACAGGGTGGAGCGCATGACTGTGGTTTCTCTTGTGTGTGTGTGTGTGTTTGGGTTCTTCAAGAGGAAAAAACTGATTGCCAGCCACACAGTTTTGCACTCGTGTGTGTGTGTGTGTGTGAACTCGTGGCCCGACTCGAGCTCGCACGCATTGCGACCAACCGGTCGTGTGGTTTTTAACACTTTGAAGAGCCAAGTGGCGCTCGCGTTTCCCACGATGCAACTCTGGTAGAAGCAGCTTCATGTTGCAGTTCTTTCAGCGGCCGTAGTGGCCATGGCCTGGTTAAGCCCTAACCAGATCCAGCCCACTAAATCATTTCATGTGGCCCGCTAGAGCAAATCATGTGCATCTACTTCATGTTTCTGGCTCAAATCTTAAACATTAAAATTGCACGTTCAGCCATAACAAGCATTGTTTTGTTATCAAACCCTTTTTGAAAATGAATTGAACATTTGTCAAACAGGCTATTTTCCTTGACTTCCGCTTTCAAAAGTGGTGATTTGTCGAGTATGTTTGATATAGAATGAGGCAATTTTCCATTGATATGATTTCACAGTCATAATAGCCCTCCCTCAATGCGACTCGTGTCAAAACTGAGTTTGGAGAACACGCAGTGATGGTGGGCCAAGCTGTTTTCAAAGCAGAGGTCCCATATTGCCTTGTTGACGGACCTTTCAAGACCCGCTGAATATGGTGTTCTGCGGCAGTCTAAGCGCCACACCTACCTGCTTTGTTTCTAGCGTTTTCCATTCTCCAGTAACAAGCAGTACAACACGTGTTGATTTCACCAAAAACGCCGGTTTCTGATCAAAAAGCGCTTTTTGTGTCAAGCAGAACAGTGACTTTGACGCTGCTATTTTGCTGCTTTTGTGACACCGCAAGCCATAAAACAAGGCTGAGAGAGGGATTTTGATGGCAAAATAATCATTTATATGCGGATGTAGAAATGCACCGTGAGCAATGCTGACAAAGTGAACGTCAGTGGCTTTTTCGCCATTCACTCTATGAACTGCGTCATCCTTTCTCATGATCGCGACACACGCTTTCTACTGCCTACCGCAACACATACTCTGTTGATACCATACACATACATACTTTGTTCAAGTGTAGAGGCCTAAATCTGTCCCAACTTTCAACGTTTTAGCATTTCTCGGTCTCATAATTGGCGTGACAAGATTCACCCCTTAATCTTCGTCCTCAGCTCACAAGCTGTGCCGATCTCAAATCCCAGTGATCTAACGCTGCCATCTATTAGTGTCTGTTCATCATTGCGGTGGTTTCTAACCCGGAATTTCACAAACAAGCTGGGCGGGAGCCTCTTTCAATGACTACTCGTTGAAAATTGTACTTCATGAATATATTTGGCGTGGCAGGAAATGGTTGGATTCCACTTGGCCAATATAAATGATCAAATCCCGGCCCCGCCTGTGTGGAGCTTGCATGTTCTCCCCGGGCCTGCGTGGCTTTTCTCCGGGCACTCCGCTTTCCTCCCACATCCCCAAAACATGCATGAATTGGAGACTCTAAATTGCCCGTAGGTGTGAATGTGTGCGCGAATGTTTTTTTGTTTCTATGTGCCCTGCGATTGGCTGGCGACCGGTTCAGGGTGTAGGCCGCCTCTCGCCCGAAGATAGCTGGGACAGGCCCATGTGAGGACAAAGCGGTACGGAAAATGAATGAATGAATGAACCCTGAAAATGGAGAAAGTGCCTTCAAAGCCAAATGGCAGAGTTTGCCTTTTTGGCTATAGGTCCTTGAGACTTTTTCGTAGGTCTGCTCGTGATTGACATGTCTACCAAATTCCATGTTGCCAAGTCAAACTCGTTTCCGGGGCAGAATATTTAAATTCTTAAACTTCAAAAAGTTATAGCTACAGTTTGTGTGTTATGATGCAAGTCCTCAAATGTCGCTGGCATGCTCTGACCACACACAGTGACAAAAAAGTCGAATCATTTGCGATTTAGCGTGACCCGTGTGTCACGTGGTTCAAATTTGTTAGCTAGCGGACAAAATCTCATGGATGACTTTGTCGGCAACTTTATGGGCAAGATGAGACAAAAATGGCAGCTTTAAACCGGAATGGCTGACTTGCTGTTTCTTTTCAGGCATGGCTCCCTGAGACTTTTTGGTGGCGCTACCTGTGATGTTGCAACTTCATGTTGCTGAGTGAAATTGTCTTCGAGGCCGGAATTTAAAAAAAATTGTGACGTGTGCAACCGAGCCACGTATTGAATATCACATCGATATTTGAATGCTAGTTAATCAGCATAGCTCTTGTAAAAATGCCTTTCAAGAAGGAAAGTTGCAGTCTGCATCTGATAACGTTTGTTATCCGATGATCTGTTGTCAACAACAGCACCAGGGTGCTTATGTGGCCACAGACCAAACCAGCTCTTCAACCAGGAAACCGTTGAGAGCGGTCGTGCTGGTTTTTGCGGGTTTCGTTGTTTGTCTTCCGCTTCCGACCAGATGTTCTTTGCGACTACGCAACAATAAAGAGCAGAAGCGTGCATCCAAACACACACAAACAACAGTTGTGAAGCAAAACAATTGAAGGTTTTCAATTGCCCCGACGGAATCCTGATCTCAGTCCCACCGAAAATAATTGTAAATAGCTAAAAACATTGAAATTGTGGAGTAGTAACCGTGACCACGCCGTGTCTGCAGGTAAGACAACGCCGGTGAACACGTCCGGCCCGGCGGACCCCCCCAAGCCGTGCGACCCCTTCCAGCCGTTCGGCCGGGACGGCGCCGACCCCTTCCAGAGTAAAAAGGGGCCGGGGGACCCCTTCAGCGGCAAGGACCCCTTTGCCCCGCCGTCCTCGGCACCAGGCAAGACTCTCCCTAGGCCCTTGCAACGGTCACTTTGCTGACTGTGATTTGTGTTATGTGATTCCTGGAATTCCTTGAAGACTTTACCGATAGAGTATATTGTCTCTCCCATCTCCAAAATGACTACTTTTCAATAAATAAAAAAAAAAAAGTCATCTTGCTTGAATTATATGTACATATACCGTTGCGCAAGTGCACCAAGACAACACCGGCCCAAATCATGTTCAATCGCTAATTTAATGGACTAAAGAATTAATGATGACAAACCGACCAGACAAAACCTTTCACAAAAGCAAACGACTGTTGTTACATCGTCTTCCCCAAACTCTTTGTCAAAGTTCCCTCAATGCCATGTGTGATGCAATCAATAAAACGCTTGAGCAGACGAAGCAGTTTAATGGGCGTAAATGAGTCTGCACGCGCTTACCTTCGTGGCTGACCAAGCTATTTTCAACAAGTTGCTTAATAATGTGTAAAAATAACAGACCACGTGGGGACAGACCATGAGTATCGCTTTGTGAACAAATATGAAATTGAGCGTATTTGGGCAAACGGGGCTTCCACCCGAGAGCAACGATATGCAACTTGATCCACTGAGTTGATGGATTGCTAATGTGTGTGTGTTGTTTCCTCCTTGACAGGACCTGACAAGGTTAAGGTGAGTCTGACTTTTTTTTGAATGAACACTACCAGACAGTGTCACAGATACAACACAACACGCATCACAAATTGTCAGCCATCTTTGATGTGCTTGACTGCAACGTTGTCAGACCAGGTAAGCTGTGAGGGGCATATTTCCTACAGTCTCGAATGCAACACAGGTGGACCAATTGGGAATCTCGTTCATTGACAAACACACTAATCAAGAGCCATTTTCACACGGCTTTCCTGCCATGTTGGCTCATTAGAGGCATAACTGTAGCGCTTGCATTTTTCCAACTGTGCCAGGACATTTCTGTGTCCACAAAGCCAAAATATGTGGATCGACCTTCGCCGCTAAACAGCAAGCCAGTCGGAAAGTAGGAAAGTGCTCTACTTCAGATAAAAAGTCTTTTGCAATATAAAATATGTATCCAAAAAAAAAGAGAGAGTTTCTGTGTCTGACTGTTATCAAAAATGTCATGGAGTGGCGAATAGGAAAGTCGCAAAGAGTATTTTGGGGTTTACGTAGAGGCGACGGACACGCCAGCATCCTCGCACTTCTGCCGCGTATCGCATCAAATCATCTTGTCATGATTTGTTTATTTTTAAGGCTAATGTTGTTCCATGATATTAAATTTTGGGTTCACAATTCAGGTTATATTTAGCTTTTAACCCCTTGTTTACCACGGGGGGCGGGGGGGTTTAGGTTCTGGACCACCCTCACAATAAGTGAAATCTGTGAAGTGGCTACCACATTTTTTTGGATCATTAATACATATTTTAAAGCTGGATGAACCTCCCCAGCCTCTTATAATAAATCTTCCCCACACTCCTATTAACCTTTACCATACTCTTATAAACACTTTCTATACTCTTAAGCGCCTTTTAAACTCTTAAATATACAGTAATGCACACTAGTTCTGTACACTATGTACATTTTATTGCTTGTAATGTGTTGTAATTAATTTTTCTTTTGTTTTTTTTACATTTTTGTTTTAGGCTAGTAAGCGTTTTTTTTTTTTTTTTTTTTACAAAAATAATTACAGCATACACTCAAAATCCTGTGAGATGATGAATAATGCATGATACATATGAATATGAAAAAAAACAGCACACTGAATCCGCAATTGGTGAATTGTGAAATAGCGAGGGAGCACTGTATAGCACAGGTGTCAAACTCACAGCCCGGGGGCTAGATTCAGCCCACCACATCATTTTATGTGGCCCAGAAGGCAAATTGTTTCAACTTCCATGATTCTTCATCAAATCTGTAACAAAATTTCAAATTGTCATAAGTAATAAGAAATAATTTTGAGATATTGCAAGCATTTTTTTCATGACCAAACCCCTTTTATAGTAACCTGAACAGTAGTTAAACTATTATCCTTGACTTCTGATTTCAAAATGAATTAACCATGAAATTGTTGCGTATCTTTAATACTACAATGAGGCGATTTAAAAAAAAAAAAAAAAAAAAAATTCACAGTCATAAAGGCCCTCTGAGGGAAACCGTAACTAGAGTGTGGACCACGACGAAAATGAGTTTGACACGCCTGCTGTATAGGCAATTCTAAATATTTGGGGTGGGGGGGGGGGGTCCAAAAGGTCCACTGTACTCACGGGCTCTGTTGTGGCTCTGATTCTAAGTTGTAAGCTCTAAAATCGGCAGGTGGACCAGCTAGCTAGCTACCTATAAGACAAGAAAGTTCATCTCGGTCTAAGACTACCTTATAAAGCAGGGGTGTCAAACTTCTTTTTGTCACGGGCCACATCGCAGTTATGGTTGCAAACCCATATGAATCTATGATTGCCTCATATTATTTCATATACACAAATGAATGGATAATTACTTTTGAAATCAAAAGCCAGTAAAAAGTGTTTGTTCAACTAAAGTATGAATCAATTTGATTTTAAAAGTGGGGTTGGTAACAAAAAAATGCTTGCAATATCTCAATATTTTTAAAAGTGAAGCCAATTTGGAATTTTGGTATTTTAGCGAGAAACACAAAGTTGATGTGGGCCACATAAAATGACGTGGTGGGCCGGATCTGGCCCCCGGGCCACCAGTTTGACACCTGGAAATAATGTTCATTATAATGGGCCAAAAATTGCTTCCTGGTATTATAAGTCTTAAATTTTGTTTTGGAGAAAAACAAATGTTATTTGAACAAATCCAACATTCAGCTGCAAATTCAGCGTCACTTCCAAGTAGCTAGCAGAAGCCAGGCGGAAGCCAAGAAGGATGTTCGGCTCCCTCGGTCACGTGCACTGGCAAGGTTGGGAGGCCTTTTTTTGGAACACCATAATATATTGCTGAAAGTTGAATTTGCAGCTGAATACGTTGAATTTTTGAAGTTGAAAAGCGTACGTTGAATATTTTGATGATAATAATATTCTGTATGACTAATTGAGATTCCGAATCTGATGGCATAGATGTACTTCCATATTTCGATAGCGTCATGTCACGCTCAGATGGCTTATTAGGATTCCCACATAGTTTCCAGGCAGGACACGCCCCACTGCAACATGATTGGCGCTTGCATTGCAGGACAGGCTACGCAGCTGTAACGACATGACCATCGCAAACATGTATCACATTTGTACAAAATAAAAACAAAGAAATGTGTTAGGTTTAGGGCAAGGATTGAGGGCGAAGGCGGTTTAGGATGGTTTCAGGTTAGGATTAGGGTGGGTCAGGGTAAGTGGCGAACATATTACCGCTGCCACACTTGAGTCACAAACTTCTTTTCCCATCTGGGAGCAGTAGGGCGTGTTCCACAGGGATACAACAGCCAATCGTAGTGCAGCGGCGCGTGTCCTGGAGCCAGTAATATTCTGCCTAGGAACTATGTGGGAATCCTAATAACGCCGCTCGGACATGTTAGCAGAAGCTAACGTTGAATGTGTGTGTGTGCGCGCACACCAGTTTAACAACGAGGCCCAGCAGCTGGAGTGGGCCAAGCGGGAGAGCGAGCGGGCCGAGCGGGAGCGCCTGAAACGTCTGCGGCAGCAGGAGCAGGAAGACCTGGAGCTCGCCATCGCCCTCAGCAAGGCCGAGATGTCCAACGCGTGACCGCCCGCTCGCCAAACGGCCAATGTGACACTTGATTATTATCTTCTCTCTCACACTCGCGTGCGCACACACACACACACACACACACACAATGAACGCTCCCAGGATGAACAAAAAACGCAAACCACCTCTGAGTTTTGCGTTGAGCCCAAGCGACATTTTCTCTTACGGGAGCGTCGATTAGCATCTTCTGTTGCTAAAAGAACGCTCTGGAATGACTGAATGGGATTAGACGCTCTTCATCATCATCATCATCATCATTAATGATTCACTGTGATGAGAGGTCAGAAAAGGTCAGAAAAACCTCAATTTTTGTGTTCCTTGAACCCCTGTGGGTCCTTCTAACTGGAGTCACATTCGGGAAGTTAGCGACCAGCGACGTTAGCTCGCGGTTTTCGCCCCGTTGTCATCGTCGTCTTTCCGCCGACCTTTCGACACGGTTTCTATTTCCCGTGTGACTTTCCAGAAACCTGCTCGTTAGCTTCATTGACGACTCTAAATTGAATGTGAGGGCGAATGGTCGTTTGTCCTGCCATTGACTGGCGACCAGTCTGGGGTGTGCCCCGCCTCTCGCCCGAGGTCAGCTGGGATTGGCTCCGGCGGGATGGATGCATTTCCACTGAAAGACAAACGACGACGTAGCGCTAAAGCAGTATTACCTTGTAATTGCACGTTTGTATCATTTTGATGAAGTCATCAGGGAATCTTGTTTTTTTTTAACCCAAATGTTTGAAGCTTATGTTTTGGGGATGTTTTAAACTTCCGCTGACGATGTCGTCAAACTGACAAACGGCTTTTTTGAACCACTCTTTAACTGTTTCAACTTTTGTTGTTTTGGATGGATGTGACTGAACACACTGCTGACTTTTGTCCTCATTCATCTGACATACTTATTTATTCCTAATGTTGGGAAGTTTACATTGCGCTCCCTTGAAGATCAAAACCACTTAAAAAAAAAAAAAAAAACACAAACGTTTGTCGAATGTTGTGATTGCCGTGCTGGATAGACACTACTCGAAGACAAACAAATGACACACTCCTGGTTAAAAAAAATAATAATTATGCGGGTCCCCAGACAGGACCTGGGGGGATGATACCCCCATCAACCCCTCACCCTCCACCCCATGTTGTGTCTGTCGAATCCTGTCTAGAAACTTGAATTTTACACCACTGGCTATCGTCACGCATCTGAGTGACGCAAAATGCTGATGAAAAAAAGCAAGAAACTAAAAATGTTGGTTGTATATTTTTCTTTTAATCAATCAGTATGGTGTAAGTTTCCATCAGGACTGTAACAAAAGACGACTTTTGAACTGTACAAGCTAAATTCTTATTTTTTTTTTCTTCCAAAACTCAAATGTTCCTATTAATGTGAAGTGTCTGAAGATTGGTCGCCTTCAAGTTGCTATGCAGCTGCCGCTTTTGCCGAATTTCAAACGGCTTCTCACCGTTTTTTGGGTTTACAGTACACAGAACCATCCGCTGTTTTTTTGGTAAGCTAAATGCGCTAACACGCTGAGCCAGGGAGCCAGTCGTTTTCTTGAGTCTCTGGATTGATTGGTTGCTTTGCTTTTGCTCCTTTAAATTGGTAGATTATGGCTAGCTCGCAGGCTAGCTCGCTTGTGTCTGTCTGCCAGGACTGCTAACATTGTAGGCACAGTTTCATTTTATGGATTTGTTATATTATGATGTGAAGTAACCGATGGCTAACCGCCACCGAATAACTTGGCACACTAACAAGCTAACATTGTAGCATGCTGAACCATCAAAGAAGGTGTTTTCTTGAGTGGCTAGATTAAATTAATGGTGGCTCTGCACGCTAGTGCTAGCTCGTAGGCTAGCTCTGCTAATGTTAGCTTGTTGGTGTATTACCGCCTGGACTGCTAACTTTGTAACACGTTTTTATCATTTATATTTTGTTGTAATGTAATGTAAACAGCTAGAATGCTAAAACATCAAACCAATCGTTTTCTTGAGTCCTTTATCAAGTTTTTTTTTCTAGCAGCTAGCTCTCACTAGTTCAGGGGATGTTAGCGTGTTTGTTTTCCTGCCTGGGCTGCCAACATTTTAAAATGCCTGTTTTCATATAGGCTTTGTTAACTTTATCACTTATCAGTACGATATGATTTGGTCGCTAGCCGTCGGCTAACAAGATGGTGGCTCAGCTTGTGCTCCTCCTGTCTCGCAGGCTAGCTTTACTCATGTTAGCTGGTCGTAGAAATGTCACAAATGGGCTTTTAAAAATATCTCTGCCATTTCGCTAACAAGCAGTGGCTAGCCACCAGCTAACATGCTAGCCTGCTTCTATTGAGTTTGGTATGTGTTTCACGTAGCAGAGTTGCTAACTGGTAGCTAGGCACCACTGTAGGCAATGTCGCTGCTAATGAGCTAATTTGTGTGTGTCAGACATCATCAAAGTTGCTTCATCGCCGTCATACCTTCTGCGTTTATGCTAAGCTAATTAGCTTAGCCTCGCTTGTCTCTTCCATTGAGCCCTACTGTGAAACCTCAGCTGTGCGCCTTGTACTGCTTTTTGAGCGGCGACCGTTCGAACCGTTCATGCTGTATTTGTCACCCTTGTGCAATAGGTGTTTTAGTTTTGATGTCATGTATGTTGTTTCATGTTTTTCATCAGTTTGATGCACTTGCAGCTTCTGATCCCTTTGGGGAAATGAAACATTTCGGGGAGTAAGAATATTAAGAGGATGTTTTTAACCCTGTTTTCTTGACAACGTGCACATTATTTTTTTTTCTGTTGCTGAGCTGTCTTAATCCAGATGCTGTGTATACTTTCACATCTCTTGTATAAAGAAAAAGTGTGACACTAACAATCGAGTAGCCAAACGGTCGTCGTCTCGACTGGACGTTTTTGTTGAAAGAAAAAAACAAAAAAATGACTTCTACCTGACACGTGTCTCCTCTTTCCTTTGGATGCATACTTACACGCATAAAAAAACAAATATATAAAACTTTTCCTCGAAAGTAGTAGTGGATTGTAGAAGGTGTTAGAGCGTGGTGAAGGCCGTAGAAGGTTGTTTCAGGTAGTTGAACCATAACACATTTTCCTGTGTTTGTGATACTTTGTTATGGTCCGATGAAACCAAAGTTGAACATTTTGGCCATCGTTCCAACATCATCTGAAGGATACCCTAATGAAGCTTGATGGTGGTGGCGTCATGCTTCGCGGCTGTTTTCTGGGGCTTTCAACAAAATGGAAGAAATTATGAACAGTTCCCAATACTGTCAGTGTTAGCACAAAACCAGGCTTCTGCTACGTAGCAAAACTAATGTGAGGAAAAGTCTCCTCAAACAGCTGAACTTTATTTGGGGTTCATTAGGAATTTGAAAAGTTTGCAGGTGTGCACTTACTCCCCTTTAACATGAGTTTGAATGCGTTTGGTTCCTTCTGAACAGTCACTTCCAAGTTATAAGAGGGTGTGCACACTTGCCCTCTTCAAATGATTTTGTATAACTCAGTTGCAGGTTAGAGGTCACATTAATGATTTTTAATTTTTTTAATGATTCATCTTGCTCTCTTTTATTTGTCACTAAAACCTGGCATTTCAACAGGGGTGTGTAGACTTTTCAGACCCACTGTATATATGAGGTGTGTCAGATAGGTTCCAGGACCGAGGATCTTGAATATACAGTATTTGAAATCCAAACCACCCGTTTTCCCCTTGGAAGTAACCCTCCTGGAGTCTAAGGCACTTTTGCAGCCTTCTCTGCTACACATTCGTGCGGTCCTGGAAGAATTGTTCCGGGATCCTCTGCAGCACCGTCGTCCACATCTTCAAACGGTTCCCCTTTATGACACCCTTGAGCTTGCGAAAGAGGAGAAATCACATGGACCCGGGTCGGGTGAGTAGGAAAGGTTGCGTCAGCACGTCCGGGAAGTGGCAGATGCTCAGGACATTGCGAGCAGCCCTTTGAAATATATGGCGGCTGAAATCAGTATTTCACATTTTGCCATTGACATGAAAATTTCACCAGATGCTGGCAACAATCCCAAGTAATCCATATATACAAAAAAGTAGAACAAATAAGATCAGAAATGAAGTTGTGTAATAATGTGAGATGACACACGGAAAAAGTATTGAACACGCCAACTGATATTTATTGAATACTTTTACAAAAGCCTTTGTTTGCAATGACAGCTTCCTCCTGTATGGAGAAACTAGTCTCATGCGTTGCTCTGGTGTGATTTTGGCCCATTCCGCCACACAAGCAGTCTTCGACTCTTGAAGGTTCTGTGGACTTCTTTTATGGACCTTGAGTTTCTTTTTTTTCCCCCCAAAGATTTTGGATTGGATTCGAGTCAGGTGATCGGCTGGGCAGTTCTAGCAGCTTCATTTTTTTCCCTTTGAAACCAATTGCGAGTTTCCCCGGCAGTATGTTTTGGATCATTATCCTGCTGAAATGTGCCCCCTCGTTTCATTTCCATCATCCTCGTCGATGACAGCAGATTTTTGTCACGAATGTCACGGTACATTTGCCCATTCGTCCTTCCTTCCAACGATGTGAAGTTTAGCAGGCCCATTTGCATAAAGCGGCCCCACCCCATCATGTTCCCACCTCCCGACTTCACGGTTGCTATGCTTATGGAAGTAGTTGGAGGGAGAAGGTATTCAAATACATCAAAAAGTAGTGGAAGGTAGTAGGTAGTCGATAGTGGTCGGAGGTATTGGAAAGTATTCGACACGTCCCAATCCTTAAACTGCAGTTTTACCAGTTGTTGCGCTCACCTGGGCCAGTAGGAGGCGGTCTCGTCACATCATTCCCACAGCAAAGTGCGTCACAGTGCACTCTGCTCTCCCCTCGCGGATGACAACGAATAGCTGATGAAAATAGGATTCCTATATTTCCAAAGTCGTCATTGAAACAAACAAAAAAAGATTTAGCGTGAGTAAACATGCCAATAGTATAAACAAAACTTTCTTCCCCGTAGCCTCTTTCTTTTCTGACGCGGTGTGTTAGTGATTCGTACGTTTGCCTCGCACTTCTGAGGTTCTGGGATCAAGTCTCAATGATTATGATGATCATTTTGACTATGAAGTCATGTTGTTGTTCATAGTTAGTTGGCAGTTGTCGGTCCAGTTGTTGCTATCTACGGCGCGTATAGAGTTGTTACCACATACTTGTAGTCTGTCTGACAGTTGTTGTTACTTCGAGTTCTATTCGTCTTGTTACATAATCGTGTCGTCGTTTGGAGTTCGGAGTTGTTGCGATAAAGTCATGATCTTTTATCCTTTGAGTTGTGATGGTTGCTGCTATACTGAACTCGCATCCAGTTGTCTAGTTAGTCTGGCCGTTGTTGGTTTCAAATCGTACAGTATTTCATACATATCGTGGAATAATCTGTTACAATCAGTTCCAATGAAGTTGTGTGGTTATTACAATTGTCGTGTAGTTCTGCAGTCAGTCGGACAGTCGTCGTATCCTGTAGCTAGTGGTACAGTTCCGATGAATACGTACTTGTGGAGTCGTTCGGGTCGTTGCTGTGTAGTTGCTACGGTGATGTCAAAATGTGTCACGTGACCCGGCAGGAAGGTTCAGAGAGCCGCTGTTCGATGTTTGATGATCAGTTTAATTATATACATAAAAATATTAGCATTTAGATTTTCTCTTTGTATATAGCGTACAGACAAGCCTTTTGTGTCCACGAGAGGGCGCCGTCACGCTGCGTGAAAAGCAGTTTTGCGAGAAAACGTTGTCGTCGTCGTAGTCTTCTTCTTGGGTTTTGTGTCCTTGTGGGGGCGCATGAAGAGCAGTTCTGCACCAAAACGTTGTCGTTGTCGCCTTTGCGTCCACAGACGCAATGTCGGAGGAGTGCCAGCTCCCTCCGGCATCACGTGCTGCTGACTTGTCATCTGTTACACTTTTTCATTCAGGACAACGCTCTATTAAATATGTATTCGTTGCGCCGTCCGCCCGAGCAAGGCGCGCATCACATGTGTCTCTTCATGTGCAGGGCCAGGTGGTCGGAGCGGGAGAAGGCGCGCTCGCACAGGTGGCACCGGAAGGGCCGGTGCCCGGTGTGCTTGCGGAAGTGGCGCGTCAGCTCGTCGGAGCGGGCGAACTTCCAGCCGCAACCTTCCCACGTGCAGTGGTAGGGTTTCTCTCCTGGAAAAGAAAGGAGACCAGTGAGTGATGTTACGCAGGCGGGCGACGGGGCGGCGGGCTTACCCGTATGCGTCCTGTGGTGCGCCTTGAGGTGCGAGCTCTTGGTGTACGTCTTGCCGCATCCGTCGTAGGTGCACGTGTGGGCGGCGGTGCGCTTGCGGGGCCAGGTGCGCCGCCCTCGCCGGGGCTTGCCGTCCATCGAGTCCAGCGGCGACGACGGCGGTGTCGGCAGCAGGCGCCGCCCGCCGGACTGCGGCTGTTGCGGCTGCGCGTACAAGGCGGGAAAGTGGCAGTGCGCCCCGGAGGAAAACTGAAGCTGAAGGTGCCGGTGCTGGTGGTTGAAGCTCTGCGGGAAGTTCGCGATGTCGTCGGGGCTGAGGGGCGGCGTCAGGTTTCCGGCGCCTCGCGTGGGCGAGCTAGCCAGGCGGGGCTGCGGGTGCGAGAGGGCGCACGACGTCACGCCGCCCTCCTGCTTCACCTCGTCGAAGGTCTGCGGCACGGCGCCCACCGGGGGCCCGTAGGAGTCGGGCTCCGGTTTGATGCACGGGTGGTCCGGGAAGGAGTCTGAGAAGCAACGTCCCGAGTCGAGAGAAGGTCCCGAGGAGTCCCGGAAAGCCGACGAGCTGACGAAGAAGCGGCCCTGGACTCCGGAGCCCGAAGCCCCGGCCCGGAAGCCGTCGACGTCCGCGTCGCACTGCAGCAGTTCGGCCATCAGGCTGCTGTACGGCGGCGGGGGGTGAGGGGGGGATGCGTAGTCCTGCCGACGGTACCCGGGAGCCCCGCCGTCCGGACTCCGGTACGAGGCGGCCGCGGCCGTGTCTGCGCTGATGACGCTGTGGGCCAGGATAAAGTCCAAGTCCAGGAAGGTGTCCGGGTCCTCGTCGTCTTTTCGGGGTCCCCTCCAGACCTGGAGAACAACAGCAGCGGTTTTCAGTTTTCAGTTCGACTCACGCTCATTAGTGTCGTGTCGAGCCGGCCTGGACTGCTTGCCGGCCAATCACAGCGCACGTGGGCAATTTAGTCTTCAATCAATCTAACGTGCGAAAGGAAGGTTTTGAACCCTGACCTTCAACGCAGCGCGGCACGTGCTAACCGCAAGCCCGCCGCGCTGCTCAACCCAAACAATTCATTTCTTGACAACTTCAACACAAAAGCAAAAGTGACTTACTTCTTCCTTCTGCGTGGAAAAAGTGGAGAATGAAGGTAAAATGGTTCCGCTGGAGGCCATCTCGCGTTTGGCTGAAAATGGAAACTCGTCCAAAAGGAAGGAAAAGTGGTGAAAGTGGAGCGAGTCGGCGCTGGCGACGCGCGGCGCCGTCTGGTGCCGCTTGCCCGGAGGAGGCGACGAGCGAGCGAGCGAGGGGAAGCGAGCGGCGGCGGAGGAATGTGAGCACGTCTCCGCCGCCGGCTGCTTTTCAACAACTCCTCGGCGGCGCAGACACACCGCCCCGCCCCGCCCCCGCAACCCCGCCCCACCCCCCCCCACCCCCGGCCCCACCCAACCCCGCACCGCCTCCCCCTCCGCAAGTTCAAAGCGAAAGTTGGCAAAACAAAAGTGAGAAACAGGAGAAGATCTTTTGGAGCCGACTTCAATGTGCCAATCGACTTCTCGGTGATCATTTATTGTTCGTGCAAATCTCTACAGGCACTCCATGTATTTGATTGATTGATTGATTGATTGATTTCGGTACGGACAAATGCACTGCTACCTGCGCCTTGGCACAGTGGCACTGTGGCACAAGTCCCGGTTTAAGCTCTGCTACGCGCACTCGTACTGATGCTGTTGCGGTGTGTTCAATGGCAGTCGCGCCCGCTGACGTCGGTCCAAAGCGCAAGCGCACACGCCCACGCGCACAGGTGTGTGTGTGTGTGTGTGTGCGCGCGCGCGCCGTGTACCGCTGCAGGCGAGCACCGATAAAGGAAAGTCGCTAATTAGACGCTCGGGATCCTTTGAGGGCGGCGACGGCGTGCGTCAGAGGGCAAAGCAGCGTGCGAAGCGGGCGTCGGGGCGGACGCCCGCGGGCGACACAACTCGTGCCAAACGCACCTTCCGCTGGTACTGGCGCTCGGGTACTAGTGCCGCATGCGCTTGTCCTCCTCTTCTGTCATTTGTGCGCGCGCTGGTCCCGCGAGATTGCGCGGCGCTTGGGACAAACGTCCTGCGACCGATGCGCGTTGCATCGCTGTCATTTTGGGGAAACCGCAATTTATTTGAAGATGAGTTTCAAACTCTCCAAGACTCTCAAAGTTGGCCAGAAACGCAGCCCACCCGGCCAAATCATTTGGGGGGCTTCGGCAGCGCGTGACGGGACGGGTCGCACGTCTTTGGGGTTCCGTGTGAACTCGCGAGATCGGATTTTTCCACGGCACCGGTCTGTCGTGCCCGATCCCGCGAAGGGGCGTGGCTTGTGACTAATCGCTAATCACTAACGGCTGACGAGGGCGCGGCAACATCAAAGCTTCGTCCGTCACGCGGAAATCACTCGCGCTCGCGTTCCGGTGCGGCGACCGCTCACGGGTTGCCGTGACAACCAGCAATCGGTGTTGCGGTTGCAACATTTGACCTTGTCGTGGCTTTTAAAGTCGCAAAAATTGTGCACATTGTGTTCCAATTTTGATCTTGCTAATAATCATGTCTGGTTTCTTTTTTAAAATATGTTTATTAATGTCTATTTACATTTTTGGGTTTTAATCATGCCTATTTTAATTGTCAGTTTTGAATGTTTTTATTCATGTCTATTTTTAATGTTTTTTAGTCACGTCTGTTTGTTTAATGTCAGTTTTTTAATCATGTCTGTTATTAAAAATGTTACAAATATTTGCCTTCTTTTGTTTTTAATTTAAATTTTTGGTTTGTAATCATTTCTGTATTGAGTAATGTCGCTTTTTTTTATTTTCTAGTCTGTTTTGAGTTTTTAATCATGTCTGTTATTAAAAATGTCATTTAAAATGTTCAAATCTTGCCTCTCTGTCATGTTTTTAATTTCAATTTTTTGTTGTTTGTAATCGTTTCTGTCGTAATGTGACTTTTTTATTTTCTTGATGTCTGTTTTTAGTTTTGAATCACGTCTATTTTTAATGTTGTTTTACTCATGTCTATGTTGTTTTGTCTTTGTTTTTAATCACGTTTTCAATATAAATGTGTATATTTTTAATGTCTGTTCTAAATGTGTATTTTTAGTATTTATTTTCATATTGTGTGTATTAATAATTTAGTTTTTTTTCTTGTCTTTTTAATTTTTTGGGATCATGTTCATTTGAGTAGCAACTGTTTTAAATGTCCATTTGAATAAAGATGTTTTTAGTCATGACTGTTTTCAAATATGTAATCATGTCTGTTTGAAATGATCAATCTCTAAAACAATGTTGACTTTGAAAAGTAATGTCATCATTTTTTTTTTTTCCCCCAATACCAAAAGATTGTCTATTAATAATGTCTTTCCAGGAAGGACCGGCTGTTTGTACACAAAGTCTCGCGCTGTTGACATTTGGAACAAAAAGGTAAGACGACAACAACGCTCGTGATGTCATCAGAACAGAAAAAAAAAAAACGCTTCCAGCATCAAAAGCTTTTGGAACACTTATGTCACATTTCAACATTCTTGACTGGCAGGTTTTAAAAAAAAAAAAAAAACATATGTGCATTCTTCTGTAATGTGCGTTTTATTTTGAGTACTGGTACATTGGAACCGGAACTCATACTAGTATACAGAATATTGTACAGTGCGACTGCTGCTGGCAAATACTGCGGGGACCATGTGATGATTTGATTTCTATGCCAAGCTATTACACTGGGAAACAAATGACCTTCTCAAAACAAGTTCAGCCAAATTTAAAAAACGAGACATAAAATCTGCCAATGGAACTTGTGTGAATTGACTCGATAAGATTCTTAAAAGATTCTTTTTTTTTTTTTGTCTCGGTGAAAATTGAGGCCTTAAAATAAGTTGACGACGATGTTTTCACTCGAAATGAGTTTTGGCCGTGTAGCGGAGGAAAGTTCCATGTTGTTCTGGTACTTTATGAGGTATGTCTTCTTTGGTCGTGATTGGAAAGCAAGTCTTACTTGGTTGAACTCTGTTTCGTTTTAGTCCTGCGCGGGTCCTGCGAGGGTCCTGGCATCCTCGCTGCCTGCCTGCGTGCGCTTATATAGGCGAGTTATTTTCAAACGCACGCCCCCTTCCTGTGGTTCCTCCGGTCCTTTATTAGCGCACTTCCTCAGGAAGTCCACTCAGAATCGGGCTCCTGCCGCGCCGCGCTGCGCAGGGGAGCCCGAGTCCGGTCGGGACCTCTTCCAAGGTCGGACAGACACAGAGAGAAAACACGGGCCGAGCGCTCGCTCTGATTGACTTCCTTTGGACCGACACGCTCGTGTCTTTTGTCAAGCGCAAAACGCAAGACAATGCTAGCTCGCTAACAGGAGACGCGGAAGCGCAAAGTCAGGTGTCAAGAACCCAATGGGGTTTGTGATGATGACGGGACAAAATGGCTGAACATGCTGTCCTGTTCCCTTTTTGCTTCTTTCGAACAACATAAAATGTTCAGTCGTTGCAAAATATTCAGGCGAAGTTTACTGTCAAAACAAGCACGTAGCAAGCACGTAGCCTCTGCTCGATTAACGTTTACATATCACGGACAATGCCATTGATATGCTAACGTTAGCATTGATAGTCGCCGTTTTAGAACCCGACGTTCCAAAACTACACAAAACAAAGAGAATTAAATCTTGTTTTTTTAAAACCACATCGCTTCGCCTTAAGAAAGTCCACTTAGTTTATTGCAAACAAACAATGCAAAACGCCGTTGACATGCTAATGGTTAGCATCAATAGTTTGAGAAGCTGCAGAGCAGCACATGTAGACAGATAATCTACGAACACTAACCCTAGTTTGAAACCCTAACTCTGTCTTGAAACCCTACCCCTGCTTTGAAACCCTACCCCGCGTTTGAAACCCTAATCCTGTCTCGAAACCTTAACCCAAATTCGAAAACCTAACCTTGGCTTCAAACCCGGACTGGAAAGCTTAACTTGAAGCCCTAACCTTGTCTCGAACCTGCATATATACGACTGTATGGATTCATACATGTACCGTACGTACACTCGTGCATAACTGTGGCGTCTGTTATATACATATTTGTCGGAAAAAAACATCCTTCTCTCGCTATTCTGCCATTTAGCAAAGGCCAACACGCCAACACGGGACAATCTCAAATCGACCTCCGACTTTTTCCTCGTGCCGGCGAGCTCATTTCTTTTCCTACTCTGCACACGCACACACGCACGCGCGCACACGCACACACACACACACACACACACACGT
Source organism: Phyllopteryx taeniolatus (assembly GCF_024500385.1). Classification (NCBI taxonomy): domain Eukaryota; kingdom Metazoa; phylum Chordata; class Actinopteri; order Syngnathiformes; family Syngnathidae; genus Phyllopteryx; species Phyllopteryx taeniolatus. The sequence goes on from NC_084508.1 coordinate 4,393,821, forward strand.
GGAGGCAGTTTGGCTTGAAGATGCTCACCGGAATTGGACTATGATTTGAATTAAATTGGTCTATGACTTGATTTGATCTAGACTATGACTTGCTAAGGACTAGACTACAACTTGATTCGATCTAGTCTACGACGAGAGTTGAACTTGACTAAGACATGGTTTGGACTAGAGTACAACTTGATTTGAACCGGACTGTGACTTGATTTGATCGATACTATGACATCATGTCGTAGTCTAGCATGTCATTGACATGCTAAGGGCTAGACTATGACTTGGTTTGAATTGAACTGGACTGTGACTTAATTTGATCTAGACTATGACTTGCTAAGGACTAGACTACAACTTGATTCGATGTAGTCTACGACGAGAGTTGAACTTGTACGACATGATTTGGACTAGACTACAACTGGATTTGAAGTAGACTATGACTTCATTGACCTAGACTAAGACTCTACTTGACAATTGAATGAATTTTATCGCCAAGTCTTGCTGAACTCTCCATTGGTCATCAGCATAACAATGTGGCTGCCAGGTTACCGCGGTAACGTAAGCAGAGGTGCTGGAGGCGTACTAGCGCGTGTACCTTCATGCACCGTCTCTGTAAATCCAAACTTCTTTCGAAGAGTGAACGAGCACAAGGTAGACTTTTATTCTGTATAGCAGCTGTTAGACTTTTTAGTTTGTGAAGAAAATGACGTTAGTGATGCACAGTGAGCATGTGTGCGGCAGACCTGTGAGTATCTGCGTGTCTGTGCGTGGTCACGCTTTCATAAAGGAAACCACGGACCATCCCTGGAAGGTCATCTGGTCGCAGTCTTTTCCTGTGAGGAAAATGTGAGCTTTTCACTTCCCATTGGTGTTGTCGTGAAATGTAGGCACAGTCTAGTTAAATCAAGGTGTAGTCTACTTCAAAGAAAATCATCGTCCAGTTCAGAATCCGAATCATCTTTATTTGGCAAGTATGTCCAAAAAAACACACAAGGAATTTGCCTCCGGTATTTGGAGCCGCTCGAGTACGACAACAGACAGTCAGTTGACAGAGAACACTTTGGAGACATAAAGCCATTGACAAAAAAACAGTCACTGAGCAATAAAGGGTTGCTAGTTATCTGGTAAACATTTTTTTTTTTTTTTTGACAATTGTGCAAAAAGATGCAAAGTCCTCTAGCACTTAGAGCAGTTCGAAAGACTAATATTGCAATAGTCCGCTGCAATGACCATTGTGCAAAGGGCGCCGAGTCTTCAAGCGAATAGTGCGATAATCTGGGACAATGTCGATTGTGCAAATGTTGCAGATACTCCTCAGTCAGTGTGCAAATGGAGCAGATGCTACTCTGGCATGAGTGGCCAGTATTGGTCAACAACAGAGATGCAAATAGTGCAGCGTGGCGAGACAACTACAGCGAGTGCGCGAGTAATGTATAATTGGCCCCACAGAAATGTGACAACAAACTCAAGACGAAACAATTGGCAGCATGTTGCAATGGAATTGTAGGTTAGCTGTTTAAGAAGTTGATGGCAAGAGGGAAGAAGCTGTTGGAATGTCTGCTAGTTCTAGTTTGCATTGATCGGTGGCGCCTACCTGAGGGAAGGAGCCGGAAGAGCCGGTGACCGGGATGCGGAGAGGATTTTGCACGCTCTTGTCTTAGTTCTGGCAGCGTGCAAGTCCTCGAGGGTGGGTAGGGGGGTACCGACAATCCTTTCAGCAGTTTTGATTGTCCGTTGCAGTCGGAGTTTGTCCATTTTTGTAGCAGCACCAAACCAGACAGTGATGGAAGAACGCAGGACTGATTCGATGACCGCTGTGTAGAACTGCCTCAACGGCTCCCGTGGCAGGCCGTGCTTCCTCAGAAGCCGCAGGAAGTACATCCTCTGCTGGGCCTTTTTGAGGATGGAGTTGGTGTTGAACTCCCACTTCAGGTCCTGAGAGACTGTAATTCCCAGGAACTTGAAGGTCTTAACGCCGTTCGCACAGGTCGCTGCCTGTGACCTGCTTGTGTCTGCTAATTGAACATACTCGCGACAACAACTGCAAGATGTGTTGTTGTGTATTAGTGTCTACACTAAACACACAATTACAGACACACACTCACATAATGACAGTGGTGATTAAAGCAGTGGGTGTTCCACTCAGCTCTCTTCTGAGACCCTCTGTTTTCATCAAGCCTACAGACAGAGCACGTGTTTAATCACTCACTTTAAACACTTGTGTCTGTGTTTGTGTGCCACTGAAGTGCTTGTAATTAGAATTGTGAGTGCGGGGATCCGCCTCTCAAGTATAGAGCGACAAACCTCAGCCTGACATTAAACCACACACACACACACACACAAACAAACCAAGTTGTGCAAGGTCTTTTATTTGCCCTCCAGTATCATGGTCGCCATCATTAGGATTCATGTTGCCCATCTTCTTTATCTTCCTCACAAGTACCAGAATCATCTTACAATTTGACCCAAAAACTGACAAAAACTAAGAGAACAATTTGAGAAATTTTGAAACCAAAAACTAACAAAATAATTGGCAAAAATCTGACCAAAAACTGGCAAAAATATGGCAAAAACTGATGAAAATCGACATCAAAATGTTGAAAATAATAGCAAATATTTCACCCATAAGTGACATCTGACAAAAAATATATATATCGAGAACTGAAAGAAATTACAGAGAGAGCTTACAACAATCGGAGAAAATGAGACCCAAAAACTGCATGGAATCAGGCAAAAAAAAAAAAAAAGACAAAAACTGACAGAAAATGTATACAAATCTTGCCAAAAAAGACAGAAATCTTACAAAACTGTGTCAATAAACTGGCAAAACTCTGTCATGTACTGCCAAAAGAAAAGAAAAGACTTGTTTTGAACTCGAACAACTTTGGACTAGACTTTGACTTGATTTGAAGTGGAACACGACTTTGGACTAGGTTACAAATGTGTGATGTGAACGAGAGTTACAGCCATGGACTCCATGTGCACAGACTACACTTGGCCTATCTTCTACATCTCAGATCCACCAGTGAGTAACGTAGCAGGACCGCAACGTGCACTATAGCCAAGAGGACGTTTCCAATCCGGAGCTGCAGACGATGTGATGCAAAAGTCGCAGGAAGGCCGTTGTGATGCAAAGCTTTTTCTCATCTGTGCTCCATGTATCGAAGTTGAGAAACTCTGACGGAAACCATCTGGCCCGGTGCCTTTCCTTCACCGTAGCACACAGGTGCTAACAAAGCGGCATAGACGCATGCTGGGAGACGCACAGGCGGATGTTATCTGGCAGACGGCCAGCGCGTAGAAACACACGTTCTCAATTATTTCCGATATCGACATCCTAGAACCACACAGAAGGTGCGCGTAGACGTGTTCTGAACAAACGCTGGTGATCGGAACACGTACAAGTACTAAGCACAGACAGCGATAAGTGCAGCGGAACTCGACGCAGTGTCGGGCGTGGATCGGTGGACAGAGACTTGATTTGGACTCGACCATGAGAATTTGGTCAAGACGGTACAATGCACTACAATGCAAAAGATTTGAAGTAGACTCGGACTTGACGTGTGCTACAGTCAGCTGTAACTTTATTTGTATGAGACAACTTGATTTAGACTTTGATTCCGACTGTGTTGGTTTGAACAAGACTCCAACCGGATTCGGACTAGACTACGGCTTTATTTGGACGGAACAACTCGATTTTGTAGTACAATACAACAGATTTGAGCTACGCTACGACTTCGATTCGGACTCGATTATGTCTTGAGTTGAACTTCAGCTGTAACCTGAGTTTGACGAGGCTATGACTCGATTTGGACGAGATTAAGGCTTGATCTGAACGAAACTATGACTTCCTTTTTACTGGACTTTTCGCTTGCACAAAATCCTTGAAAGCGGGCTGGGCCCGCATGTACTTCGATAAACACGAAGGCTTTTGCGTCCACGTGAGAAGTCAAACTTGTTTTTGGAAAGTGAACAACTACACAGAAAGAAAAAGCCCCCAATTGGGCCTGGTGCCCAACTCGACTTGATCCGGACCATCGCTTGATTCTGATGAAACTTTGACTCGGTTTGAAGTCAACAACAAGTTGATTGGAACAAGATTACAAGTTGCTTCAGCTGTTCGCCGTGAGCGCGTCGGATCCAAACACATGTTTTCTTGCCCTCGCTAATATTTGACATTTCTCTGCCGCCATGGAAACATGTTTGTGTTTCATATGTGTGCGTTTGGACGTTTTAGCGTATTCAAGTATTCAATATCGTGTAGGTACAGTGCGCAATAGTGTGTGTACCGTATGCATTTGGAAGGACTGCGTGTACGTGCGATATGTTGAGAGCGAGCGAGCGAGCGGCGGACATCTGCTTCGCATTAAAGCGCGAGGGGCCTCCGACGTGATGAAACGCAGCCTGGCGCTCGGATTCTGACGGGCGGCCATCACGCCCCCCCCCCCCCCCCCCCCACCCCCCCGTAAAGACGAGGTACGAACAAAAAATGTTTCACCCGAAAGACAGACGGGAATCAGCGTATCAAACTAAAGAAAGATTTGACGAAAACAGAGAAGAGTGGAAAACAATTTTTTGAAAAAAAAAAAATATATATATCATTACGCTGGACAAAAACAAAAAAACAAAAAGATGACATGTGACATGCTGGTGTGTATTTTATCTTTATTGTACTCGCACATTGTTACTTTGATTGCACTCGCGTTTTGCGTCTTTGGCTGTGCAAATCTTTTGCGGTGGACGGCGTCACGTCGGCGTCGCCCGGAGACGTCTTCTCGCAGAGCGGCGCGCTTTCCTCGAGGCCTCGAACGCATCGGCGGCGGCGGCGGCAGCTGCGCGGGGTTCCCCCTCGGTTGCCGTGACGAGCAGAATCCCCGTCAGCATAACAAAGCGCCCCGCGCCGGTTTCCTGGCCGCCGTCCCGCCTTCCTTGCGGCCTCGCTCGCCGTTTGCGCTCCTCCTGGCAGATTCGGCCTTTGGCCAAACATTCCTGGACCGAATTCCCGCTTTTGAATGCCAAAAGTTGTCTTTGCGCGCCTTCCGCGTCGGGATCACGTTAGCGGAAGGCTTCTGTGGCTTTTTTTTGCTCTCGCGTCGTCACGACAACGCAACGAAGGCAGCGGTGTGTGCTTTTCCCGCAAAAGTCGTTGCGACGGTGCGTGTTGCTGCCTTGTGTTGGTTTTGTGCGTTGCTGTGCTCAATAGCGTATGTTGATGTGCGTCGGCTTCGGCGCGCGTGACCATCTCGTGTTCACTTTGTGCGTTGTTTTCGCGCTCTCCCACACTCGTCTTGCTGGCTGCGTGCGCTGCGTTACATCACTTCGAGCGCGCACACGCGCAGCTGGCGAGCTGAGCTCATGCTCTCTAAAGGCCTCGCTGGCCATTTGATTGACAGCAGGAATGTTTGCGTTTCCCTCACGCCAGATAAAAAGTTGAGCAGGCCGGACGCACACGCGCGAGGTTCAATACGAACACGCGCGTTCGAGCGTGGAGAAACCAAAGTCGGGCAAGCGAGAGGAGCACGAGGCGCCGACTGGTTGAATGGAATCGAAACGTGACCAATAAATGAGCGATTTCCAAATCAATGTGGACTTGATCTGAGCGAGACTAGAACCCGACACCAACTAGATCTGGACGAGATCGAGACTCGATTCGGGTTGGACGACAGCCGGGCTCGCGCTCGAGCCTCGTTTCCCGATTTGAATCGGTTTAGAAGCTCAAACCGAAGGCGAATGTTCCACGTCGACATTTCAATCGGATCAAACTGGCCAAAATCCCAATGGGATTTCATTCAAATTCTAAAATCTTCATCATGGCAGCTGCGACTCGGAACGGTCTCGACCAAAACGACGTCATCGTTGCCGCCGGAGCTCGTACGCGACGGAGATCTTGAGTTGGAACACGTTTTTATCAAGCTGTCGCATTCATGAAAGTGGCAAAACAATCGCAACGACTGCGCTAAATAGACGACTGAACTCCATCTTGACAAATCGCGTGACGTTCGCATCGATCTGTAAAACGATTAAACGTCGTGCACTTCTACGCGTAGCTTAGCGCCATCCTGCAAATGGACGTTTTCCACATTTGAAATGTGAAAACACGCTCGCGTCGCGTCGCGTCGCGTATGTGACAACAAGACCGAAAACGAGTTTTATTCCGCCGGCTCGCGCGATTCCAAAAGGAGCATGGAGAAGGAAAAGACACTTTTGGCGCAAACGCGAGGAACAGGAAGTGCTTTTGTTTGTCCAGCCAGGACCGCTCGACTTTTTTATTTGGCCGTTGTGCGAATATTTCACGTAGACAAACATCAAAATGGACAAAATAATAAAAATGTGGTAAAGTTATGACAAAAAAATAACCATGACCACAACAATGACCAAATGGACCCAAAAAAACGACAAAGTCTGAAAAGAATTGGACCAAAATCTGCCAATAAAAAAACTTTTGTCAAAAACAAAACAATTCGACATAAATCTGACTAAAAAGTCAAACCAATAAATCTGAAAAAAAAGATGTTGAAAATGATGATTTTCAATGATTTAAAAAACGCGCGTGCAAATCTTTGAAGATTTTCCACTTGGCTTTTTTTTTTTTTTCTCTCTCTGACGACACAGCGCAGAACGACTTGCGACTTCGGAACGTAAACGCGAACGTGACGCACCCGCGCGGCCGACGCTCCTTTTATACCGACCCCCAAAATAAAAGCCACGCGATTGGCCCGCCCACGAATCGTGCCCGGCCAATCGCAGCGCGCCGCTTCCTGTTCTGCGAAAGATGTTTCCTGTTGATTGTGCTGCGCTCCGTGCGTGTGCGTGTACACATGAATGTGTGTGAGAAACTGCGTGATTACTTGCGTGTGTGCGTGTGTGCGCGCGCGTGTGTGTGTGTGTGTGTGGGGGGGGGGCGCTTCCAACACACGAGAAGACAAAAAAAGTATTTCACATTTCCCGACGCAATCTTTCACCGGTTGCAACAACATGAGAAGCAAAGTGAAAAGCGCGGGGGTCTCACGGTTGATTGGTTCCGGTTTGGAATCTCGTCGCGCCGCTCGTTGAAATTATTGATCACGTCGGCAGAATGAAAGATGAAAATGAAAAAGATTTATTTTAGTGTTGTTGCGAGGACGGCGGTAGGCTGCAGATATGATCTTTTTGGAAAATAGGTCTGAGGCTATGGACTCAGTTTTCCTTTGCCCGGACGCGGGTCACCGGGGCCCCCCTCAGGAGCCGGGCCCGGAGGCGGGGCTCGAAGGCGAGCGTCCGGTGGGCGGTCTGCACCCGAAAGGGTAACGTGGGTCCCCCTTCCCGTGGGCTCACCAACTGTGGGAGGGGCCACAGGGGTCGGGTGTGGCGCGAGCTGGGCGGTTGACCCGAGTGTCCGAGACGTGCGGCCGCAAGGCCGATGACACGACCGCCAAGTCGATCGTCGAACTGGGACCTATGGTGTCCTGGTGCCAAGTGCACTGTGGACACCCTTCTGCTCGAACATGGTCTTCGTTATGGACAAGCCGTGACGAGCACAGAAGTCCAATAACAGAACACCGCTCGGGTTCTGATCTGGGGGGGGGGCGTTCCTCCCAATCATGCCCTTCCAGGTCTCACTGTCATTGCCCACGTGAGCCCCCCAACAGAACGATGGAGTCCACAGCGGGAGCGCTCTCCAGCACCCCCTCCAAGGACTCCAAAAAGGGTGGGTACTCTGAACTGCTGTTTGGCGCGTAGGCGCAAACAACAGTCAGGACCCGCCCCCCCACCCGAAGGCGGAGAGAGGCTACCCTCTCGTCCACCGGGGTGAACCCAAGGACTCTCTAGAGGACTGGTACCGGAGCCCAAGCCGTGTGTGGAGGCGAGTCCGACTAGATCTTGTCAGAACTTCTCGACCTCGCACACCAGCTCGGGCTCCTTCCCTGCCAGAGACGTGACATTCCACGTCCCTATTGCCAGCTTCTGTAGCCGGGGATCGGATCGCCAAGGACGCCGCCCCCTTGGCCGCTCCCACAGGTGGTGTTGAGCCCCGTGCCTCTTCGAGTTGTGCCCGGCCACCGGGCGCTCGCCATTGAGCCCCGCGTCCGGGCAAGCGAAACCTAAGATCCCTTTGTGTTTATCAACCATCATCAGGGGTCTATGAGTTGTACTTTGTTTGTCGTGGGTGACCCCACCGGCGGCGGGCAGACCCAGACAACTCGGCTCCTCCGTAGGATCATCGGGACGCGCGAAGCCCTCCCACCATGATAAGGTGACGGCTCAGGGTGAGGATTTGAACATTTCTTATTGGAAAAATAGACAAAACATTTTTTTCAGTCTTTAAAAAAAATAATAATAATAATAAAATACAATTTATACTTATACTTTAATAATTTTATACTTTATTTTTTTTTGTCTTTTCATATTTTTGAAGAGGATCAACCTATTTTGTCAAGGAAAACCCTAAAAAAAAAGCAATCTTATTTTTCTTTTTTCTAAGAAAGTAGTTTTCTTTGAGGCAAAATTCTTGATTTTTTTCCAACTAAAAGTTTTATTTTTGGAAGAAACGTTCGTTTTGTTTTCCAATATTTGTTTTTTATTTGTGGAGAAAAATCTTCTTTTAGAAAAGAAATAGCAATACAAATTCAAAAGTTATAATCTTAATTTTTTTTAGAATGGTTTTTTTCTTAGTGAAATATTTTTTTTTTTTCTGGGTAAAATTTTCTTTTTTCAAGAGTGCTTTTTAAATCTGGGGGGGGGGGTGGAATTAGCAAATTCTTCAAATTAATCTTGAAATAAAGGACTTTTTTTTAAAATTTGTGGGTCAAAGTTGAACATTTTTCTATTAGATTTTTTTCCGAGGAAAAAGTTTGAATTTGTAGGAGGCGAAGTCCTATTTTCCTTTTGTGACGTCATTTTCAAGTGACGAATCAGCATCCATCCACAAGACAAACGGCGCGAACGGCAGCCGCCGACTGCACCCTGCGGTGACGCGCGGCGGTCGATCCGGCGGGGTTTCCCCCGATCTCTCTGGCGGCCTTCTGATGATGACTTCCACATGTCTGGCGGGCGTCCCGCCACTGACGCCTCCTTTTTCGTACGCCCGACATTCCCCCTCGTGAGGAATCTGCACACGTTTTTCTTCTTTTCCCCCACTTTCTCCTCTCGCCTTCTTCATCCCGTCGCCCCAACTGTTTCTTTTCTCAACTTTCTTTGGAGATCGAAGATGGACGCGGACCCACGCCCGCGTTTTGTTCCATTTGACACTTCAAAAATAAATAAAAATCAATCAAATCACTGACGTCCAGTGTGCAAGGATGGAGTCGTCATTGAGCTCGTGTTTTGTTTTGTTTTGTTTTTTGCTGTTGCTGCCCCTTGCATCATCCACACACACACACACACACACACACACACACACACACACACACACACACGGTCCATGTCCGTAGACAGTAGTTCAACAAGAACAATCATTCTGCTCGACCATCAACACGTTTTTTTTTTTTTTTACGTTTGTTAGTTTTTTGGGTTTTTTTAGCTTCTGTCCCATTTCATTAGCATAAAAAAAAAAGGATTTGTGTAAGGATGAAGAAATGTGTGTTTCATTATGACGTCCGCTTGCGTGCCGTGTGGTCCGCTTCTCGTGTGCGCGCCGCGCATATTTCGAGTTAGCTTGAGCAATTCCAACGCCTGCGGTGCATCACGTTGGAAAATTGTCGATGACGCGATTGCACGTTGTGTCACGGTCTTGTCTTTTCTTTTCGTTCCATGTTTTCCCGCGTCCCGTCCGGTTATTGTGTCCTCCTCGTGTCGACCGATCGGCTCCCTCCATCCGCTCGTGTCTCGTCCAGGTGTTCCTCGTTTTCGCACCGATTTGTTTGTATTTGGTTCCCTGCGTTGTCATTTGTCAAACGTTGTTTGTCTTAGCCGTGTTTCCATATACTGCCATGTTAATTGGTGGTCGGTGTTTTGGGTTCCATGTTGATTTATTACTTTGATGATAGATTTTGTTAAATGAGTATTTATTTATTTTTTCTCAAACTTTATTTTTTAAAGAAATTCAGCCACCAAAGCCAGTTTGGATTGGCAACACGGAATTTGGTAGGACACACACTAACACACACACTGACACGATGTCCAACACAACACACACACAGGTGTGTGTGTGTGTTGTGTTGTGAGTGAAGTTGCGTTAGCTTGGCCGCTAACATAACATCACCTGCTGTAGCTTGGCCTTTGAAGCGCGCACACATGATGGGAAGGAAAATATGAACTCACAATCACAATATTAGGAAGACTAATATGAAAATCGCACTTTTCCTGGGAATTGTCAGAAACAGGAATGCGCCGGCGCGCAACAACACACGAATTCCAACAACAAGGAAGGAATTCAAACGCCGCAAATACAACACACACACACACACTCCCACACGTGCACGCACACACTAACTCACACACACACACCCACAATAGGACACACAAAGCGAGCGGACACACACTCTCACACTTAACACGTGCTCGTCTCTCGAATCATCTTTCCCCATTGGAATGAATGAAAGGCCATGAATCCATTCCCGCCTCCTCCCCCCAAATTATTTGTTTTTTTTATTCCTGAAAATAGCCCTCTGTAATTCATTTTACAAATACATATCGTAATATCACATTCAATAGCAGTAAAGAATTGAACAATTTGTGCATCATGTTAGGTTCATTGCGGCTCCTTCTGCGGTGTGCGACTTGGCCACCGGGGGCAGTATAATATAGACACGCAGACAATAACGAAGACAAGTTTCACAACTACGGGGACTCAGTAAGCTGCAGTACGATTAGTCGTTCTTTTTTTTTTTTTTTTTTTGCTTTTTTGTGCCCTGTATTGTTCGCATTGTTCGTTTTTCTATGTTGCTACATGGATGCTAATTTCATTAGCCTGTCTATGGTGTTTCCCATTATGTGTTAGCATCAGCCTGTTGGACTTTTGTGTTAGTGAAAGTTATGCTTTTTATTTTTTCCAAATAGACAACATGTACTACTCACTCGTATCGCTAGGAGGACACGAAGTTAAACTTGAAGACAAAATGTCTTTGGCTTAGCGTGCACAGAAGAATATCGATTGGGCGAAGGTGCGGCGAGCGCGGCCACTTTGGGAGCGTGTTGAGCATGAAAACAAGCGCATTCCACTGCCGTTGTCACAGGTGCGCGGCTACTAGTGAGATACCCGACTACTAGTGAGCTACCGGGGCCTCAGACGCACAAACACCAGAGGAAAACATCGGCGTTTGATCCCGCCGCTCGCCGCTTTGGGACGCCGTTGACCCCTCGTCGGCGGGGGGAGGAGCCCCGAGTAGGAAAACAGCGCAAGCGCAGAATAAACACGGGAGCGGCCTCACGTCACATCGCATCAGATAGATGCGAGACTTTCATCTCATTTGCTCAATAACGGGAAGGGCATGGCCACTTTTTGAAAATCGATTTGAACCTTTGCCAGTTGCTCGCCATCAAATCGTCATTTTTCGAAGAAAAAAAAAAAACTAAACTTTTTAACTTCACTCTTTAAAAAAACAATCGCAGGGCACATAGAAATAAACCATTTGCGCACACCTTCACACCTACGGGCAATTTCGTGTCCTCAATCAACCTACCGTGCATGTTTTGGGGATGTGGGAGGAAACCGGAGTGACCGGAGAAAAGCCCCGCAGGCACGGGGGACAACATGCAAACTCCACACAGAACCCCGGTCCTCAGAACTGCGAGGCACAAGTGCTAACCAGTTGTCCAGCGTGCCGCCTGCTTGTAACTCAAAGCACTTAATCATCATTCCCTTTGAAATGAATGAAAAAGGCCGTGAACCCGTTCCAGACTCCCGAAAAAACAAAAATCGGCATAATGAAAGGGCCTCGAGAACGCTGTGAACATTGGCACTTCTTCCGTAGTTGTGGGTTTGAAAACGACTCCGTTGTCATTTTCGGCTGGTTCTCTGGTGGCAGACTTTGAAATTGGGCCAGATTTTGGCTAGCCCACATTTAGATCAGCCTGTGACGTCGGGTGCAGAAGGCGGGGGGCATTTCCGCATCCGACGACTACGTGTTCTGCGGTGGAATTGTCGGCGATATCGAAAGTCTGGATGTTTTCTTAAGAGAATAACGAGCGAAAATAGCGAGGTCGGACACATTTGAGTCGACTCGTTTTGAACGCTGCAGCGCTCCATTGCAGAACGGAGGTCAACGGGGTTTCGTCCGCTGATTGTGTCACCCTCCATCTTCCTATCAGATTCTCAATTGTGCTTGTCCCCGTTAGGGTCAAGGGTGAGTCGGAGCGTATCGCAGCTGACTGTGCGTGCGTGCGTGCGTGTCGCCTGAGAATGTTTTGTTCTCGCCGTGCAAGTTCAACTCGCAACGTGTAATTATCCTCATCTCAAACTTACAATTATGATCATCCAAAACGTGTAATTATAACCTGGAAGCGTTGTGTGTGTTATGCGCCGTCGTTAGCCGCCGGTTGCCGAGGACGAGGTCATGCGACGTACAGGTGCACTTCATTTGCTATTGCGACAGCTCCCAGTGGATTCTTGGCACGCTCTGCGTGTGATTGTGCGTGCGTGTATGCAGTGAAAGTGGTTCATGTGAAAGACAACATTTCTCTTTGCAAAGATAAAGATTTCAACGTGTAGCTTAACTGATGTCATGATGATGATACCTGGCATTATTTTGACCTTTGTTGCGTATCAGTGGCTTACCTTACGTTACATTATGACAGGCTACGACATTACTTTGTTTTGGAACTTTACCATACATAGTTTCGATATGTTACATTACACTACCTTGCACAATGATACGATATATTATCATAGATAGTCCGGTAGCACTAACATGCTGTAGTCGAACCGTAATAGCATTGTATATTCTATAGCGCAGTAGCCCTAGCATGCTACAAGCTAATGTGCATTGGTGCTAACATGCTAATGCAGTTAGAAGCGACATGTGGAAAAATTATTACAAGCCTTTTTGCTATTTTTTTCTGTTGCTTACTTTCTCCATATTTTTTTCACAATTCATTTTTGGGTGTATTTTTTATTTCATTCATTTTTTCTTTTCCATTCTTTTGTCCCCCTAAATATTGTTTTTCCTGTTTTGTAAGTTTTTTCTCTTTATTTTTTCATTTTTGTTGTCATTATAAATTATTTGCATCATTCTTTTTTTCCACAGTGTTTTTTGTGTTCTTGTTCATTTTTATCCCCCCGCCGCATTTTTTTTTTTTTTTGAGGGGGGGGGGTTGTTTTTATTTGAATGCCTAAAGTTATGCTTTTTGTTGTCATGCAGTAGTGCTAATATGCTACATGCTAATGGGAAGTAAGATGCTCCACGTTGTCCTGAGATCCTCTGACGAGGTTCAGATGAGGATGCAGAGGTACTGCTGCGGCTTGCGTGCTAATTAAAGAGGACGATTAAAAACCACAGATGAGTCACAGCTGTGCTTATGAATGTAATAATCCTAATATTCATCATAGTAACATGATGTTCATGTGAAACACGATTGGCGGCATTTGCTGGAATGTTCACAGTCGAGTGGGTTCCCGTGGAATCGACTTGACATTCGCACACCGGCATACACCAACGCCCACGGCCACGGCCACGCCCACGCCCACGGCCGCGCACACGCACACGCACGCACGCACGGCCTGGCAGTCATCTTCAACAAGGCATGGACATCGATGACATGTACAGTGGCTAGAAAAAAAGTCGACACAGCCGTTCTACAAAATTTGAGACCCAGATAAATCACTTCAAAACTTTATTGCTACCATTGTGACCTATAACCTGTACTCAATGAAATAAATAAATAAAGCTCACTGGAACCGCTGAACTTTATTTGGGGTTCCTCAGAGGAATAGCTCAAACTAGAAGTCTGTGGAAGCGCAAAACCTTCATGCTTTTGCTACAAAGTTAAAGTTTTTAAACCAGCACAGCACTTGCGGTGTTGTAGATGATCCATGTGACATTTCATTTGGGGATCGGGAGTCCTAAGTCTGGATTTCGTTTGGGGATTTCGGTCTGGTCACGGCTTGATGTGTTCGGGACGCGGGAGCGCAGTTGACGCACGCTCGCGCACAAACAACAAACACACTCAAGCATATAAACACACACAAATACAAACACACGTGCAACAGACACGTACACGACGCACATGCGCACGAAACAAAAAAAAGACACACACAAACAACACGTGCACAAACATGCACATACAACACGGACAACCAACACACGTCATAAAAAAACAAACACACGTACACAAGACAAACAAGCGCACACAAATATATAAACGCACACACACACACACAAAACGTGCACACGACCATGAACAACATGCATACACACACGCACACAAATAAAAAGAACCACAAACATAACACTGTCACACACACATTTGAGTCAAGAAAAAGGAGACGGTGAAGGTGGTGCTTTTAAATGTCGGGGGCCGGTGCGGTCTGGGGGCTGATTTCGGGGGTCCCGCTGCGGTTCGGGGCGCCGGCGTCGCGTGCCAAATGAGAGAGTAGACGCAGCGCCGGGAAACACACAAATAGAACAAGAACCACATCAAGACCAAAATAGTCCTGGAAGCAGAGGGGGGGCACGGGGGGCGGGGGGAGGGCACGGGGGGTTGTGGGCGACCTCACATGCGCATCTCTCTTTTTCCACTGCGCGCTACCTAATCAGACCGGCGTGCTTTGCAGATGCTATTTACGAACTTTGCTTTCCAGCTGGTGTTTCGAAGTAAGGTTTCAAGACAAGATTAGGGTTTCAAGATAGGATTGGGGATTCAAGACAAGTCTGGGCTTTCAAGTTAGGGTTTGAAATTGGGTGTGGTTTCAAAGTAGGGTGTCAAACCAAGATTAGAGTATCAATGTACAATTCCCAGACAGGATTAGGGTTTCAAACCATGATTAGAGTTTAAAGTAGGGTTTCAAGCCAGGGTGAGCATTTGAAATTAGGGTTTTGAGCCTGGGTGTGGTTTCAAAGTAGGGCTTCAGGCCAGGATTAGGGGTTTCAAAGTAGGGTTCCCAAATAGGGTTACGGTCTCAAGGCACGTAACCCTTTTTTTTTTTTTTTTTTAAAGAGTGAAGTAAGAAATGAAGTGGAGCTCTGAGAGTGATTTGATCACCGTTGTGCTTGCTAAAATAGTTTGCTGTGTTTTGAACATATAATTCAGGTGAATTGGCATCATCGAGTGATTTGAGGACACAGGTGTCACGTGACATCTGCTCCGGGTGTGCGCGCGGATGTACGTGCGCGTGTGTGCGATGACTAAGACTGCTGCTATGCTAGTGTGCTAACTGCAATTTGTTGGAGGTGACGGCCAAGGACAGACAGTCAAACAATGCCCCGTACGTTGACTTGAAAGAAATTGGACTGAAGTTGACTTTTGAGCACCTAACCAAAAACACACAAGTACACACACACACACACACACACACACACACTCTTGGAACATAGAGAAGTGTGAAAGAAACTGCATGTGCGTATTTCCACATATGTGGAGCAGTGGCGGGCCGTGCATTTGGTGGATTTTGGTACGTGGGCCTTCAGTCTTAATCCACTTTTTACTTCCACCGCTAACGCATCGCAATTGTAGAAAGGATCAATACAGAAATGCAACAGAACAGCATGCAATTCTGCCATGTACATCTGAAGTACAACTCCAATTCCAATGAAGTTGGGACGTTGTGTTAAACAAATAAAAACAGAATACAATGATTTGCAAACAATGTTCAACCTATATTTCATTGAATACACTACAAAGACAAGATATGTAATGTTCAAACTGATCCACTTGATTATTCTTAGTAAATAATCATTAAGTTAGAATTTGATGGCTGCAACAGGTTCCAAAAAAGCTGGGACAGGTGGCAACAAAGAGTGAGAAAGTTGAGGAATGCTCATCCAACACGTGTTTGGAACATCCCACAGGTGAACAAGCTCATTGGGAACAGGTGGGGGCCATGATTGCTTCCCTGAAGCGCTCAGTCATTCACAAGCAAAGATGGGGCGAGGTTCACCTCTTGGAAAACAAGTGCGGGAGAAAATAGTCCAACAGTTTAAGGGCAATGTTCCTCAACAGACAATTGCAAGGAATTTAGGGATTTTGTCATCTAAGGTCCAGAATATCATCAAAAGGTTCAGAGAATCTGGAGAAATCAAATCATGTAAGCGGCAAGGCCGAAAACCAACATTGAATGCCCGCGACCTTCGATCCCTCAGGCGGCCCTGCATCAAAAACCGACATCAATGTGTAAAGGATATCAGGAACACTTCAGAAAACCAATGTCAGTAAATACAGTTCAGCGCTACATCCGTAAGTGAGAATTGAAACTCTACTATGCAAAGCAAAAGCCATTTATCAACAACACCCAGAAACACCGCCGGCTTCTCTGGGCCCGAGCTCATCTAAGATGGACCGACGCAAAGTGGAAAAGTGTTCTGTGGTCCGACGAGTCCACATTTCAAATTGTTTTTGGAAATTGTGGATATCGTGTCCTCCAGGCCAAAGAGGAAAAGAACCATCCAGACTGTTATGGACGCAAAGTTCAAAAGCCGGCATCTGTGATGGTATGGGCTGCGTTAGTGCCAATGGCATGGGTAACTTACACATCTGTGAAGGCACCATTCATGCTGAAAGGTACATACAGGTTTTGGAGAAACACATGCTGCCATCCAAGCAATGTCTTTTTCACGGACGCCCCTGTTTATTTCAGCAAGACAATGCCAAACCACATTCTGCACGTGTTACAACAGCGTGGCTTCGTAGTAAAAGAGTGCGGGTACGAGACAGGCCTGCCTGCAGTCCAGAACCGTCTCCCATTGAAAATGTGTGACGCATTACGAAGCGTAAAATACGACAACGGAGACTGTTGAACGGCTGAAGCTGTACATCGAGCGAGAATGGGAAAGAATTCCACCTACAAAGCTTCAACAATTAGCGTCCACAGTTCCCAAACGTTTATTGAATGTTGTTCAAAGAAAAGGTGATGCAACACAGTGGTAAACACGACCCTGTCCCAGCTTTTTTGAAACCTGTGGCAGCCATAAAATTCTAAGTGCATGATTATTTGCTAAAAACAATCAAGTTGATCAGTTTGAACATTAAATATCTTGTCCTTGTCCTGTATTCAATTAAATATAGGTGGAACATGATTTGCAAATCATTGTATTCTGTTTTTATTTATGTTTAACACAACTTCATTGGAATTGGAGTTCGCAATCAACAATTAATTATCTACGGTAATAACATGGCAAAATCCTACAAAACTTTAATTCATACATCAACAGGGCTGTCAAAAAGTAATGAGCCCAATAGTTGATTTTTTAAATTTTCACAATTTGTAGTTTAAATACTTGTTTGAAGGTCTAGTTTAAAAAAAAAAAAAAAAAAAAGTTTTGCTTAATCCTATCCTCTTCCTGTCAGCCATTTTGCAAATGACATCATTGTTGGGTGCCCATCAGAAGCCGAGCTGCGATTGAATTTGTTGCCTCGGAAGGGGAACTGCCACAAAACTTTTTCAAAAGGTTGCAAATTGCGCATGGGGAAGATGCAACAGGCTGCGTCACGGTCAAAAAGTGGGTGTCCAGGATTAAAGGTCAAGAACGAGGGCCTGCTTCGAGTTGGAGATCACTCAAAGTAGGCTCAAGGCACTCATCAGAGAAGATTGGAGAGTCACAGTTGATGACGTCATCATCATGCGCCATAACCCTAACGCCATACACAGTTTTGCAACCTTTTGAAAACGTTTACTCGTGCTTCGACTTCCAAAGCAAGAAATGCAATTGCAGTTCCGCTTCTGATGGTCGTCAAACAATGACGTCATTTCCAAAGTGGCTGACAGGAAGAGGCCAAGCTTAAACAAAACTTTTGTTGCTTAACCTTCAAACAAGTACACAAACCGTGAACGTTTCTGAAAAAAAATTTCAATCATTAGTAGGTTGACTTAAATTGGGCTCATTACTATTTGACCGTCCCTCCTCATATCAGTGCCTTGATTTACGAGCCGTCTTTTGGCCAGTTTTTTGTCTCGAGACGCAAAAATGTGAGATTCAGTATGAGTGCACTTCAGACTGCACGTGCATGCGTGTGTTAGTACATCAGTATTGTTGTGCCGCATAAAAGTTCAAGGACAATGTGGTTCCATTTAATAGAAGCCAGAAACACTGAGACCCCACCATACACGCGCTCCCTGTAATAAGAAGTGTGTGTGTACCTCAGGGGTCTTGCCTCGGGCCACATGTGATCATGCAGTAATAGCAGCCTTGCAGCAGCTAATGGCTCGTCTCCGTGTGATGATCCCCGGCCTCCGGGCTATTTAAGGACTACTGGCAAGACCGGCAACCCCCCTCGGGTTAGGGTCTGGTGTGGTGTGGACAAGGTGCCGTCAGATGAGGCTTTTGCAAGATGGCGAGCACCGCTAATTGAAAGCTGCGTTTGGTTGCTCTGGTTTTGACGAGGAGCTTCTTGTTTCTTGTCCACCACGCGCTAACTCCTCAATTGAGGCAGTCAATGTCTAACATGGGGAAAATACCCCAAAAGTACCCCAAACAGAAAAATACACAAAAGGTGACGCATCAAGGTCCACTATATAAGAATCCTTGCGTAGTGAATAGCGAGAAGAGCAGGGATGGGCAACTGCCGGCCCGTGGGCCACATGCCCCGCTCTTGAGCGGCCCCTTGATTAATCCCCCAAATTCTTTAAATGTTTCCTTTACTATACCTGATCAGTTTTAAGTTGTAATGGCACCATTCAATCATCACTAGATGGCAGACATTGCGAAGTCTTCTCCATCAGGAATATACTCAAGAATAGGAAGCAGTTCAACAAATTTAAAGGCAAGCCTACGTTCCTAGTTTGGTAAAGAGACATTGTCAGCGCCACGATTGTTTCAGAAGTAGAAGTTCGGCGAAGGAGGCTTTGTCGGGTTAGCTGCCAGGAAGAGCACAATAGCAGCTTATTTATTTGGTAAGACACCAGGTGACGCTTAGCTCAGCTTAGTGTTGTATACAACGGAACTGACCGGAAGGTTACTAAATTGCACACAATTCACAGTCAGAGTTTCATGCAAACGAGTGCAACATAAATGTAACCCAACGGTTAACTAAGACACATTCAATGAATGTCTGGTAACATAAGCACCCTTAAACAAAAACGATTAACGTTCTTACCACAGCAACATTTTAGCATAGAATGGCGCAATGCATGCTGGGAACCAAAGTTAATGCGAGTAAAGCGCGATACGGCGAGGGAGGACTGCAGTTCTGCATTTAGCATTATGGCTCATCGATTGATTGACAGGTGCCTCAATTTAAAAGTTAGAATCAACTCACAGAGGCCACAAACTATCTTGAAAGTTTAATGACACACGTTACATTGTGACTTTTTTTTTAAAACATTTACGTTTTCAAAAATATTGTTTGTAGTCTTTTAGGTACGTGGAATTGTTTGCAGGCGTTGCCATGTCAACAAAGCTTCATTTCTTCAGCCAGACTGCCACCCGTGGCTCTTTCCGTTACTGCATTTGAGCAGAGAAGACGCCATAACAGATCAGACGTGCCCATAATAAAATACATTTGCTGTCCTGATCTGTGTAAAAGTTGAGGTTCATAAGTGTGCCTTATCAGTATTTCCATTTAAAATGGTTTAAAATGGACTCTGATGCCATCTTTATGATGAAGGGCTATATAAATAAACTTGACTTATTAGAAAATATAGAATTCATTTTTTGTGATTGACAGTGCCTGAGACATTGACCTTTTTCAGTAGTGCAAAATAAAACAATTATATTTTAGTTGCTAAAAGAAAAATCTACAAACCCATTTGCGAGCATGAGTGGAGTTTATTTTGTTTTTGTCTACACACTTGCTACCACTCTATGACTCTGTGTTACAAATAAAAGTCAATATTGTACTTTTTATGAAAAAAAAAAAAGAAGAATCAAACTAGTAGTAGTAGTAGTAGGAGACACAAATATGTTATTCATGACAATGCATCATTCCACAATATTTGTGGTTTGACAATTGAAAAAGGGTGAAAGGTAAAAACCGGCGATGAGGCTGTGGCGCTCTTTGATGACATCATTCCGCGGGAGGAGCCTCCTGAGGTTCTCGGTTCACTGAGGCAAGAAAGGGACAACTGTTGGATTTCTCTTGTTCACAATCACTCCCCATCAACAATACAATCGGTTCCTATTTTGGGCGGCACTATCAAGCGCCGCTATTTACAAATCCCTGCATGGTGATTAGGGAGGAGGAAACGAGTGAATGATTGCGAACGTTTCAGTGGACATTTCAGGGAACTTTCTATCCCTGGATAGCGAGCAGGGAGTGTGTGCGTCTGTACCTTCCTCTCGCGCCTTCATGCGCGCCACAAAGTTGAAGCTCTTGTTCCTGCGATAGTTCTCGTAGGGGTCGTCCAGGGAGACGCCGACGCCCTTGTACTGGTCCCACTTGTCGCGGATGTCGCCTCCTTTGATGGGGTCCTGGATGCCCTGCTCCTTGGCACCCAGACCACCAGAGCCACTCCAGCCTTAGGACACACACACACACACAAATATGTGGATGCCAGGCTCCGCACAGCCGCACACACACACACACACACACACACACACACACATCTTACCCATCTTCATGAGGAGCTGATGTCCTTTGTTCTCCTCGCCCAAGCGGGAGTCGGGGGGGCCTTTGGAGGAGGCGGCGCCGCCGGCGGACGACGTGGAGCTGCACAAGTCGTTAAAACGAGATAATAGTTATTTTACAATTTCTTTTTCTGTTACCAATGAAGTTACCATACAATGTGATACAAGTAACCACAGAAGTTGGTGTACAATGTCTTACTACACAAGTTATGTTACTAGTAGTAACTCTACAGTGGCTTACAAGTGACATACAATTCAAGTTACAATACATTGGCTTTCTGTACTAGTTACTCTTTTGCCACTAATAAAGTTATTGTACAATGTATTAATAGCAACATTACTATGTTGCAATCAGTTAGAAAATGATGTTACCACCACTAAATAATTAATTTACTGTACGTGTTACTAATAAATGACTGTTACTAATAAAGTTGCTCTACAATGGGTTACTAAAAGGTTACTATGTTAGAACGAGTTAGAATGTGTTACTAATATTATACAATTTGTTAGTAATATAATGAGTTAGTATGCAATGTATTATGAATAAAGTTACTATGTTCCTAATAAAGTTACAATACAATGTATTACTAATAGTCACTATACTAGTCTCGATGTTACTAATAAAGTTACTGTGCGTGTTATTAATAACGTTACCATAAGTTAATGTGTTGCTAATGAAGTTAGGAGTCAGCGTGTACTCACGGTGGTGAGGAGCTGCGTGATTTATGTCCTCGGCGCCTCCTGGTGGGCGAGCGTGAACGCGACCTGGAGCGAGAGCGACTCCGCGACGACCTGGATCCACTCCTGGACCTACGGGCGCCCAAAACACACTTACAGTTAGCACGTTGCATGTAGCAGCTACCACGTAGCACGGGGGCACTCAGACCTGGAGCGCGAGTAGGATCGTGAGCGGCTTCGGGAGCGTGAGGAGCGAGACCTGGACCTGGACCTGGACCTGGACTTGGAGGAGCGAGAACTGGACGGCGAGGAGGATCTGCCCCGGCTGCCCGAGCGACTCCTGGAACGACTGCTCACACGAACGCTGAGCACCGACCACAAAACATCAAGTCAAACGCAACTCGTTTTCTTGCTCTCTTCTGATTTTTGTTCTCTCTATCTCCCCTGTAAAAACACATCCCAGACGTTCTTATTGCTAGTTTTGTCTTTTGTTATTGCTGTTTGTTGTCTCCTTTCTCTCCACGTGTCCCCACTTCAAATCAGGAACTAGTGTCGTCCCTGCTATTCTCTCTTCACTTGGTCTGCCATCGCTCAAACTACATACCAACAATGTTATTGCCATTTTTTTTTGTATTTTGTTCTTGCTTTGTTTCCTTTCCTCTCCGCCTGTTCCACATCAGATCGTCTTGTCCGTCCGTGTCTTATTGAGTCGTCTGTTTATCGACGACACGCGCAGGTGTTGTTGATGCTGTTTGTCGTCTCTTCTGTCTCCCTTCTACACTAAGAACCAGAAGGTGTTGATCCAGCTATTATCTTTTGTTTGCTTTTTTTTGCCACCTTTTTAAAACCCCAAAGAATCAATTAGCAGGTTGATGTTGCTATTTTCCTTTGCTAATCCTCTCTCCTCTCCAACATGTACTGCCCTCGGGCATTTCCGAAACAAACGTCTCACGTGGCAAACGCACCTGTTGCGCTTCTCTTGACCTTTTTTTCTGCGCGCTCTCATCTTGGCCCGGAAGAACTCGTACAGGCCGTTCTGTTCCCATCCTTCGCTGGTAGACCACACAGGACACACATTTCACTGCGCGTCCGGAACCTTCTCAAGAAGACGACAGCGCGGACGTGCGTACCTGTTGCGGGGCCGGTCGTGGGAGGGGGGGCTGTAGAAGGCTTCCACGGCGGCCAGCAGGCGTTCGCTCGGGGGCATGGGGGGTGGCAGGCGGATGTCTTTTGGATCCAGAGGTTTATAGTCGTAGTCCTCCAGCTGAGCAGAGAACCAGGTCGGCAGGGTTGCAAAATATTCAGTTGGAAACTTTCCATGGGAATTTACTTATTTCTATAACTGAAGTTTGGCTTTGAATAGGGAACTTAAATATAGTTGGGGAAAATATATTTGAACATAATCCTGACTAAAACAACCAGATCTCATGCAAGTGCAGTGGTGGCCTGGCCCTAAGAGTGCCACCATTTACGGGATTTTCGAGTTACGAGCCGTTACTTGGTCGATATTTGGGCTTTGTGCTGCAAGCCAAAATGTGAGCAAGCCTTAGATACGCCGCCGCTCAAGTGAAGCGGGGAAAACAATGGCGCAATTAAGGTGCTGTATTACCCTATGTGTATGTTACATGGACGTTCTGCTTATGACAAAACTAAATGTTTGTATTGATTCTTCAATGTGATGCCTTATTAACCTCCCCGTTAATTCCAACTGCAACGTTCGCTTCGTGGAATACAGTATTTCCAAAATTCTTAACTTCACAAGAAAACTGGAACTTTAGAAACCCTAAAGATCATTCAGGCGTGATTGTTTTCATCTGGTCTCCACTGCGGTTCTGGTTCCGTGACTTCCTTGACTCACTTTGACCAGCGGCGCCATGAGGCCGGCAGGAAGGTCGAAGTAGGGAACGTTGGGCACCAGGCTGGGGTCGTCCTGGACGGGAACCGGGGGCTGCCGGTGGCGCACGTGCGGCGAATGGCCGTTGAACCCGTGGGGGGGCGGAGGCCCGTAGTCTGGGTGCTGGGATCCCCCCCACGGAGGATGGTCGCCCCCCATGCCGGAGGGGGGGAGCCTCTGGTTGGAGTGGTGGGGAGGGGGCGGCGGCGGACCCGGCATGTCTGGTGACAAACCAATGAGACGTTAGCGAGAGAGAAGAGGTGTTGTTGCTGCGCCGTGTGAGTAAAGCAGCAGTTGCGTGAAGGTTTGTAATTGCCGGAAAAAGCAACGCTAATTTCTATTAGCCGGCCAATGTCATTTTACCTTTTATGTTAGCATTAAGCTCGTGGACTTAAAAAATGTGCTTTAATACGTTTCAATGTGTTTACAGCATGTCTCACTCACCCCTGGGGAAGTCTCCCTGAGAGTAGTCGAAGCGGTGAGGCGTGTAGGGCGACCGGTCGTAGTGGTGTCGCGGAGGGAAGTCGTCCTGCATGAAGCGCGACGGGAAGCGTCCGAAAGAGTGCGGCGGCGGGGGCTGGTTGAAGGGCGGCGGCTGCTGCTGGTGGGGGGGAAAGGGGCCTCTGAAGTGGGGTGGCCTCTGTATAAAATACAAAGATTTAAAAAAACAATCCGATTAAAGTTTAGCGTAAATGAAAGAAGAAGCAAGAAGCTGTCCGTCACATGCCTGCATGCGGGGCGGAAAGGGCGGCTCCCTCTGGCCCCAGGGCGGCTGCTCGGGCTGGTTCCCCCACGGAGGCTGCTGGTCGTACGAGTTCCAAGAAGGAGGACCCGGATCGGGACCGCTCCAGGGCCCCCCGTCTCTGGGCGGACCCCCGCTCCAGTTGCCCGGCTCCCTCTGGTCGTTCCACATCCCCTCGTGGCTGTTCCAGGGCGGACACGGCGGGGGCGGCTGGTTCGGGTCGAAAGGAGGCTGAAGGGGGACAAAAAGGACAAAGGAGGTTAAGGGGGGGGGGGGGGAGGAGGACTGCCGGGACCACCGGGACCCTGATCCGGTTGAGGACTGTTGATGGGGCTTTTTACCGGTTGGTTGGGGTTCCACGGGCCCATGTGCTGGGAGTCGTACCACGCGGGCTTGGGGGGGAGGTCGGAGGGTCCGCCGGGGTTGCTGGGGTCCTGGGATCGCGACGGCGCTTCGTCAAACTCGCCCGGCGGAGGACCCGACATTGGGGGCTTCGCCTCGGCTGCAGCGAACACCAGCGCGACATCGTTACACAACATCATACGTGTCACGACATCGCATGTAAAATGAAGAAAACGTGACATCGCATTTGAAATGTCATGACATCACATGTATACACAATGTCACGTGACAACACATGCGAGATGAGATCATGGCATCACAAGTGAAATAACATCACGTGACGTGGAATCGCATGTGACATGATGTACAATATCGTGACATCACTTGAAAGAATGACGACACCACACAGCATGTGACTGTTATACAAAATGTCATGATGTCACATGTTACATTGGAATTTGGAGTTACATTTATTACATTTAAATTCAACGATCAATTTGAAGTTACTAATTCCTGAACTATTTTTCTATACCTTATAAAACTTTTGCTGAAGCAGTATATAAGTCCTTATTTTGCCGTTACATTTTTTTTGTGAATGTAACCTTCCCTAAACTTTTGAATGCACATGTAACTATATAGTTGACTATATAAAAATCTAGATAGTGATTTGGGAACATGGAATTGAGTGAATCGTTCCAAACGCAGAGTCATCCACTCGTTCCGTACTCCCTAATCGCTACAAACGGATTTTGAGGGGACTATTTACGAAATAGTCCACCTTATGAACAACTGGACGTGCATTCAACAGTTTTCACAAGGTCGAATTTGAAATTCGCTTGTGAGGGTTATAGCGCATTGAAGGCGCATCCTGAAATTCCGTTTGTGCGCAGTGCGAGTTGACACGTATTCGAGTCTGCGAGTCATTTGAGGATACACTGACAGCAGACCGACTTGTTTCTGCAGGTGTCGCTTGACGTCTGCTTAGCGTGTCTGCGTGCGCGCGGGATGACTCACAGTGCTGCTACCTTAGCGTGCGAACGGCAATTTGTTATTGTTTGCTGGCGATGGCGAGGGACACAGACACA
Organism: Phyllopteryx taeniolatus; assembly: GCF_024500385.1. Taxonomy (NCBI): domain Eukaryota; kingdom Metazoa; phylum Chordata; class Actinopteri; order Syngnathiformes; family Syngnathidae; genus Phyllopteryx; species Phyllopteryx taeniolatus. The sequence goes on from NC_084508.1 coordinate 4,419,183, forward strand.
GTGTACTTTGACTTGAAAGAAATGTAGTTAATGTGGCGTTTAATGGGCTAACCACAAATGCACAAGAATAAATAAGTACAAAACACACAGGGACAAGTACGCACACACACATTCGCGAACAGGTACACGCACGTGCAAACACACACACACACACACAGATTTAAAAGGTTACGCAGTCATATTAAGCTTTGGTGCATTTTAGATTCATCCTGAAATTTTACCCGAAAGCCAAATATCTTGGGCTGAAAGATTTTTTAAAAAGAAGAAAAAAAGACATAAAACAAAAATGCGAACATTTAAAAAAATAATAATACTACTAAACTTTTTAATTTCCATCCTTTATTAAAATACAGGATATTATTTCAAAATTTGGAATTTGTTATGATTCAGTGGCTGGTTTGGTCGATAACTCGGCAACAATGTTGAGCACTATTTTCCAAAATAAAAGCAGATGTTAGCAAACGTCTTATTTCATGAAATGCAAAGATAATCAGGCTGATTTCACGGAGGACTAAAGAAATCGGAGAATACTTCGGAGGATTTAAACAATTTCTAAGCAATCATTATCAAAATAGTTGTGGATTAATTTCATAATCAATGAGTTGTCAGTTAATCGATGAATTGTTGCACCTGTGCAAATATGCCAAACTTTTGGTGAGTAGCGTACAACATGACATGATGCCATCGTCGCGTGTTGGATACGCACAGCGACGCGATGACGTGACGACGGCGAAGGCGTCACCTGCTTGCGTGGTCATGGGCTTCTCCGCGTCAGCGGCCGGCGGCGGCAGCTGGGTGGCGGGCTGCTGCTGGAGGCTGGCCACAAAGTCTTCGTGCTGGCTCTTGAGGACTTGGATCTGCTGCTGGAAGGCCAGCTGGATGGGCTGGACCACGCCGGCGTACTCGGTGATCAGCGAGGCCTACGGGAGACGCGCGCCACGAGCGGGGGTCAATGCGAGGTCACGGACATCAGAGGGCACCGTGCTAACGCTCGAAGACGCGGCTGAATGGATTCTTGTATTTTTGTTAGTTACTTTTATCGATTTTTTCCGCAGCTTCTGTAGCTCAAAGCGCCTCTCTGCTGATGTGCACGGCGTGCACTAACATGGCTGCGAACACAGGAGCTAGTTTACAAAAGCACAATCCGTGTTGACAACTTAGTCGCTTACCGACCCATCGAACAACTATTTTTTAGTTTTTTTTCAACGCAACTTTAATTAATGCTCGGAAACAGACAACAAAAAGCGCAACCACTTCCACATTGTTTTGTGCAAGATCAGAATTAGGGCTGCAACTAATAATTATTCTGATAAACGATTAACCTGTGGATTATTTTTCGATTATTTGATGAATTGGAAAATATATATATATATATTTTTTATTTCTATCCCCTTTATTCAAAAACAGGACATTATTTCAAATTGACAAACATAAATTGATTAGGATTTAGTTCCCGGTTTGGTTCGTAACATCTATCAGCCAAACATTGCTGTTGATCATAGTTTTGAAGGAAAAGCAGAAGTTTGCAAATGTCTTATTTTGAAAAACAACAAAGATAATCCATCTGCTTTCATGGAGAACAACAGAAACTGGATAATGTTTACCCATGAGAGGCCAATAGATTAACAGCTGATTAATCGATTCATTGCTGCGCCGCTAGCTGAATGATTTTGCCGTTGTTTTGAAGCCTGGCGGACACTCAGCCAAGGTATATGCTTCCAAGCATCAAACTTTTTTTCCAAGGTCTACGAAGAATTATTTTTCTGCTATTTCTGTGGAAGTCGATGCTGCGGAAAAAAAAAAAAAGGTTTAAAGCTTGCTTGGTATCAAGAGAAATCAAGACAATCTCGGGGGGTGGGGCATCAGTTAAAATCGCTTCTAACTATTTTTGGGAATATAAATCGTACATTTTATTTTCAGGCCATATCGGTCAAATTCTGCGGTTCACACCTGGTACTGGCCCAGACCGAGAGCTGGATTCTGGAGTTGCTGAATGGTCTCCTCATCGAAGTAGCCGTTCTTCTCCCACAGCTGCAACAGCTGAGGAACAGGAGGACCCAAAAAAAGTCAAGAATTGAGTTGGCTAGTTTTCCACAAAGTAACCATCAGCGGGTAGCCCAAAGAAAACAAGAGCCTTCACCCTGGTGATCTTCTGCTGCTTCTCCTCCTCCACAGCCAAGAAGCTGGTGCAGTAGATTGGAACCACAACCTTCTGCAGCGCCGCCAACAAATCCTTCTGCTGCTTGCGCTGGCTGCAAAGACGACACGTCGCACGTCACTCGCTACACGCTATACATTCAATGACACGATGTCACGCTAAAGCATATCGCGTGACATCGCAACACGCGATATGCGAGTCACGCTACTCCAAGAGACGCGACAGCACATCACACGACAGTCCTTTACGTTACAACACGCTACATGCTAGCATAATAGAGAAAAGGTTACATTATGTTGTGCGACTGCGTGACAAGTCATGACTTCATGTTTTACAGCAGTCAAAAGTGAAGTTTGGACAAAAGTACCGGGACACCAACAAATGAGCATTTGCGGATTATTTGTTCAGACAAACGCAACACAGTCACACTCACAAATTGAGAATATTCACACGTGGGACGGCCCGGCCCTCTGCCCGCTAGGCGGCAGTATTGCGATGACATCACAATTTGTTCATCGCCTACCAGTGATGTAGCACGTCATTGGTCAGGTAGATGAGATGTAGGCGGAGCTCAAAATGCGCTCCCTCAGCAGCGATGCGGTTGCGAAGGTGCGACGTCATCAGCTCGCAGTGCTGCGGCGTCTTGGCGTTGTTGAACATCCAGTTCTTTCCCGCCTGCCGCACGCACGCGGAAAACATCGTTCAGCGCATTTCTCCGGCGGCCGGCTCGAGTTGGCGCGGCTAGCTGGCGCGGGCGTGGCCGACAGCCGCTTACCGAAATGGCGTCTTTGGTGCACGTGTCAATGATGGGCTGCAGCAGGCTGTCCATCTCGGCGACGTCCAGATGAGTTTCCGCGATCAACTTCTGGATCTGCTCCTCTGCCGCCGCCGCGATGGCTGCGCTCACTTGTTCCTACGCGCGCACGTTAACATGTGTAACGTTACGGGAATATGCTACAAACACAATGCTGTAAATATGCTACATTCCAGCTAGACAAAGTTACATATATTAATATGAGAGTTTTATAGACATTAAGTATGTGATACGGCGCATTCAGCGTATAAATATTAAATATGATGTGAATGTAGTAAATTGGCGGTATGGTTTTGAATGTCGTGTAAATATGCAACATTAGAGGTGCATAAATATGATGTAAATGTCAATCGGCAGCACATCCAAAAAATATGAAGCAAATATGGTACATCGGAGGTGTATCGGAGTGGTCAAATCTAAGATTTGGATCCAGTCTGATGCGATGCGATCCTCATTTTTTTTGTTGACATCGGACCGATTTCCAATCTCGAAGATTGGATCAGCCCCCCATACCATTTACATTCGTGTCTGAATTTTCGTAGAGATGTGCAGAGAAATGATGACATTATAATTGTTTGACTCTAATCTAAGGCTATTTTTTTTTAGCAGCTTTTCAATCGGCAACATCACACAAATGCGGTCCCCCAAAAAGCCAAATTTCTCCTGAACCCATCCTCGGATTTTCAAAATGCGTGTTGCGTTGTACTCCGTTGAAGTGGCCGTTCCAACCAGACTTTGCATTTTGACAGATTGTCATTTTCGGGGAAATCTCGTCATGTTGCTGAATAAATATAATGTAAATACAGGAAGTCCTCGATTTACGAACGAGTTCCGTTCCTACGCTGGCGAAGTAACATGAATTTCCGCGTAAGTCACAAACACAGACAAGCGCTATGCGCTAGCTAAGCAGAAACCGTATGGTGCTGGGGCAAAATGGCGGACGAGGCACGGGGGTCGTAAAGTCAAAACGTCATAAATCGAGGACTTCCTGCATGTTACATTAGCGCCATTAAATAGAATGCAAATGTGCTGCATTAGAGATTGAGGTTGAGAAGATTATTTATGGTCTATTGGAGGTGTGTACCTGTCTGAGCGTGTGCAGATGTTGCTCCTGGTGCTGCAGGTTCCACAGACTCTGCTGGATGACGTCATCCATGGCGGGCGTGGTGCCGGAGGCGGCGGCGGCGGAGGCCGGTGGCGCCATCATGGGCACAGGCGGCGGCGGGATGTCCAGCACGTCCAAGGCGCCCGGGTTGTAGAGTTCTGCACACACGGGAAGTCCACCCAGCTTGAGCGCGCACGCATGTTCACCCAAAATGGTGGCCGGGAGATGGCAACGTGCGGCCATGACAGTCAGACGCAGCGGCGGTCACCCAATGTGAACATTTTAAATCCGCTTGTGCCAAATTTAAGGGCGCTCCCTCGTGAAATGCCAGCACAAGTCCAGGACGATATGGATTCAATTTCATATCGGTATTTTATTCAGCGGTAATTCGGGATGTAACGTTATGTATCTCTCTCGTTTCGGCTTTATCACGGTAGTAATCTCACGGTACAATAATTGTTGCGATACAGGGGGTAACGCTCACGGTATTTCGCGAAGCAACAAACACAACTGGACCATTGGTGATTTTTAAACGCTTTGACAGTAGATTTAAGGGTGAAATGTCATTTTTGAAGGAGGTCTCCATTTGGAAAATCCCATTTTACCAATAAGGAGCCGACGACGCCATGTTCTTCAAATGCTGCATTTTTGGGGATGACCGCTCGTTTCTCTGCATCGGGGGCCCGCCATACTCCGAGATTCTTTGCACGCCAACGCTCCGTCCTGACTAATATTTCCACAGTTGATATTTTGAAGTGCCAATCAAGCCCACTTGGAACACAGCCGATCACGAGCCTCCCCTCCCGCGATGAAAGCCTGCGTATGGCGGGCGTCGGGCCCAAACCTCCTATGCCCACATTTGCTCATTTCACATTTTTTCACAACCCGACAACATCGGTCGGTCCCCGTGTGGCCATGTGGTGATTTTCATAAATGATTGGTCTATCATTTAGTGTTGAAAATGACAATGCAATGCTGACGGGGCGACAAACGCGCCGTTTTTGGGTGTGCCTGAAAAGCGACGCTTATGCGCATACGGTACGAGGAGTCCACACGACGCCGGCCGGCGACGCGCAAGTAACGTCCCGGAACAATCGGAAATAAGGCTCTTAAAACATGGATACGTCCGTGACAAATAATAATAAAAAAGCTCAAGGGCCACAACATTCGGCACAACACTGCAAAAACCACGACGTCATCATGCATCGGCGTATCCTGCCCCCCTAAAAAATAATATCATCAAACAGAATACGATACAAATGAGAACATGTGCCAGCAATCGCAACGCAACCGATGTGGACGCACGCATGCAGACGCTCAACAATGCCCTCCGGTTGCCATGACGACCACTATGCCAAACCCGTCCCGCCAACTTCACTTGACAGAGAAATATGTATTTTGCGTGTTTTAACAATATCAAAAGGGACATTTTCTGGAAATTTCGCATTTTTTAACTGTGATTTGGATGCAAATAGTTGTTTGTGTCTGGCGTGCCTCGTGCCCACCCATCAAGTGTGAAATTAAACAACCAACCAAGTTGCCTTATAAGGTGCTTTTGTTGCAGTGTCATTAAGAACAAGCCACAAGAGGCAGAGAAGGTCCCCTACTGGTAGTATTTGTTGTTGCCACAGAGCGGGGAGACTATAAGCCTGTCAATATTCTTTTATGTGGTGTTTGTGCGTGCTGCTGCTCCATTTGTGTTAACGTAGCAGCTGTTTGACAGTTTATAATTGACGTAATATCAATGCTAACTTCTCTTAGCCCGCCTATGACATTTCAAATTATGTGTTAGCAATAAGCTAGCAGATGTTGATTTAAAATACTGATTTGTTGTATGCTCTGTATGTGTTGACGCTCTGATTGTCTTAACGTAAAACTAATATATATATATATATATATATATATATATATATATATGTGTATATATGTGTGGAATCTCTAGATCACAAACTTTCACCTATTGCGGTCGGGTCCACGGTAAACAGGCGCTTACTGCATGTCCCCTTTCAATCTGACAGCACGTGATAAAACATACCAAGATGACAAAAGCAGCAACTAAAAACAAACCAAAGCGTCGCCAAGCACAAGTCATGAGCTGAAACTCTGAATGGATCTGGCAGCTTTGCTTCCAAATAAATACCTTCAGATTTACACTCCTCCCCATCGTGGGTAGAGGGATCTAAGTGGAGAAGAAGCACATTTTAATGCAAGCCCCGCACGTCCACAATCATGTCACACGAGTGAGCGAAGGTGGCCGACGTTCCCGCGCGTCCCGCGTGAGCAAAATGTGCATTTAGAACATAGGACGGCCGCCGTGGAAGTACATACGCTGCTGCTGCGCCAGAGCCAGCTTGCACTTGTAGTAGCTGAAGTAGTCGCCACCGAACAGGAAGGAGAACTTGGGGTTGTCCTTCTGCTTGTCCATGGTCATCTTCTCGAACTCGGGACCATTCCGGGCCACGAACTGGGCCAGCTTGTCGATCACGTTGCGAAGCTCTTGATCTGCGACAAACAAACGTGTATCAAGATTTTTTTAGGACCTGGAAAATTACTGAGGCGCTGACGCGAGACGGAAATACTGAGAATTCAAAGGGGAGAAATGTTCAATGTCAGACTTGAAAATGTGTCAATTACAGTACTAATATAATGACAATTGTTTAAATGTTAACAGTTGAAACGTGAATATATAGCAACTACAACAAGTATTGAAAACGCAAATGCCCTGCGTAAAATTAACAAATTAAAGTTGGAATGGTTTGAATCTGTTGACAAAGTTGAAAGGAGGTGGTGAAATGGTAAAATATTCATTTTGATTTGTGAATCTTATCATGGAAATTGTGGATTATTGAAAAATGTGAAGATTCTGCAAATAAGGGGTGGGGGGGGGGGGGGGGTCTCCGAGATGTTCTGAAATTGTTGAACAGTTTTGAGATGGGGATATTTGAAATCAGTTGAGAAATGTGACGGCGGGCTAAATATGCAAGAGAGCTGCAAAGATTTGGGAATGTTCTTGTAGAAAAGGTGAACTGTTGAAAAATGAGGGACAATAAAAGATGCCGTGAGTGATCTCAACAGTTTCATGCAACGATGAGTTGAATGCGTCAAAATTTTCCATTGCTTTTTTGAGAATATTTTTGATGGAATATTTGAAATTGCGGAGAATACAACGGTTTGAATCGGGCCAGAATTTGTTAGGGTTAGGTAACATTGGAAAATGCCAATTGAGTCGTGGATGCTGTTCAGAATTCACACCATTAAGATCCATTTGCTCTGAATGACACCAGGACGCGTTTCTGAAAGATTCTGCTCTAAAATAACACCAAATGTAACCAATAAACTATCACCTGTCAAAGTTTTCCAGTTAAACTAAGCACAATAAACGATTTGAACGAGAACCAGGTTAGAATCACGTTAGCCGAAATGCTCAGCAGAGCGCCGGGGGATGCTAGCGCGGTTAGCATACGTGCTAGCCACCAACTCAATGGATGTCAGACAAACCACAACCGCGTCGTGATTTCCCACCTTCCGGCGGCGTGGGGGTTTCCATGACGACGTTCGTTTATGGGAACTCTTGTGAAATTGCTCAATGTAATCCCAAATCTCCGCGAAACGGTCCCGCTAACTCATTTAGCAGCAAGAGCGTTTGACAAGAACGCTCGCATTTTGGCTCACTGGCCAACAGCGGAAGTGGCGCGCGGAAGAGAAGTCAAATATGCCGACAGCGCCCCCCGAGGAGACGATGGTGGACGGCGGAACTGCGAGCAAACGTTCGCGTTGCAGTGGTTCGCCAAGTAGCGCCTCGAAAAAATATATCACGACCAACATTCAAATACAAGAGCAAGCGTTCATCAAAAAAGAGGCAGAAGTTGTATTCCGTCAAGGTTTATTTAATATTAATGTAAGCCGCGCTAACATTATGCACACTTTGAGCATTTAATGCAGTGATGATATTGCGCACCACTAGGAGGAGCCCGCGGATCACTAAAGGTTCTCTAGCACACACAGATTTCGTCATACTTCTAATACACTAATCGATGTGTATCCCGCCTAGAGGTTAAGAATAGAAAAGGCCATAAAAAACTGCTGACATTCTAGAGAATATGATTATAACAAATTCAATTGGAGTATTTAATGACACTTTTCTTTTTTCCCTTTTGCTTTGTTTACATTGGAGAATGATAGGATTACCTAACATCCATCCATCCATTTTCTGCACCGCTTCTCCTCACGCGAGTCGCGGGCGCGCCGGAGCCCATCCCAGCAATCTTCGAGCGAGAGGCGGGCTACACCCTGAACCGGTCGCCAGCCATTTCCATATGAATTAAAAAACGATTGAATCCCAGTCACAGAAAGAGTTAATTTGGTTTTCGTCATCAATGTTATATTTATTCAAGCATACATTGACAATAATATAAAATAAAAATAATAATTCTAATCATCTATCAAAGAGTTTGTCCGCAGCCGAGGGTCACGTGAGGCGCGGCTGACCGGTTTGCCGCCTGGCGGCATCGCTTCCTGTGTTCGTCACAGCTCCTCATTGGTCGGTTGTCTGTGCGGCGGCCGTGACGGCGTCCACCCGAACTGGAGCACGCGGACTTTAAAACACTCCGCCCACAAGAGGCTCTTAGGACTTAGGGAAGACCACAGGGTAAATTTGACTGTAGTGCTCCACAAAGTGCACCTCCAGGCCCTCCGTGATGTAGTCCGGCAGGTCCGAGAAGTCCTTCCTGTTCTCCGCCGGCAGGATGATGCACGTCACTCTGGCGCGTCGGGCCTGGCGCGAAACAAAACAACAGACACGTCAAAAGGCAAACAGATGACCGAGCATCCCGGCAGGACTGCTTGAAAAACTACAAACGATGTCAGCGTGTGACTGACCGCGATGGTTTTCTCCTTGATTCCTCCCACGGGAAGTATTTTCCCGGTCAGGGACACCTCGCCGGTCATGGCGACGTCGGGACGCACGGGCCGACCGGTCGCCAGGGACAACAGGGCCGTAACGATGGTGCAGCCGGCACTCGGGCCGTCCTTGGGGGTGGCCCCCTGAGGGAATGAAATGAGAGATGAAACCATTGCAGTGTGGAGCACTGATGGAATCATCAGCTTTTTCCTTCTGTCACCTCAGGAACGTGAAGGTGCAGGTGAGAGTTGACCAGGAAGTCGTTTTCAGGTTCTTGCTGCATTAGGAACGCTCTGGCGAAGGTTGAAGCGATTTTGGCGCTTTCCTTCATGACGTCGCCCAGCTGACCTAAGAGAAGGTGAGGGGCAAGTATGAATAGATCGTTATCGTTGTACAGACGCATGAATGCCGCTGGGACGGAGCGAGAGCATCGGCCCGTCGTGTCAAAGTGAGCAGAATAAAAAGACAACTCAAGAACCACGTCAGGACCGGAGTCAGTCAAGAACAATCATCAGGAAGCGACTTAAAGATCAACTCAAGAACCAAGTCACCGACCATGTCAAGAACCACGTCTCGTCAACGGGTGAAAAATCAAACAAGGTACAAAAACAAACAAGGAACAAGTCACCACCCATGACAACAAGCACCACGTCAAGAACAGCTCAACAGTTGAAGAATGCTGTGCAGAAGCCCGAGCTGCTAAGCGTTGTTGGCGTCCATTTGTGTGCGGCGTCCTGACCCGTTAGCTCCAGAGAACCTTCTCCTTTGCCGTCTTTCACGGAAGGACGACGCACGGACGTCTCGATGAACAGAGTGGAGCCTCCTGCACACACAACAACACCGTTAGTGTATGTGTGTGCATATGCATGTGCGTTCGTGTTTTGAGTTTTTTTCTGTGTGTGTGTGTGTGTGCATACTGTATGTGTTTGCGCATGTGTGCGCTTTTCAGAGACTGACCCATGGCGGTCCAGGCCAGCCCCATGACGACTCCCGGCGGCGTGACGTCATACATCCTGTCCACGGTGAAAACCGGTTTCCCGACGTACTCCTGCAGGTTGTCTGGAGTCACGCTGACCTCTTCCAGCTGTCCACTGACGATGGAGAACGCAACCTTGCGGAAAACCTGACGGACCGACAGACCGCATCGGACGTCACAGAAAACACGAGGTCCTCCAAGGTGCCCCCCTCTCAGTACGGCAACAAGGACGCTTTTGCTTTGTTAGTGAGCGACACTACAGAAGTATAAAACTAATCATGGAACTCTGCGGACAACAACCGTGTCAAGAGCAGGTCAAAAACCGCATCGAAAACCCATCAACGACAGTCAGGATGGTGGACACACGACAAGTCAAGATTTCGTGCAACGCTGTGGAGGAGCAAGAAATAGCCAGTTCCATTCTAACCAGGAACTATCGTAATTTCTTGTATATAATGCGCTTCCACCCCCATCAAAAAAAAAAAGTCCATCGTGCATATAATACATAGATAAAGCAAAAAGTTATGTATGAGTAGATGTTTTAGAAAAGACAATTTAGTTTTAAAATCATGTGCATTTCAAATGTTGCATTCTATTTAGGTTTCTGTTAAAAGTGACATGGTTCCAGACTTGGGTCTTGGCCCGGTTCTTGACTTGTTTCTTTTGTGCTTGTACACATGCTTCTTGGCTTAGTTCCTGCCACAATTCCTGGCTTGGTTCTTTATATGCAGAGGCACATTTTTATTAACTTCTGCGAAAATAATGTCATAAAGATAGTACTAGTTGAGATGACTCGTCGAGGGCCGCTTACCTTTTCCACTTGTTTCTGCAGGTTCCTGACGCCGGACTCTCTGCAGTACTGCCGGATCAGTAGACCGAGAGCTTCAGACGAGATGGACGCCTTCTCCTCGCTCAGGCCGCACAGCGAGCGCAACTGTGGGACCAGGTAGCGCTGCATCGCACCGGGAAGAAAGGGAAAAATCAATACCGTGATCGTCATCGGGGTTTTTTTGCGGGCCCAAATTGAGGCACAGGTGGTATCATTCTGATCAACATCTTCACAAACTACAAACCATTAAGTTACCTGGGCGATGGCCAGTTTCTCCTGAGCTACGTATCCAGACACATTGATCATCTCCATGCGGTCTCGGAGAGGTTCCGGGATGGTGTCGGTCACGTTGGCCGTGCAGATGAAGAGAACCTTCAGCATTTCAACACAGTCGGCGCGAGATGACGACACGTTTCACATAGATGCCGCACGACGCATTCGCACCTTGGAAAGATCCACGGGAACATCTAGGTAGTGGTCCAGGAAGTTTGCGTTCTGCTCGGGGTCCAGAAGCTCCAGCAGAGCCGAGGACGGGTCGCCCTGATACCCGCGGCCCATTTTGTCCACCTGGTAACGACACATTACGCAAACGTCATTTTGTCTCCGTGGCAATGGTAGCGTGTCGTGGGAATCACACGTCACACCGAGACAAGCTCTTCAAGCGGTTGCAGTCCGCTTGCAAGTGAACTCTGGCGTGGTTCGGTTCACCTGCGCTCAAGTGTGACCGCTACACACACACACACACACACACACACACACACACACACACACACACACACACCAAAGAGGGGCACCGTTTGTAGGTGATGTCATTTCAAGTGCAGGAACCTTACATGGCATGGTTCCTGACTCGTTTTTGCCTTGGTTCCTGGCAGGCTCTTAACTTGTTACTGACTTGGTTCTTGACTCTTTCTTGGCATGGATTCCGACTTGGTTCGTGATTTGGTTCTTGTCAGGTTCTCAAATGGTTCTCGGCATGATTATTGACTTGGTTCCTGCCAGGCATGATTATTGGCATGGTTCCCAAATTGGTTTCTGACTTGGTTCTTGCGAGGTCCTCAATTGGTTCTTGGCAGGCTTATTCATAAGCACAGTTCTCGTCAGTTTGGTTGGGTTCACTTCCAAGTGAACTCTGATGCAATTACTGTCATTTCCGCTCAAGTGTGAACGCTACACGGACCAAAGACGGACCGGCATTGTAATGACCAGATTTTGGCCCCAGGAACAATACAACGGAACGAGGAACTATCGGGTTGCCACTGTGTGTTTGAGGTGCAGGAACTGGTCTAAATTTAGTTCTGGAGTAACTTATCAGGGCCAAAAGAAGAGGCCCAGGAACCTCTTGGGGGAGGTCTGAACATTTGACTGGAACCTTTTAGATCTAAGAAGTACCAAGAACTCAAAGGTTTCTGGAACTTTAGGTGAAAACGTGTCTTCAGACACTTCAGTGCTGACCTCATCTATCAGAACCAGAGGGTTCTCTGTTTTGGTTTTCTTGAGGCACTGGATGATCTTCCCCGGCATCGCACCAACATACGTCCTCCTGAGTACACACACACACACACACACACATTAGCGAAAGCAGTGCACGTGACCGCAAATATGGTTCCCACCTGTGTCCTTTGATTTCGGCAACATCCGTCATGCCGCCCACACTGAACCTGAAGTACTCGCGGTTGAGGGCGCGGGCGATGGAGCGGGCGATGGAGGTCTTGCCCACCCCCGGGGGGCCGTAGAAGCACAGGATCTTGCCCTGCGTGGACCCTCGCAGCTGGCTGACTGCTATAAACTCCTGCACATGTACACGACCATATCAAGGACCAAGTTAAGAGCCAAGTCAAGAACTGTCAGGAACAAGTCATAAACCTGGTCAAGTATCAGTCAAAACACATCAAGAAACAGGAAACAACAATAGTAAAACAATTTTGAAACATCAAGAACCGGTTCAACAACACACACTCACTCACTCGTACAAGTGTTCCCTGTGTGTGTGCGCACTGACCAATATGCGCTTCTTCACATCATCCATCCCATAATGATCTTCCTCCAGAACCTCCTTGGCTCTGTCCAAGGCCAGGTTCTCCTCACTGTTGGTGCCCCAGGGCATGCTGGTTAACCAGTCCAGGTAATTGCGGGTCACACTGAAGACACACACACACACACACACACACACACACACACATTGGCGATCCGGCGTCATCTGGAGACTGACGTTAAAGTCGACCCACTTGAACTCCGAGGAGTGGTTGTCGAGCAGCGCCATCTTGGTGAGCTCCTCGTTGATGACGTCCATGATGTGCTGAGGGACCGTCCTGTCCTTCAAGCGCTCACGGAACTTCTCCTCGATGGCCTCCTTGTCTTCCTTCTCCAGACCCAACTCCTGCACGCGGACACAAACAGACACGCGCGCATAAAATACTTGCCTCGTGCCCCGCCTTAACCCCTGACATCTAGATTTGGGCCTGTTTTACTGCCACTTCTCCTCTCTCCTCGACAATGATCGAAGCGAGGCTGTCTGGCCCTTTCGACCAGGGGATGTCGTTAATCTTTGAGACCTCTGGGCCTGTGAAGACTTTTGAGACTTGTTTGTGATCAAGGGCTATACGAGTTGACTTGACTTTGTAGCGACTTTTTACAATCATCCGTGTTTTCCATTCTCTCAGTCGGCAGATCTTCTTCTCTCCGCAACTTTTTGTTTTTCTACATGACCTTCTGCTCAGTCTGACTGCACTGTCATTGGCTGGCTTTGTTGATGCGACACTGATTGGACAAAACGCCGCCAATCATTATAACAGCAACACTGATTGGTGATAATGTCACTTCTTTATTTTCAGCGCACAACATCTGATAAGGAAATGATGTGTTTTGTTTTTAATTTTATTTACGACAAAAATTCAGATTATTAGGATAAAATGCCTCAAACTGCATATAAAGTTCAATTACAAGTTTGAGCGGAAAAAGTAGAAAGGATCAGTGGTGACTTGGCTTTTTAAGATTTGTATCATTTGCTACCCATTTTCTGACGCTGCTGTCCTGTTGCAGTTGCTATGCTAACAGAGCAAAATTGAAAACCGAGTATGGAAAAGGCAAACATCCTGAACGAGCTGAACAGTTTGTCATTGGACAAAGTAGGAATTCTGGCAATGTGAAAGGAGACTCTCTCACCTTCTTGATAATCTTGAGTTGCTCCTGTAACAGGTACTTCCTGTGAGTCTGCTTGATTTTCTCCTCCACCTGCAAACCACAAACGCGGAGGCCGTTCGCGTTTGAGGCGAGCGGGCGACGCCTCGAAGAAAAAGACGGGTTTTGAGCGCTCACCTCTCGGCCCAGACGCTGCTGCAACTTGCTGAGCTCAAACTCCTTCTTGAGCAGAGAAAGAGCTTTGTACAGACGCTTGGGGATCTGCACACGAACAAAAGAACAACACTTAGCATCTAATGTAATACTGCACAGAAGAGAAACGGTAAACGTCCTGTGTTCCATTCCAGTCCTGTAGGCGGAGACTGTTACGCACTATTCATTCAATGCTAAGACTTGATGGATGCGTGTGGAATTGATTATTACAGACTTTTGACTTGACTCGCCGTTTGCTGGCTAAAGACGCACAAAACATGACATCAGGACCGCGGGAAGTGGGCGGCGGCTCTCACGTTGGTTTCCTCCAGGACGTCCTGCAGCTCGTGTGACTCGGCCCCCGTTAGCGCGGCGCCCATGTCGCTCAGGTAGATGGGGTTGTCCACCACACGCTGGCCCGCCTGCATCATCTGCAGAACAGACTCCCTGACGCACGCGCACGCGCACATTAAGTCCGGCACCGCGCCACCATACACAATCGCTCAAGTGCACGCGACCACATGCAGTGCACAAACAAACGCATGCACACAGACCACACAAAAACAAGAACAGACAACCACATACACACAGCCACAAACACAAACCACACAAAATACGCATGCACACAAACAAGAACAGACAACCACATACACACACTCACAAAGCCACAAAACACAAACCACACAAAACCATCCGCACTAATACACATGCACACAAAAAGCCATATAAACTCACACACAAACACACTCTCACAAACACACACACTAAACACAAACAAAGATCGGACCTGTAGAGGGGGTTAAGTGCGATGATGTCACGGATGGTCTTGACGATCTCGGCCGTCAGCGCCTGCAGCGGAAACAAAACAAAAACAAAAAAAGACCTCAGTCGCTTGGCCTCAACTGAAAAACAAACTCAATTGATGCTTTTGGCTAGTTTTAGTTGGGACATCCCCATCACATTTTTCTGTACCCGAGTCTGTAAATCAATACATTTAAAAAAATAACATAAAAACTAAAAAACAAAAACAAATTAAAAAAAACTATAATTATTTGGCATTTAGCAAATCCAAATAATTTTGGCAATCCTATTTGATCTTGTCAGATTTCATGTCAGACAGTCGGGGGGGGGGGGGATGACTGCATCTGCTGTTCCTGCTGTGCACGCATTGGCCTCTTGGGGGCGGTGTGGTGAAATGCATGCACGGAGCTACACGTTTGCAGCAAGCTAAAAAAGAATAGAACAACAACGTCACAATGAAACATTCATTGAACTCGGTTTTCACAGATTAGGAAGAATATATGCCCGTGGAGTTCGTGTATAAACAGTCATTATTTGAAGGTAAATCCCCTCTTGATCTAATGCTAATTCTAGCTAGCCTGTCAATGGGTTTTCCATTGACTGTTAGCATTAAGCTGGCAATTTGTAAAACCATCACGTGTCTTGTATTTAAATATACAACGTGTGTAATCCTTTCTGTTGCGTGTTTAGTTTAACAGTAAACTAACCTGGGGTGTCATGAAAAAGTTTAAGGCACGCTCAAGGAGGGCAGTAATGTCTTTGTGTGTTTGTTTGTGTCACGCACACACAAAAACACACAGTCTGTTTAATATAAAACGAAGCTATTACTGTTCCGTTTGACAAGATCTTTGCACTTTTGGATTATTTTGTCACATTTGAAATGTCAGAAAATGAATAAAACCAATCTTTTTCACCCGAACTCCATCAGCTGAAAATCATGTGATCGATTTTTATTTTAATTGGATTGTTTTTATTTGATTTGATTGATTTGTGCTTTTTAATCAACTGACAAGTACAGAGAAAAACAAATTCCCGGTAGGTCACATGATCAGCAGACACGTGCGCGAGCATGCGCGCGTCTACCTTGACTTCCTCCGTGACGGTGAAGTGCTCGTGGAGGACGTTGTCCACTTCCACCATGAGGACGCCGGAGGAGGGCAGAGGCCGGAGTTCTGGCGTCAGGTCTGCTTCCGCAATCTGACCACCAACAGGAAATTCACAAATCACGACGTCCACTAGGGCGAAAAAGCCGCGCGCACGCCGACTTACTTTGTGGTCCAGCTGCTCGGCCGGCTCGCCCGCCGGTTCCGTCCGACTGCGCTTGGCCTTGCGCCCGGACGCAGCTATGGCTCGGGGCTCCGACTCGGGCGACCACGCGGGTTCCGCCGCCGCCGCCGCCGCGTCCTCCTCCTCGGCCTCCACCTCCAGACGCCTCGTGATGCGGACCCTGTGAAGCAGCATGTGGCTCGTTACCCAAGTAACTGCAAGCAATTGTGTTTGTCAACAATTGTAGGTTTGTTAACCACGGTACCTTTTTACACAATTGTATGTTTGTGAAAATAGTCCGCTTGTGTATAAACTTGAAAAAAAGTTTCTAAACCACTGTTTATAAACTATTGTGTTGTACAAACAATTGCCAACAGTGGTATGTTTATGACCAATTGTGTGTTTGTAAACAATTAGATTTATGTAAATTGCCTTTTTGTAAACATTGTTTGTAAACGCCCCTCCTGGCAGCCGTCACCTTAGCGTGGTGGAGGGGTTTGTGTGTCCCAATGATCCTAGGAGCTAAGTTGTCTGAGGCTTCACGCCCCTGGTAGGGTCACCCATGGCAAACAAGTCCTAGGTGAGGGACCAGACAAAGCACGGCTCAAAGACCCCTTATGATGACGACAAACGATGGTCTCGGTTTTCCGGAAGGTGTGTTCCAACTACAGGGGGATCCACACTCCTCAGCCTCCCTGGTAAGGTCAATTCAGGGGTGCTGGAGAGGAAGTCGAATCTCAGATTCAGGAGGAGCAGTGTGGTTTTCGTCCTGGCCGTGGAACTGTGGACCAGCTCTACACCCTCGGCAGGGTCCTCGAGGGTGCGCGTTTTTTTACAAAAACAATCAAGTTGATCAGTTTGAACATGAAATATCTTGTCTTTGTTGTGTATTCAATTAAGTATAGGTGGAACATGATTTGCAAATCATTGTATTCCAACGTCCCAACTTCATTGGAATTGGGGTTGTGCATGTGTAAACAATTGTATGTTTATGACTGTGTTTTTAAACAATTAGCGGTGAAAATTGCCTTTTGGAAGCAATATGTTTGTAATCAGTTATACGTTTATGAACGATTGTAAGTTTGTAAACAATTAATATATTTGTGAAAAATTGAATGTTCATGAACGATATGTTTGTAAACATTGGCAAAAACATTGTCTCTTCCTGAGCAATGGAACGTGTTGAACAATTGTACGTTTGTTTTCCCCCCAGTTGTACATTGGTAAACAATTGTTTGTATGTTTGTAAATAATTCTATGTTTGCGATCACGATGTGGCTGAGTATTTTTAGCAAAACGGTGACAGCGGCTGCCGTGCAAGTCAGTCGACCTTGTGGCATACTGCATTCCATTTCCGCACATCAGTTCTGTGCAAGCACTCCTCGTTCTCCTCACCTGCGGTGGCCCATGACGATCATCCTCAGCTTGTCGCCGAGGTCCTGCATCTCGTGGATCTGCACGAAGGTCCCCGTGCCGTAGACGGCGTCCAGGGACTCCACCACGTCCGACTCGTTGCTGCGACACACGCAGACGCACAGACACGGACGGGTCAGAAGCGGTGCCGAGGACGGCGGGAGTGCCGGCACGATGCGGGACGTACTTGTCGTCTCTCTTGAGGAAGACTCCGGCGTAGGGCTGCGCCAGGCGGACCTTCCTCCTTAGCAGCTCCATCAGGTTTTTGTTTTTCACCTGCCGCAAACACATCACGTGTCACTAGGGACGGACAATTTATCTATTTTCTTAATTGAGTTTATTTTTCAAGACAATGTTGGCACCAAGACACCACAAGTTGGCGGCAAAACACTATCTTTGTCTCAATGAACCTCCTCAACTCAATCCAACATAGCATCGAGATGTGACCATGGGATGGTGGCCAAGCACTACTTTTGTCTAAATGAAACTCCTCAACTCACTTCAACACAATTTCTTGCCCCCTGGATGCCACACGGTGGCAGCAAATAACTACTTTTGTCCAAATGAAACTCCTCAACTCAACACAGTTTCTTGGCACAAAGATGCCGCAAGGTGGTGCCTAATCACTACTTCTGACATTTGTGTTTGGTGGCTGGCCATCAGACTTGCCTCGTATAAAATATGCGCATGAGCTCAATAAGTCTAAAAGTTAATTTTCCCTTTCCTCTTTCCAATGTGAATAAAAGCAGTGGCATCAAGCGTCATTCAGAAGTGGTGCCTGACCGTTTTTCCATGCTGTCATTGACATCCGGTTAGCAAGCAACCAAACATTGCATCGCGTGGTCCTTGAAACATGCCATAATCGCCCTCGTCGTCCTCACCTCTATGATCTTGATGAACCGGGGGAACACGGGGTTCCTGCTCACGGCGATCAGTGGCACATTGGGGAACACCTCCGGCACCATCATGGGGGTCAGAGCCGTCATCTGAGCTCCAGCGTACGCCGCTCCTCCGTCCTCACCTACGCCGCCGCCGCCGGACTCCTCTCCTCCCGAGCCGTCGCCGCCGCCGCCGCTCTCCGCGCCGTCCTCCCCGGAGAAGCCGGCGCCGCTCGCCCGGTTCCCGAAGGCTCTGGGGCGGCATGACGACGATGTGAGGAGTCCGGAATGGACGCCGGTCACCCGCATCCAGCGACCAGGTCCTGCCGTCATGTCGGACGCGTGAAGCGAGCCGCTGCTGTTGTACAGACGAACCGAGCGGAACCCGCCCGGGTCCGGTGTGTCAGCCCGGTGTAGGCCGGACCTCAAGCACCCGGCCGGCTTGAGTTTGACAACGTGGGCGGGCTTACTGTGGAGAAGTGCCGCTGCTCGCATCATCTTCATGTACACCGCCATGTTTCTCTGGAGCTTTCCATGAGCCGCCGACTTCCGTCCAAGGCTGATGACGTCAGCGTTCTCATTTGCACACGAATTAAACGTCGTATGGTTTCTCCCGTTGAGCAGGAATTAATGCGTTTTGGGTGTACTGTTAAGTTTATAATCCTAGCTGTGGTAAAATAACATCAACCTTTCAATTATGTTTTACGTCGTTATTGATATATATATTTTAATCATTATTTGTGTTGTGTGGTGTTACACAAACAGGCTGTGATGTTTCCAGTTGACTTGTTTTGTAACACCACCTGTTATAAAACTCCTATTTTTCATTAATGATATTACATACATTTGTTTGTGTTTGTGTAGAATAGTATATATTTCTTCTTCATTGCTCGTGTAAAATGGTAACCGGACTACACTCATAGAGAACTTGAACTTCCCCATTCCAGTGGCCAAAGCGCCTTTGCAGATGCTCACACATTCATTCACCAGCCAAACAGGTTGTCAATTACATTTTTAATGTTTTAGGCGCTGTCTGTTGTTTTTAATGCTCCCTGTAATAACATTTTGCATGAATGACATTTTTTGTTCATATATTTATTACATTGGTATGTTTTTTTGATTTGTGTTGTGTGGCATTATCAGGCTGGATTAATTTGGCAATAATGTTGAAGCTGGTGTACTTTTTCTAACTCGGCTTTATGATAAAATGTGACATTTTACATGAATATTTCACTTTGTATTGCAATTATAATATGATATATATTATTAGTGCCCTGCGATTGGCTGGCGACCAGTTCAGTTTACATCCATCCATCCATCCATTTTTTGTTGTTTTTTTTTTAGACAGAAACGATGACACACAAACATTTGTGCTGTATACCAATTATAAACTAATGATCTTCTCATCTTTGTTGTAGTAAAATTTGTCCTACATTTGCGTCCAGTATACGTGGCCGTTTAGTGTGACGGCTTCAGTCGTCCTCCTCGTCCTGCTCCTCGTCCGAATCTCCCTCCTCGGCCTCCTCGGCCGCCTGCTTCTCGTCCAGCGCGTCCTGCAGGGCCTGCTCCTCCTCCACGGTGGGGTCCACGTCCTCGGTGATCTCGGGGGCGCTGGGGTACTCGTTCTGGGGCGGCGGCGGGAGGAGCGGGCTGTAGCCGTCGCCCGGGTACTTCAGTCCCCAGCCCACGTAGATGTTCTCAAACTTCCTGCATGAGCACATGGGGGGGGGGCCAAAGGCTCGGTGCGCGACATTGGATCACACTATTGAGTCCTTCTCAGTTTTTATCATTTTTTTGTACTGTTGTGTAAAATTTTGCAAATATTTATTTATCGCATGTTAATAAAATGTTGAATGACTCTCTTGCTTCTTCAGTTTTCAGTACAGATAGATGCTTTTTAAAAACAATGTCAAGAAATCGTCATAGTAATCAGGATCGGCCGATACGAAAAAATGTATCGTGGTCCTTTTTTATGGCGTTATCGCGATATTTTTGCTCAAGCTTATCATCCCGTCAGAATCCGATAGCGGCCCATGCCTGCTTACTGGCACCTCAGGTAGCAGGGCGGCTCGGTCGCAGGAAGGCGTTGAACTTACTTTGCGTAAGCGTACGCGCACGCCCCCGGCCAGCAGTTGGAGCGCATCACGGCGATGGCGTGCTGCGAGGTGAGCGTGGACGACAGGCTGGAGCTCCACGGAACCGTCTCGAAGATTTCTACCGAGATGGCCGGGACGTCAGGAAGCGTTGGCGTCACGCGGCGTCAAGAGGGAAGGCGGCCCACCTGCGTCCTGGGAGAGCGGCGTGAGCAGCGGGGGTCCCACTTCGGGCTCGGGCTCGTCGGGTTCCTCTTCGATCTCCTCGGCCTCTTCCTCGTTGGACTCGTCCTCCGTCTTCACGGCCAAATTCACCCAGGTGCAGCGGCCCTGAAGCACACGGTAAAAGCGCTTATGACTGAAGGACAAAGCGACCCGAAATATTTCACGGAAGGATTGCGTGTTCATACTTGTATGAACGGACTGTTCATACATTCAAACTGAAGGATCCCAAATAGCAACACTGAAGGAGTCCAAAGGGTTACAATTGATGGCGTTCACGATCACATTTCAAACACTCAAGCAGATTCAAACTGAAGACCAAATGCTTAAAACTGAAGGACGCCATGTTCACACATTGAAAATGAAGGCCAAATGTTTAAAAGTGGATGCGGCCATATTTCTACATTAAGACGGAAGCTGCTCAAACATTTACAACTGAAGGATCCTGTATTCTCAAATTGAAACGGAAGGAATTAAGAAATGTTTACCGCTCAAAGAGTCCAACGTTTACAAGTGAAGGAGCCCGTGTCCGTACATTCAAACTGAAGGAGCCCAAATATTTACAACTGATAAGACAGACTCCAAACGTTTGCAACTGAAGGGTTACAGATTTTCCTACATTACAACTGAAGTCTGAAGTTTACAATTGAATGACACCATGGTGGTAAATCACCTAAAATCAAAAGAGAGGATCCTGTGTTTCTACATTGAAACGAAAGGAGTTCAAACACTTACGACTCAAAGACTAACCATTTACAACTGAAGGCTTCCACATTTTCCCACATTACAACTGAAGCCGGAGGTGTGCACGCGAAGAACTCCGTGATGCTAAGTGCTACCTGATGCAGGATGTGCTGCGTGTGATGCACCCAAGAGGACAAGGAGTCCACCAGCTCTCCGACGGGGACGCCCTCGAACTCGGGGTTCTCCTCGATGCCGTCCTCGGAGGAGCCTTCCTCCTCGGCGCCTTCCTCCTCGATGGCCTGGTAGAAGCCCTGCGGGCTGATCTGCGTGCCGGCCGAGATGCGCGCGATCTGCGCCCGAAGGTAGTTGGCCTCGTTGCCCGGGAAGGGCGGGTAGCTGACGATGGGGGCGTCCAGCCGGCCCGTGAAGAACTTGCGGATCTGGCGGGCCACGGTGATCTGGGCCGGGGTCACCGACGGGAGCTTGGACCACGGCAGGCCCGGCTCGTTGCACACGAAGTACACAAACTTGTTGGCTCCGGTTCCTTTGGCCTCCTTGGGAACCACGGGGGGAGCTTTGTACGTGGACTGGGGGAGTGGGTCCATCTGACGCAATGAAAATAACATTATCATCATTGTACATTTGCATTAACATCTAGACAAAGTTTAGGAAGGTCATTCATATACCTGCTAAACAAAATGGGTCGTAAGATAGACCCTTGAGGGACCCCTGATGTGCAACATCAAATGAACACAAAGGAGACTTCAACATCCCATGACTAGTTTGAGATGAACTTTTCATTGCTTTCCACACAGCCGGCTCCATTTTTTTAATCCGGCCCAATTAAGCATTCCCCCCCCCCCCCCCCCCCCCCCAAAAAAATGGGTTACTTCAAATGTATGTATTAATTTGTTTTATTTATCAGATTTAATAAATGGTTACTTTAAATGTAGTTCTTCATTTTTTAAATTTAGCTCATTTTAAAAATTAATTTAAAAAATTTATTATAGAGGAAGGTGAATATGAATCTTTTTTTTTTTAATTGACGGTTACTAATATTTACTGTCATTTCTCTATGATTAGGACTTCTATATACAGGTGTATATATAGTTACATACTGTTTTGAATTTCATTTTTCCATACCATTTGGTGTGTTGTTTTGATGTGATAAGTACGGAAAAGCGCAACATGTATAACCTGTTCATGCTTCCAAATAAATCAATAAAAAAGTGCTTATGATATCAATTATTAAATATCTTCATTTGCATTTGAATAGTTTATTTTCTTCTTTTATTGTCAATAATAAAATACAATCAAAATGGTCAAATAAACATGT
Source organism: Phyllopteryx taeniolatus (assembly GCF_024500385.1). NCBI lineage: Eukaryota > Metazoa > Chordata > Actinopteri > Syngnathiformes > Syngnathidae > Phyllopteryx > Phyllopteryx taeniolatus. The sequence continues at coordinate 4,441,991 of NC_084508.1, forward strand.
TCACCTAGATATTTAACATTTTTGTAGTTCTTTTATGAATTGGTGAATTAATTGTACTTATATTAATTCTAAAAAATAAAACATTTGAATTATTTCATGATTAAAATAAACATTCACATACAGTACTTTACATGTATTCGTTTGAAGTAATATATCTTATGTAGAAACTGGTTCATTCCTTGTAAACAATGACATTATTATTATCTTAACGTGTTTATAATTGTTTATTTTTAGGATTGTATTCATCCTATTAGGATTACAATTAGGATATTATTAGGACACTACAAGTGTTATGACGTCCCGTTATGACATCACACTACGTCACGTTGAGATATCACGTTAGGACATCACGCCACAATGCCACGTTATGACATCGCACTGCAATGTTAAGAGTATGACGTCACGCTATGATGTCACGCCACAATGTCACATACAACGTGAAAGCGCCCAACGCCGGCGGCGGTCGACCTCGCTCTCGGCCTTCTCCTTGGCGTCGACCTCTCGGGCCTCGTCGTCGGCCGCCTCCTCCGCGGCGTCGTCGTCCTCCTCCTCGCCCTCGGTGAACTCGGCCTCGGCGATGATGTAGCTCCACTCCGTGCCCAGGATCTTGCCCCACAGGCGGCACCGCTGCATGGTGTAGGACGAAACCAGCTGCTTGAGGGCCAGGAAGACCCGCTGCATCTCCTCGCGGCCCAGGCCCACGCCCGCCTGCTCCAGGAAGTACGCGATCTCGCTCACGTTGGGCAGAGCAGATTCCTGGCACCCAAACAGTTTGTCAAAAGTCAGAAAATCGAGATTCAGTCCCTTTCACGCGTATGGAAAGCCGTTTGAGCATTTAGTCCACATCCTTTAAAGGTCCACATACTAGTAGCAAAAAGTCAGACAACTACATGTTACTGGTGAGGCAAGACTGTTCTACTAGTGCGAGAGGTGTCATCATAAAATTGTACTAGTCAAAGGGTGACTTTGGAATTTTCCCCCAAAAATATTTGATCAAAGTAAAGTCCGCAACTCACTTCAACATAGTACCATCGGTATGGTCAAAGCACATTTTTTTTTTGTCAAATTGAAACTCCTCAACTCACTGCAGCATAGCTCCTTGGCAACAGGATGTCACAAGATGGCACCAAAGTAATAATATTATTGTTTTGGCCATAGCACAAAAACCGTGATTAGAATTTTATTTTATTTTTTTTCAGCAATTAAATGACACAATTGATTGGAGACTCTAAATTGCCCGTAGGTGTGATTGTGAGTGCGAATGGTTGTTTGTTTCGTGTGCCCTGCGATTGGCTGGCGACCGGTTCAGGGTGTACCCCGCCTCCTGCCCGAAGATAGCTGGGATAGGCTCCAGCACCCCCGCGACCCGCGCGAGGATTAGCGGTCAAGGAAATGGATGGATGAATTAAAAGACACTTGTTTCCCCCCAAATATGCGCGGGTTCACTGTGTTCTGCCACGGCGAGATCAGAACACTCCCTTGGCGGCCCTGTTGTGTCGAAAGCAATTGGGCTCCACGTGAGAAAACGGACAAATAAAGGTCAACTGTAACGTTCACGTGCGCCTCACACCAGCTCGAATTCGTGCTCGGGGGCGTCCTCGGGCCTGACGAAGAGAACCTTCTGCTGCTCGGCCAGCTCCTCGGCGGCCGTGGTCTGCTGGAGGTCCTGCAGGGTGCTCTGCGTGTCCTCGTACAGACGCAGCTTCACGTCGTGACTCAGGTCCTCCATCACGTCCACCACGTCGTGGGGACGCTCCTCGATCACGCGCATCAGCAGCCGGGAAAGGTGGTCGTACCTGCCAAAGGGCGTGGAAGTCACGGCGCCGGACTCCACCGCTAACATTGGCTGCTGCGCACACCGTCTATCCTAAGCTAAGGTAGCGTTGGATGGTATGCTTGCGGTTTTAGCCAACGTGAAAATTGTTTCCTGTACTGTAGCAATTTGCAATTTGTCTTTATTAAGAGTGCTTTATGGTTTTAGCATCATAATAGTACTTCTTTTTGCACCTGTACAGCAGGAGAAAAACCTGCCTACCCTTCAGGATCAATAAAATAGAAATTTGAAATGCGAGTCTGTCTGACTCCTGTTCCTGGGGCACTGGGCTGGCAGCCCCTAATTTGCCATCTACATTTGTTTACTAGAGCCCCACGGGATCTGCCTGGCAACAAGTCGGAGGGGGGGGGGGAACACAGCAGCGTCGTATAGAGCATTTTAAGATACATTTTACTACTAAAGTTTATTGAAGACGTCAACTTGCATAGTGAATTATGAATATTTTTATTGTATGTTTGGTTAGTTAAAAATATTGGTTGTGGAAGTAAAACAAATGACGTCAGGCGGGTTGACGTTTTACTTCGACGACAAATGATCTACGGTGGCCGAGAAGTTGAGCAACCTGAAAACGCGAAAACATATAAATAGTCTAACGAAGCTCTTTTGTGCCACTCGTAACAACACAGTGAGTAAGCAATAGCTTCTTTATGTGTATTTAGTGAACCTTGTCATCGTACTTTTTAACCACATTTGTCACGTTCCCCTACTCGATCTGTCTCGGCCACCGTAGCGTAATAGGTTTAGCGCTCCCGCCTCTTCCACGCCCTTTATTGCCATTAAAAAGAAGGTCAAGTAGACGAGCTGTCGATGAAGTTGAGCCAAATTGAGTATTACTCACAGGTTTAAGTTGCTCTTGCTGCTGCTCTTCATGAGGAAAGCTTTGAAGGAAGCAGCCACCTGCAGGCTGACCTGCTGAGTTCCGTCCATCTTCTCGGCTTCCTTCCTTCGCCTTCAAAATGGACACGCTTCACACAACTTTCCTCTTCCGTACAAGTTAAGATGCTCCCGCTGCTCGCTAACAGAACACAGAAGACGACAAACACGCACGAACAAGTTTTTAGCGGCGGCGAGTCAAAGCAAACCAGTACGTCGCTCGTGACAACGTTGACGGCAGCCGCGGTGGTCGCCATGGAAACACTAACACAGCCAGCGGTTGCTAGGCAGTGACGAGAAGACTACAACTCCCAGCTAGTTCCCAGATCCCATTCTTGTTTTATTCCCGAACTACAAACACCTGCAAAAAAATCTACAATAGTGAAGACATGACATACTAGTTGACACAAGTCAAGACTCAGAGAAGAAGCAACGCAAAAAAAGTCAAGAAGCTAGTCTAGAACCGGTCAGGAACCATTACAGAACCAGGTTTAAAAAAAAAAAAAAAACGAAGAATCCAGCAGAACAAAAACCTTATGAACCAAGTCAAGCACCAGTCAAAAAACAAGAACAAAGTTAATAACTTAGACAACAACCAAGTACCAATCTGGTACAGTCAAGAACCAGTCTAGAAACAAATCAAGATCAAAGTAAAAATCACTGAGATCAAATCAAAATACAAGTCAAGAACCAATTTTAAAAAGTCAAGAACCAAGTGAAATACCAGTCTTGAACCAAGTCATAAGCATTAAAAAAAAAAAAACGGAAAACAAAGTCATTAACCAAGTCAAGAAACAATCTACAGCCATTTCAAGAACAATCATAAACCACGTCAAAAACCATTTCAAGCACAAAGATAAGAACTGAGTCGAGAATCGGTCTTGAACCAAAAGTCATAAACCAGTCAAAAGCCAAACAAAGAAAAACAAAACAAACAAAAAACAAGTCAAGAACTAGTCTATAGAACCAAGTCAGTCATGAACCAAAATAAAAAAAATAAGTTATAAACCAAGTCAAGAGCCAAGCTACAACAAAGGTAACAACCAGTGAAAAAAAACAGGTCAAGTACCAAGTCTAGAACCATATGAAAACAAGATAAAAACTAAGAACCATGTCATCAACCAGTCATAACTTAAGTCAAGCACCAATCAAGAACCACTCAAAACTCAAGACGTGCCATTTGAAATAAATCATACATTGTGTTTGTAAGTTTATACAATAAAAGTTTAATTTATACACACACGCACATTCAAACACACATACACACTCCCATTTTTATCCCTGCAGTCTGGCGAGCGCGTCGGCGTACTGGAACTGCTGGTTGTTTTCGTAGTCCAGCATGTCCAAGGCCACCTCGCAGCTCTCCTTAACCACGCGCTCGCCATCACCGCGGAAACGCTGCAGCACGGCCAGGCACTCGTCCCGGCCGATGGAGCCCAGAGCCTCGGCCGCCTCGTGCCGCACCATGGCGCTCTCGCCGCCGCGCTCCAGTACGGCGCGAAGGGCCGGGACCGCCGCCGGGTGCTGCATCTGACCCAGGACGTAGCCGATCTCGTGACGGAACAGAGCGCTCGAACACTGAAAGCCTGAAAAAAAAAAAAAAAAAACACCGTCATCACGTGATCGTTACACCTCAGCCAAGTCAAACCCCGGTCTAGAATCGAGTCAAGTACCAGTCAACAACATTTAAGAAAGAAGTCAAGAGCCAAGTCAAGTAGCAGTCAAGAACCAAATCACAAACCTGTTGAGAAATGTCATAAAAAACACACAAGGACCAGTCTAGAGCCAAGTCAAAACCAGTCTAGAACCAAGTAACAAACCGGTCAAGGCCCAAACTAGAAGAACAACAAAGTTAGAAATTACTTTAGAATCGAGTATAGAGCTAGTCAAAATAATTTAGGAAAAAAGTCTAGGAGCTAGTCAAGAACCAATCAAGAACAAAGTTACAAAGCAGTTTAGAATCAAGTAGGAAACAAGCTTGGAAACAAGTAAAGAAAACAACGTAGCAATGAGTAACGCACCATGTGTAAAATGAAGTTTGGTACCAAGTCACAAACCAGGCTTGAAAGCAGTCGAGAACCATTTCAAGAAATGGTCTTGATAAATTCAAGACCCAGTCCAGAACCAAGTCAAGAAACAGGTCAAGAACCATTCTGGCACCCAGTCTCACACCAATTTTAAATCCAGTCAAACCAGTCTTGAATCCAGTCACAAAGTAGTCAAGGACCAAGTCAAGAAACAGTCTCAAAAACTAAAATAGCAGTCTAGAACCAGTTCAGAATCAAGTAAAAAAAAAAAAAAACTAGTCTAAAACCAAGCCACAAACCAGTTAAAAAAAAAAAAAAAACTCAAGAACCAGTTATGAAACAATCTAGAACCAAGTTTCAAACCAGTCTAAAATGAATGAACAAAATTCAAGTCAAGTCAATCAAGAACAAAGTCATGAACCAACCAAGTCATGTCTAGCACAAAGTCACAAACCAGACAAGTACAAATTGACAAGATTAAAATCAAGTCACAAACCCATCTACAAGCAGATAAAGAACCAATTTCAGAACCATTCTGGAACCAAGTCTGAAACCATTCTTGAATCCAGTGAAGAACCAGTGTGGCACCAAGTCATGAAACAGTCAAAAAAAAATAAGTCAAAAACAAAAGTCATGAAAAAGTCTAGCACAAAGTCAGAAACTAGTCAAGAACTAAATCAGGAAGCAGTCAGGGACAAAGTCAAGAACCCAGTCACTATGACATCATTGGTGATGACATCATTGCGGTAATGCTGGCGGCATCTCACCGTCCCCCAAGGCGAGGGCGGCCTCGCGGCCGCCAAGGTTCCTTAGTGCAAACATGGCACCGTAGCGTTCGAACAGCGGCAGGGTCTCGTCCAGCAGGAGGGCGCGCAGCTCAGCCGCGCTCCCGCGGGCGGTGGGGGGTGCCGGGTCCACAGAGTTGTACGGGTTCCGATCGGCGTCCCGCGGCTGTCGGTCGCGTCCCTTCTGAAGCCACTCCAGACGACGCACGGCCAGCTGGCACGTTTCGGCCACCTGCGAGCAGGACATCACTTAGGCCACGTGGGACGGTTGCGGATGGAGTCGGGCTCCCCGCAAATAGCCGCATCCTGTCTCTTTTTGGCTAGGGCTCCTTGAGACCTTTTTCTGCGTCTACCATAATGTCTCATGTATAATGTAAATCCCCCCCCCCAAAAAAAATTGTCAAAAGTCAATAGTGCGCATTATACATAGGTATAGGGGCAAATGGAAAAAACGTTCACATTTTATAAATGTATGCCGCCATCTAGTGGTTATGAAAAAGCTGTACACTTTCATTCCAATATGCCACTGCCACCTAGTGGTTATAAAAAAGGTGTAGCCTACACTTTCATTGCAAGATGACAGGGGTACGTATGACTGCATATATGTACAGTGGTGCTCATAAGTTTACATACGCTGGCAGAATTTGTGAAATTTTTATTTATTTATTTTTTAAATATGACTGATGACTGAACAACAACTATCATTAATTTCTTTATGGTTATGTTTTGTTCATTGATGATGCTTTTCTGAAATGCTTGACCATTTAATTTGAATCCAAATACAATTTAATTAAATGAGTTTCCTCTGGCCCTTCATGTTTGCTTTAAATAATTGTACCCACCTTACAAATTCTGCCTGGGTAAACATGTTTTCTCATTTACTAAATAAAAGTAAGGCTGTGAATTTCAAAATAAGAGCAAGTAAATAAAAAAAGTATTACGCGTTCAAATGAAGTGCTTAACTTCAGAATAATTATTTGGAAAAAAAACCTAACAAAATACAGATAATACTTAATGTTTTGATCATATGGGACAAAGCAAAGCAAAATCATGCATTGTAAAAATGCATTATACATGGGTAGAAGGGTTTTCCAGAATTTTGTGGTCAACTTTAGGGGTGCGTATTATACAGGGATGCGAATTATACACGAGAAATTACTCTTAATTTACTCTTGTTGGGCATTTCTACCAAAATTCATGTTTCTACGGCAAATTGGCTTCGGGGGCTGAATTTGAAAAAAATAAATAATCACCCAATGTACATTTTCCATATAACTGCAACGATCGGTGAGCTTTTAAGCAAGTCAACACTTTTGGCTGTTTTTGTGTGGCAAGTCACATTTACTCAAGAAAAGTTTTATTTCTTGAGAAAAATAAGCCCTCTTCATCTGTGGAAAGTGTTTTTTTTTTTTTTTTTTTAAAGAAATTATTTTTTTTTTCTTCCATTTTTTAAGTATTATTTTCGTCAATGTATTTATTAAACTTTACGCCGATCTGATTGGTATCGGTATCGGCTGATAATTAGAACTTTATGCTGATCGGCTTTCACGTCATAATTCGCCGAGCCGATCAAAGATGTCATCGATCGGCTACGCACAAGACATTTAACTCAGGGTCTTCATCGCGGCCAATAAAGTCGGTGAAAAAACACGTCGTCTGTGTGGGACTATTTTGCGGTGTCTCAGACAAACAACACGTACGTTACTTGCAGTCTGTGCACAACTGAAGTACGTCGTGGGGATGTCATCTCAATGCTGCAACACAAATTTGATCGAGCACCTGAAGAATGTACACAAGGAGGAGCGTGCCGCGTTCAAGCAACGCAGCGTGGCGGGGAGAAAAAAAACAAAACCAAAAAAAAAAAATAAATAAAAAAAATAAGTCTAACGGACAAACTCTGGACAACACCTGTCCATATAGCTGGGACAGTGAGAAAGTTTGAGCATGTCATTAACAGTATTTATTAAAGTAATTTAATTACAGTAAGTTAACGCCCATTATTTCTGTCATGTTGTAATGTTGATCTGACCTAGTGGCCAATCCTTGAACGCCCCCTAGAGGTCGTTGGTGTTTTAACTTTTGTCTAAAACGCTCGAGAATAATTTGAGCTGGGACGACCCCCGCAACCCTTGTGAGGATAAGCTGTGCAGAAAATGGATGGGTGGATGGATACAGTACACAAGTATATACAATAAAAGAAAAGAAAAGAAAAATAAAATAAAGTCATGGAAATAGACACATTGCTCCATCTTGTGATCGGATCGGTGAGCGTTTTTTTTTTTTTTTGTTCATTCTGAGCAAAGTCACATCCTCAGTTATAAGAGGGTGTGCACACTTGTGCAAACACATTGTCTCAGGTTTTTATTTATTTTTTATTTTTAACTTCCCCTCTCGAACAGATTGAGTTTCTTTCAACTGAGGTGTACAGTTTAAGTCACACTAAAGTTGTAAAAAGTTTTTAAATGATTTTTCTTGGTCTGTTTTTTTTTTTTTTTTAACATCACAAAGTGATGTAAAAAATATCTTATTTTACATCTTTTATGTTATTTTTATGGTTTTATTTTACATTATTTTACATCTACACAGGTGTGTCGACTTTTTATATCCAGTGTACCTCAACGACGGGGTCCTGGCTGAAGGCCTTGAGCAGATCCAGAACCGAAGGATCCCCGATGGCTCCCAGGGCTTCGCCTGCACTCACGCACAAATTAATTACATCGATTGCCGAGAAAATTTACTGTCAACTTTCCAGAACTTCAGCCCAAACTTTCCGGAAATTTACCAGAAATGTACAGAAGCCCGACAAGACGATTGACACTCACCGGCTTCATGCCGTACCATGGGCTCCTGTCGGGTGTCCTGGAGTACGCCGCTGAGGACGGGTATGGCGCACGGGTCCTGCATCTGACCCAAACAGTAGGCCAACTCGTGCTTGAGCAGCGAAGAGTCGTCGCCGAACGCTTTGCTGATCCACTCCACGGCCTCGGCGCCTCAAACGCAAAACTAAGGCATCATGCTCAAAAATTCATACAAAATTTCAACGCGTCAATCAAAAACTCAAATTCAGCACCTGAAGTTTGTTTCACTTTGCAATATAACATTTGGTAGACACGTCTATCATGAGCAGACCCACCCAAAAAAAAAAAAGTCTCCGGAAGGCATTTTAGTTTGAAGCAGACATTCTTGGCTAATTTTTCCGTATTTGGAAGTCCTTCAAAGACAAACTCACCCGAGATTTTTGGGTGAACATTTAAACCACAAACACTACACGGATAAGGGATATTTCTTTCTGGATTTGTTCTGTTTTTGTGCCCAAATATTTTGCAACTTACCTCCCAGGTTCTTGAGAGTGAACAGAGCTCGGAACCTCCGCGTCAGGTCCTGGCGGGGGTCCACCAGAACAGAACCCACCGCAGCCAGCTGCTCCACACTGCTCATACCGCTCTTTTGCACACACGCACACACACACACACACACAAAAGCGTGCATATTACATACACACTACACATTTTAAACACACGCAGAAGTTACACAAAAACACACATGATCAGAGTATCACAAACACCCGTTACATGCACACATTACACACAAACACACTTAAACTACTTTAACATTTGTATGGCAACAGACATTTCACACAATTAAATTAATTTGACATTTGTATAGCAACAGACATTTCACACACAACTCACACACGGGCGCACAAACACACGTTAATATTGCACAGGTATTTTCACACACACAAATATAAACACACACACTCAGTTCTTCGTCACATACTGTCATATTTGAACATTGTCCACGTTAACAAAGTGTTTTAATCTGTGCTGTTTGTTGCAGTTTAAGCCGTAAAACCTCTTCGTAATGACTAAAGTACACGTGCGAGTGGAAGCTAAGCTAGCTAGCCACGTCTCCAGCAGGCAGGCTGACGTTACGTCACCAGCTAGCTGCAGCTAACAGCTAGCTTCTTAAAGTAAACACTTTGAACGCATTACATGGGGACAAAAAAAAAAAAAACTCACCCGATGATGAAATGAAGTAAAGACAAATCGAGCACAAAGCAGGTTAATAACAGCGCATAACGTTTTGGTTCGTTAGTTTCAGGCTGTCAAGCATCCGCAAAATCCGTAAACGTCATACGTGACATCACATGAAGGCGGGGCCCAAGGTGGGCGGGTCTATCTAAAGGTCAATAGCTTCACCGAAATTAGTACTTTATTATTGTATTTTAAATAATTGTTTTTTTACATAAAGCAAGCAAAAAAAAACTATAATCATAAAATGTTTAAATGTTTTGTAAGTTTGTTGTGGATAAATCATTTTGTACATTTAAGTCTATCTTGTTTATCATTGTGAAAATGTGAAGAAATGTAAAAAGGAGAATCTTTTTTTACTGTGAGAAATTATTTGTTTCTCCAGTGATACATTTGTTGCGCTTTGCAACAAATGTATCACTGGAGATATTACTACAATTATTACTACACCATAATTTAACATTCCCACATGCAATATTAAACCGCACTTTACTGCTTCTTTGTATTTTTGCTAATCAACATTACACTGTAATGAAAATAAAGCTTTACTTAATCAAATCTACAATGATTTGCAAATCATGCTCAACTTATATTTAATTGAATACACAACAAAGACAAGATCTTTCATGTTCAAACTGATCAACTTGATTGTTTTGAGCAAATAATCATGAACTTGGAATTTGATGGCTGCAACACGTTCCAAAAAAGACTGAGAAAGTTGAGGAATGCTCATCAAACACGTGTTTGGAACATCCCACTGGTGAACAGGCTCATTGGGAACAGGTGGGTGCCGTGATTGATTCCCTGAATTGCTCAGTCATTCACAAGCAAAGATGGGGCGAGGTGAACAAGTGCCTGAGAAAATAGTCCAACAGTTTAAGGACAATGTTCCTCAACGTACAATTGCAAGGAATTGAGGGATTTCGTCATCTACGGTCCATAATATCATCAAAAGGTTCAGAGAATCTGGAGAAATCAAATCATGTAAGCGGCAAGGCCGAAAACCAACATTGAATGCCCGTGACCTTCGATCCCTCAGGCGGCCCTGCATCAAAAACCGACATCAATGTGTAAAGGATATCACCGCGTGGGCTCAGGAACACTTCAGAAAACCAATGTCAGTAAATACAGCGCTACATCCGTAAGTGAGAATTGAAACTCTACTATGCAAAGCAAAAGCCATTTATCAACAACACCCAGAAACGCCGCCGGCTTCTCTGGGCCCGAGCTCATCTAAGATGGACCGACGCAAAGTGGAAAAGTATTCTGTGGTCCGACGAGTCCACATTTCAAATTTTTTGGGGAAATTGTGGACGTCGTGTCCTATGAGCCAAAGAGGAAAAGAACCCTCCGGACTGTTATGGATGCAAAGTTCAAAAGCCAGCATCTGTGATGGTATGGGGCTGCGTTAGTGCCAATGGCATGGGTAACTGACACATCTGTGAAGGCACCATTCATGCTGAAAGGTACATACAGGTTTTGGAGAAACACATGCTGCCATCCAAGCGACGTCTTTGTCACGGACGCCCCTGCTTATTTCAGCAAGACAAAATCCAAGTTCATGATTATTTGCAAAAAACAAAGTTTATCAGTTTGAACATGAAATATCTTGTCTTTGTAGTGTATTCAACTAAATGTAGGTTAGGTTTTACATTTTTGAATTATAATAATTGATTCACATTTTATGTCTCCATTCTAAACTAAACGAAAGGCAATGGTTTTAATGTGGAAGCAAGTGAGAATCGCTAATGAAGGTATCGCGCACCATTTCATAACAGCCAATATGGAAAAAGATGACGATATTCACTCTTAATTGCATTTATGTAACCAAACGTTTATCACAATGCTTAATTGTGACAAGAGTACATTGCATTTTGAAAATACTGTCAATAATGAATGATGAACGGTCTCTGTGATGAAGCAATGGGAGCGAGCTTCTTTTATTGTGGCGCGAATGCGGGCGGAAGTGAGCCCAGTGGAAGACTTTGGAGCTTCCGGTGCAGGAGGAGGAGGAGGAAACACCTGCGTGCGTGTTTCGGATGCATGCATGCCGCCAGACGTCTTGACGAATCCAAGCAGCAGCAGAAGAAGAAGAAGAAGAAGAAGAAGAAGAAGCAGCAGCTTGGCATCCACACTTCCTTCCTTCCTTCCTTCCATCCTCGTTCGACGCCACACGGGCCGCGCATCCTCCTCCTCCTCCTCCTCATCGTCACGGTGGACGATGGAACCACGACGTCCTCCTCCTCCTCTTCCTCCGTCTTCATCATCAGGTGACCCCGACACAATCAACGGCGACACCGCGCGCGCGTCCTCCATTGTGTGCTGGACGAAGGCTGCCTTCCTCACGTCGCGCGCGATTGTGTGCGAAAACACCACACGAACGTGGATTATTGTTGTTATTACAATGACGGTTGTTGGGTTTGTCCTGACTGGCGGTCGCGTGAGGCTTCATAACTGCTATTATTATTATTATTATTATTATTATTGTCGCTCATGTCAAAATGCAACGGTGCCTTGAGATACGAGTGCAATTCGTTCGTATGTCAAATCACCCTTCCCCATTGAAATGAGTCGAAATGCAATGAATCCATTCCAACCACCCTCCCAAAACACCCAAATGATTTTTTAATGTTTTTTTTTGTTGCACTCAACAGTGTCGCACCGATGAACTCGTCGACAGCCAAAGCAGCTCGGTGGTGCTATATTATCATTCATTCATTCATTCATCTTCCGTTCCGCTTCTCCTCACGCGGGTCGCGGGTGTGCCGGTGCCCGTCCCAGCCGACTTTGGGCGAGAACCGGGGTACACCCTGAACTGGTCGCCAGCCAATCGCAGGACACATAGAAACAAACGGCCATTCGCACTCACATTCACACCTACGGGCAATTGAGAGTCCAACCAGTCGTCCGTGTATTATCATCAGAAATATAAATGTACATTACTCCTACATACAAACTGTATTTTACATTTAATATTTAAAGTGGGCGGCACGGTGGACGACTGGTTAGAGCGTCAGCCTCACAGTTCTGAGGACCGGCGTTCAATCCCTGACCCCGCCTGTGTGGAGTTTGCATGTTCCCCCCGCGCCTGCGTGGCTTGTCTCCGGGTACGCCCCTTTCCTCCCACATCCCCAAAACAATTGACGACTCTAAATTGCCCGTAGGTGTGAATGCCAGTGTGAAAGGTCGTTTGTTTGGCCCGCGGACCAGTTGAGGGCGGACCCCGCCTCTCGCCCGAAGGCGGCTGGGATGGGCGCCGGCACGCCCGCCACCCGCGTGAGGAGAAGCGGAACGGAAGATGGATGGATGGATAATTAATGTAAGAATGAATTCCTTGAAATGGGAAATGACCCGCACCGCCTCAGGTTGGGCCGCAATATTAGGTACACCTTTACATTGTGGATATTGTTGTGCAGGTGTACCTAATGAAGTGTCTTGTTGGCATGCGTGTCAGTCAATTGGTGCTTTGTTCAAATGTTTTGTTTCTTTCAGAGCGCGTTGCCATGGCGGCGCTGCCGCTCTTCCTCTTCTGGGTTGTCGCGGGCGCGCCGTACGGCGCGCCCGCGACAACCGCGTCCTGTCCGGCGAGCTGCCGGTGTTACAGCCTGACGGTGGAGTGCGGTTCCACCGGCCTCCTCGCCTTACCCGAGCACGTGCCCGCGCCCACACAGGTATGAAAAACGAAAACAAACAATGGGAATCTTTTTTGGGAGTGGAGGGAAACAGAAGTCTTGTGGTCTCCTTTGGGGGGAAACTTCTTCTCGCGCTCTCCTCGCAGACGCTGTTCCTGCAGGACAACGTGATCGGTCAGATCCGCCGGCAGGACCTGATCCCGCTCGCACACCTGCACTACCTCTACCTGCAGGTAGCACGCGCGCGCACACACGCACACGCACCCAAGCCGATGAGACATCACGGCTCGACGGCGCCGCCTGCTTGCAGAACAACAGCATCTCGGCGGTGGAGCCGGGCTCGTTCCGGAAGCAGGCCCGGCTGCTGGAGCTGGCGCTGAACGGCAACAGGATCCACCTGGTGACGGCCGACACCTTCCGCGGCCTCGAGCACCTGCGCGTCCTCTACCTGGCGGGGAACGACATCACGCGCCTGCCGGACTTCACCTTCCGCGGTCTGCAGGTGACAAACACACGCCGCCTAGTGACCGCAGAAAAGGGAAAACACATTGTTTGCACATTTGTACGAGGACCAAAAGATCTTTTGCACTAAATCGAGAACAAAGACACTTCAAAGGAGTTAGTGCTCTATTTAAAAAAGTCGAATCGTTTTGGAGAGAAAGTCCTACTTTTGAGGAAAAGACGTTTTTTTCATGGTTGTAAGTCAGAAGTGATATTTTTCAAAAATATAATGTAACAACGTCCGTCCATCCATTTTCTGAGCCGCTTCTCCTCACGCGGGTCGCGGGCGTGCCGGAGCCCATCCCGGCTATCTTCGGGCGGGAGGCGGGGCACGCCCTCAACTGGTCGCCAGCCAATCGCAGGGCACATAGAAACAAACGACCATTCACACCTCCGGGCAATTTCGAGTCTTCAGTTGTTTTTGGGATGCGGGAGGAAAGCGGAGTACCCGGAGAAAAGCCACGGAGAACACGCAAACGCCGCACAGGCGGGGCCGGGATTTGAACCCGCAACCTCACAACTGTGAGGCAGAAGGGCTGCCCTTATTTAAAAAAAATTCAAATCTATATTACATAAAATAGAAAGAAGGAAAATAAAGTCTTCAAGGAAAATTTCTTTGAATTCAACAAAACAACTTTGGACTTTTTCAAGGAATTTGCTGTATCTTTATTTGCCAAGTATGTTGCTCTACTACGACAACAGACAGTCAATTGACAGAAAACACTTTGGAGACAGAAAAACACTGACAAAAAAAAAAAAAAAAAAAACAGTCACTGAGCCAGAAAGGGTTGCTCGTTCTCTGGTAATGCCGGTACAAATTATTATTATTTTTTGACAATTCCTCTAGCAATGAGAGCAGTTTGAATGACTAATATAGCAATCGTGGAAAAGGCCCGTGAGCAAGACGTTGTGGTGTCGCGTGGCGTCCTCAGCGCCTGCAGGAGCTCCACCTGCAGCGCAACAGCCTGGAGGTCCTGGCCGAGCAGGCCCTGGCCGGTCTGACGTCGCTGGCTCTGCTGGACCTGAGCTGGAACCACCTCCACACCGTCGGAGCCGCCGCGCTGCGGCCGCTGGTCAGCCTGCAGGTGCTCCGCATCACGGGTGAGATCCTCGACGACCGTCGTCCGAACGTCCGCTTTTAGCTGTCGGGGAAGACGCGCGAGAAAGCGGAGAAATCGCACGCACACACACACGCGTAAAGGTAAAAACATACCTTTGCTTATAAATCAAACTCAATGTGGAGAAACAGACAACCGTTCACAGAAATACAACTGTTTAAAACAAACAATTGTTCATGAGCGTAGTTTCCAAACAAACGTTTGACGCAGATCATAGTTCATAGACGTACAGCGGACAATTTGCTCCCAACCATACAATTGTTTCTACCTTCCATTTGTTTGAAAACAGACAAGGGTTGTTTAGAAGCCCCAAATGTTCAAAATAGACAATTGTCGAACATCCGATTATTGAAGTCTGCGAGAATAGGCCGGAGTCACGAGCCACGCGCTGCTTCACCTCAACACGCAAACGGACGCCGCCGCGAGCTAACGAGCCGCTCGCTAACGAGCCGCTCGCCGCTTCGCCAGAGAACCCGTGGCGCTGCGACTGCGCCCTGCGCTGGCTGCGCGGCTGGATGGACGAGGAGGGCCGGCGTCTGCTGAGTTCGTCCGAGCGGCGGCTGTCGTGCTCGGAGCCGCCGCGGCTGTCCCGCCTGAGCCTGCTGGAGGTCCCGCCCAACAGTCTGGTGTGCATCCCCCCCCTGGTGCAGCTGGAGCCCCGCAGGCTGGCCGTTCGCCTCGGCGACAGCCTGCGCGTCTCCTGCCACGCCTCCGGATACCCCAGGCCGCAGGTACACGCCACACATGCTGCACACGCGTGCGCACAGGCACTATTGGCCCCACTTTCATGTTGAAGACCATCCAACGAATGCAAATATCACACAAATAGAAGCCGAGGGAACCGTTTTCAAATGGGGATTTCTTTTGTTCAGGAAAATAAAACTTTCTTACTTGGCCCTGTGTGAAGAAAGTAATTAGCCCCCTTGTTAAATCGTGAATTAATCGTAGCTAATCACAATTTTGGGTTCATTTTCACTGATCACACCCTCCAGACCCGTTCGATCAAGAAATCGCTTCAACAGAATTGGTGCCGACAGAATCAAGTCAGACAAAAAAAAAAAAAAAAAAAAAATGACACGAGTCATTTTTTCCGTGTGGAAAGGGTTACAAAAGCCATTTGTACAGCTTTAGGGTTCCAGCGAACCATCGGGAGAGCCATTACCCTCACATGGAGAAAAAATGGAAGAGTGGTGAACCTTCCCAGGAGTGGCCGGCCTACAAAGATTACTCCGCGAGAACAGCAAGGACTCAACTGGGAGGCCACAAAGGACCTCAGGACAACTTGGAAAGAACTGCAGGCCTCCCTCGCCTCAGTTAAGGTCAGAGTTCATGACAACAATAAGGAAGAGACTGCAGGGAAAAAATGGCATCCATGGCGGAATTCCAAGGGCAAAACCAGTGCTGACCAAAAAAAACATAATAGCTCATCTTGCTTATGCAAAAAAAAAAAAAAAAAAAAAAAAAAAATCACCTGAATAATTCCCAAGAATTTCGGGAGAATATAATATGGACTTTTTGGAAGGTGTGTGTCTTGTTACATCTCTTTATGTAGCACAGCAATTCAGAAAACCAACAGCCTGCCAACAGTCAAACATGGTGGTGGTCGTGTGATGGTCTTGGGCTGCTTTTCTACTTCAGGACCTGGACAACTTGCTGTGATTGATGGAACCATGAAGTCTACTCTTTAACAGAAAATTCTGAAGGAGAATGTTCAGCCTTCAGTTTGTGACCTCAACTGAAGCGCCCTTGGGTTTTGCAGCAGGATAACAATCGAAAACACACCAGCAAGTCAACTTCTGAATGGCTTAAACAAGAAAATGGAAAGGTTTTGGAGTGGGCGAGTCAAAGTCCACACTTGACTCCGAACGAAATGCAGCGGCATGACCTTGGAAAAGGCCTTTCACGCTTGAAAACCCTCCATTTTTGCTGAATTCCAACAATCGTGCAAGGAAGAGTGGGCCAACAGATCTCCACAGAGATGTGAAAGACTCGTTGCCAGTCAACGAAAACGCTTGACTTCAGTTGTTGTTGCCGAGGATGGCCCAACCAGTTACTTTTTTCACACAGGGCCAGGTAACTTTGAATAGTTTTTGTTCCTTAATAAATGAAATGACCATTTAAACGTTTAAAAACAATTTTAAGTTCACTTGGGTTATATATGTCTGATATGTACATTTGTTTGAAGATCTTAAAGTGGGGAAGCTATGCAAAAATAGAATTTGAGTGGGCCTATACCATACCCTTTTTGCATCTGGAAATTAGTCCTCTGCAAATGTTTTCTACCCCATTGTTTATACGTTTACCATTTTCTCACCAAAACATTTTTTCCTAAACAAATTATAATACGCATTATCGTAAAAGAATTACGCCTTCTAAAAATATAAGACTTAACAAATTAAGACTTAAAATAAAAAAATAAAATATACAATTTTAAATAAACATTGAAAATTTGGTTTTAAAAAACAACAACTTTCTTCCCCCCAAAAGAATCAAGACTGCCCCAATCTGATAATTTTTAAAACTTTTTTTCTTGAAAAATAATTCTCTGAAAAAATGTCTCGAGAAACGACTTTTCAGAAACAAACATTCCCTTGAAAAATTACAATTTATTTTCCTCAGAAAATTAAGCCTTATTTCTTTCAAAAAAACAAAACATAAATAACCCCCCAAAAAATTCCCTTGAGAGAAGAAAAGAAATAAATCAGTATGTCTCAGGAATTTAGTTTTTTATAAATCGACATTTTTTTTCAGAAAAAGTCAAACTAAGATTTTGTTGAGAAGCATAGTCAAAAAACAAAAACATTTTTTTTTTTTTTACCTTCCGAGGTGGAGAAAAATTCTTATTTGTCGAATAGAAAACAAGTTTGCCCCGCAGGTGACGTGGCGGAAGGCGTCTTCCAGCAAGGTGTCGCCGGCGCCCCGAGGGCTGGTGCAGGACCTGGGCGGAGTGGCCCGAGGAGCGGGCGACGGCGCGGAGCCGTCCGAGGGCGACCGGGCGCACGTGCAGCAGAGCGCGGGCGACGGCGGCCCTTCGCACTTTGACCCGGACACGGGCAGCGGGATGCTTTTCCTCAGCAACGTGACGGTGGCGCACGCCGGCTTCTACGAGTGCGAGGCCTGGAACGCGGGCGGCGCGGCGCGGGTCACCTTCCAGCTGGCCATCAACTCATCCTCGTCCGTCTGGGCCGCCTGGGCGCCTCCTCGCTCGCCGGGGGAGCCCCGCCTGAGGAGCCCCGGCGGCGCGGCGGGCGCCGACGTGAGCCGGGAGCCGCTGTACGCCCTGGGCAGCATGGCCTTCGGCGCGCTGGGCGCCGCCACGCAGACTGCCATCGCGGCCGGCATCTCGCTGCTGGCGCTGACCTCCCTGCTGTTAGTCGCCATGATCTACAGCCGACATGTGCAAGGCCACAAGGACGAGCACGCCACGCACAAGGTACCACGCCGCGTGCCAAGTCATCGTAAGACCTTGTGAGGCCTTGTCTTTCCAAAATGGGCTTCTTTGGGAAGAGAAGTTTGGGGGTTTTCCAGAAAAGTTGCATTATTAAGAAAAGTTATTTTTAATAAGAAAAGCAATTTTTGGGAGGACAATTATGATTTAGAGAAAAACTTTATTTTCTGAAAGCTTTTTATATTTTAGGGAGCAAAGTTATTTGCAGAATTGTTTTTTTTCTAGAAAAAACATATTTTTGGACAGGTTTTGGAGAAAAAAATTATTTCTTTCATAATTAAATTTTGTCGCCCTATTTTAAAAAATTTTAACCTAATTTCAAGTGTATAAAAAGAGTTATTAAATCAAACTATAATACAACTACTCATTAATTTTCTTTATAGAAAATGTATAGGTAACAGAAAATAGGATCGACAATGCGAATTAAGAAAAAGCTGTAACCTCTTTTGAGGGAAAAAAATGACGTCAGGAAAATATTTTTTCAAGAAAAGTGTAAATTCTGAGAACGTCTTTTTTGATTTGATTGAGATTATTTATTTTTTTGTTAGGTTCCCCCCCCCCCCAAGAAAGTATTTTATGTA
The DNA here is from genome assembly GCF_024500385.1 of Phyllopteryx taeniolatus. NCBI lineage: Eukaryota > Metazoa > Chordata > Actinopteri > Syngnathiformes > Syngnathidae > Phyllopteryx > Phyllopteryx taeniolatus. The sequence goes on from NC_084508.1 coordinate 4,460,824, forward strand.
AACGTTCGTTTCCCTGAGAAAGTCCTCCGAATAATCCGGTTTTGTTTTTCTTTTCGAAAATCCGTAAAAACAGGAAGTGAAAATGTAACATTAATATTGCGGTTGCGTGTGCGCGTCAGGAGGAGAGCATCCTGTACGTCAACGACTACTCGGACGGGCCGACGACATTCGACCAGCTGGAGGAGTTCCGAGACGAGCGCGGCCACGAGATGTTCGTCCTGAACCGCGCCAAACCCGTGCTGCCGCCGGCCCCGCCCGCCGCCCCGTCCGACGCGGGCAGCGGCCGCTCGGGCTCCTCGGCGGCCGCCAGTCCCGCGCCCCCCGCCGCCGAGGCGGACGCCGACGTTCGGACTGCGCGGAGAATGGCGGGCGAGGGCGGGGAGGCGGAGCCCGTCATGACGTCGGAGGGCGAGGGCGTGTTCGTCAACCACGCCGGCTTGTTCGCGGACTCTCAGATGGCCTACGAGATCCACTGCTGAACGTGCCCCCCGGCCGCTGCGCTTTTATCGGAACTCCTCGGACAGACGACGTCGACGCCGACCGAGGAGGAGCTCTGCGGACTTTCTTCATGTTCTGGCGCACGTGCTTCTTCGTACTCATCTTCTTCGGAAAGCGGCCGAGACTTTGAGACAAAAACGGTGCCAAAAACCGCGAAAGACGCTTTGTTACTGTCGGATGGCAAGACGGAGAGGAGTCCTGCCGGCTCGCGAGGCGCTCGTGTACGGAGGAATATTACGGCCACACTGGAAAGAAAAACAATTATAGAAGACGTTTTAGATTGCTATCTTCTTTCAGAAGTCCAAATCTTTCAATAATGTGGGGGTCTAAATTTTATTATTATTTTTTTTTTGGGAATGCATATTTTTCCAGAAAATATTTAAGAAAAAAAAAAACCGTATTTATAGAAAAAAAAAAAAAGTTTCTGACTTATGAAAATGTTTTTTTTTCTTTTCCTTTTCAGTGACCAAAAAAAATAAGGCATTTTTTTGTGTCATGTAGTTTTTCACAACAAAAAGGCATTTTTGGCAAGTTGGAATCTTACAAAACATGTCATTTGTTTGAGGGAAAAAAAGTCACATCTTCAAAAAAAACGATCTTAAATTAATAATGTTAGGTTGATTTATATTTTTGAGGGGGGGAAAAAAAAAAGAAGCTCTTCATCAGAATTTTTTTAATTCGTTTTTTCTAGCAGCACGGTAGCACATGTGCCTCACAGTTCTGAGGACCGGGGTTCAAATCCCGGCCCCGCCTGTGTGGAGTTTGCATGTGCCTGCGTGGCTTTTCTCCTCCCACTTCCCCAAAACATGCGTGCGAGGTTAATTGACGACTCTAAATTGCCCGGAGGTGTGAATGGTTGTTTTTCGATTTTCTTTCCAGTGTGTCCGTAACCGTCGTGCGAGTGTGCAAGCGTGTGCACGCGCAAGTCATTTGAAGCTAATGTGGTCGCATGTAGCAGTCCTTGTGTCTCTCCAGTCTTGTTGTTGTTGTTGTTTTCATTCTTACAGGGGGGGGGGCAACCAGTGGGTGGTGGGTGGGGAGGGGTCCTAAGGCGGTGAAAAGTTTATTTTCGGTCTGAAACTATGGAAACGTTTCTTATCGTGAAACATTTTGTGACGGCGCGGGTGGAGTAAAGTGTGACGAGCTTGTCAATAAAACAAACTGCGTTGGTCGTGTGCTCGTTAACTCTCCGTTTCGCGCAAAAATGACGAGAACTCTCCCAAGGCCCAACGACAATAGCAGCTTGCGGTCATTTTCTAAGCGGTAATATAACGCAGCGCCGCATTCGGGCATCCCGGACAGGTCAGCGCGCCGTACAGTGCCGTGAAAAAGTATTGGCCCCCCTTCTCCATTGCATAGCTTCCCCACTTTCATGTTTAAGATCATCAAACATGTAAATAGCAGACAAATATAACCCAAGGGAACTTCAAATTGTTTTTTTAAATGCTGATTTCATTTCTTAAGGGAAAAGAAAAAACACTGATGCAATGGTTTTTCAATGTATGTCAATCATGGTTGGAGTAATGCTCGAAATGAAGTCGCTTTTCCCAGGGGAAGGGGCTCACTTGAAGAGCTGGCCCCTCGGAGTCCAACAAATGATCAAATTAAAGTCAAGCCTTAACTTTTGTTTGGTTTTTTTAATTTCATTGACCCGTTTGGTGTGCCACCGCTTGTTGCGGACAAACGTCTTGCGCACAGCGACATATTTTGCAAATATCCCATCTCGAGTCACTGTCAATCGAAACTTTGGTATGCCACGGTCACGCAAAGGTTAGTGTAGAGCCCTGATAGAGCTCGTCTGTTGGAGGGTGAAGTGCCTAAATGTTCAATGAGTTGGAATTTCTATGCCTCATAATTGACGTGACGACTGGAGATTCACCTCCTATTCGTTATCTTCTACTCAAAAGCTGCGCTGATCTGATTTTCACTCGATTATGACAGTAAGACGCATCATAAGTACAATAACAACCATGGGAAGTTGATTTATTAAAGAAACAATGACAAGTACAAACAAAAACGGACAACCCGATCTGTGCGGCGTGCAAATAAAAACAAAAGAGTGCGTGTGTGTGTGTAGGTGTGTGCGTGTTTAATCGGTGAAGTACGCTGATGCCACAGGAGCTTTGGTGCGTTGAGGTGGGCACTCTGACAAGGAAAAACAGGAATCAAACTTTCAAAATCGAATTGCGCCAAGTGATCGTGGCATGTCACGGCGTGTTGAGGATGATGATGATTGTGTGATGTCACCGCGTGTGAAGCGGCAGCCTGGCACGATAGCGTGACGTTACCTCGGGGAACGAGCGCGTCCGGAAGAGCGTAAACGGGGACGCTGTCGTCTCTCCTCTTAAAGTATTTGGCATCCAGACCGGCAGAGTCGCTCATTCTGTTCATGATGGACATTCGGGTTTCATATTTCACATTTATTCTTGTTATTCTAAATAAGAGAGGATGGGAAGTTGTCTCAACTCACGCGTGTTTGTGAACGATGTCAGGCGTCACAGCAGCTATTGTCGCGTGCGGATAAAAGTGTGCCTGCTGGAAAATGAAAACGACAAAAGAAAAAGTACGTCCGAGCGACAAAGACGACGACACGCTCTCGCTTACTCGGGGTCCTGCTGATGTCAGCGCCGCCGCCAACGTGTTCTCCAAAGGCTCCGCAAACTTCTCCGAAAGTTGCTTCTCGTTCAGCTGCTTGTTCAGCCAGCTGATCACTGACAACACAATACAGGACCCGCGCACACACACACACACACGGTATCAACTGCTGCAGACTTGATACGAGATTAACGTTCCTCACCGTTCTCATTTTTCTGTAACACTCCCTTGGTTTCAGTCAGCTTCTGCACGCTGGACTCCAGCTTCTCCTTCAGCTCCACAATCTGGCAAACACACACGCACACCAAAACAGACGCATGCACACAGAGGCACAGAAACACGCACAGAAGTAGCCACACACAAGCATACACATTCACACACACAAACTCAGATTTACACACATGCGAGCGCACACGCAAAAAATAAAACATGCACAAATATAGTGACATGACACGGACGCACACAAAAACACACAAACTTGTAGGTGCACAGAAAACACATACACAGACAGATTCACACAGATACAAACATCGCAACAAGACACACAGACACAAACAGACGCGTGGCGTCCGCGTGGCGTCAACGGCATCATGATTGTACGTCACCTGCTCGTCCTTGGCGCCGAGCCGCTGGTGAGCGTCTCGCGCTTCGTTCTGAGCTCGCTCCAGCTCCTTCTCCTGCGCCAGCAGCGCCAGGTCCCTCATCTTCAGCTTGTCCAGCTGAACTTGCAGCTCGCACTGAAACTTCCTGATGATCTCGTTGCCCTGAGAACGCCGCCAGATGTCAAGTCGGCGTGCGCCTACAGATACACTCGACATCTCGAAACCTTTTTTGCATCTTAAACCAGATATACTATGCTTTTTTTTGCCAACAGTTTCAAAAACTTTCCACATGTCTGTGGCATGATTTTAGTGTGTTATTATGAATCTCACTTAAGTTCTAGGCAGTCCTGCCTGGATGCAGCAACCAATCATATTGCAGCATGGCGTGTCCTGACTCGAAAATAATGCATAATGTCTCTTTGAAAGACTTTGAAATCAGAGATTTGTTTCAAAATAGAATTCTACATGTTTGAAAATAATTGCTGAGAACATGCGCAGACAGAACTATGTCGTACTCAATTGAGGAGATATGCGTCAAACGTTTTTTTTCACCATTCCAGTTTTCCTTAATTTTTGGGGGGCATGACATCGCTGTCTTCCCTTTGGATAGGCCGTTGGCCTGACAGTTTAGAGCGCCTCGTTGTTGGCTGTGAGTGTGCGCACGTCACACAGAGAAAGAACAAAGTGCGAGGAGGAGGTGGGGGGGGGCATTTTTTCTTTTCTTTTTTAAAGTACCGACTTGATAGCCAGCGCATAGATGAGCCGCTTTCGAGCGCCTCGTTGTCGGGGCACGGACAAAGCCCCGTGACGACCGGTGGGCTATATTTCAGTTTTAAGCGGCTATATTTTCGCGGCTCAAACATTTAGTCATGCGTAGGCATGAGAAAGATGCTCGACGACCTATTCATTTTCACTTTGCGGGGACTTTCAAAGTCAACGAGGAACATTACAAACCTTCTTGACATCTTCAGACAAAATCTTGCCCTGGGCTTCAAGGTTTCGGAGCTGAACCTCTTTGCTCTGAGCGTTCTCCTGGACGGATTCCTGCAGCGCACGATCGAGCGTGATGAGCGGGCACGCGCCGGTGACGTACTCGGCCTCCGGCACCAACCTTCTGCTGCCGCGTGGCCTTCAGCGCCTCCTCGGTTCGGCTCACCAGCGCCTCCTCGTCCTTCACTTTCTGCTCCAGCACGGCCACGCGCGTCTGCAGCCGGTTGGCCAGGCGCTCCTTGTCGCGCAGCGCCGCATCCAGAGAGCCGTTCTCGCGCCTCAGTGACGCCGCCTGCTGCTTGGCGCGCTGGCACTCCTGCGCACACACAAGTCACCCGTGACCTCCGCTGAGCTCAAAAGCGCTACTATCCACTTTTTGGGGCGACTGATGGGGCCAACCATCGTCATATGTTCTGAAGTTGCTAGGTTATTGGACTTTACTGGACAGAGATTTAGAAAGTTTGTGCTATTTCTCTCACTCTGCACTCCTCGCCGACGTACCTCCTCCACACCCGCCAGCTTGGACTCGAGGTCCCTGAGGACGGCCTCGTTCTTGTACTTCCTGTCAGTCAGCTCCCCGCAGGAAGTCTCCAGTTCCGCCAGGCGGCTCTGCATCTGCCGGCTGCTGCGCTGGTGAGCGCTCTCCAGGTCCTGGCGGAGTTGCTGCGTCTGCTGCTGCAGGCGGTTCTGCAACTAAGAGGCGCCGCCACGCGATCGTCACCGAGCGATCGGCGGGAGGGACGTCGGTCAGAAACGGGGTGGGGGGGCTTACCTCGGTCGTCTTCTCCCGCTCGGACCGCAACTCGTCGGCGTGACGGCTCGACAGCGTACTGCTCTGAAGAGTCCATTCTGAACGCTGATGCTCCAACTCTTGGCTCTTCTCGGAAAGCGCCTGACGACATATTGCGACGTGGACTGTAAATACAATCTCACTTACTTTGTTTTAGCGCAACAAACAATGCTGCTGACTACGCTTGACGCATGTCAAAGAAAAATGCTACGTACAATATAATGCTGCTGAGTATTCCAGCTGTTCACATTCACTACTGTAGTGTATACTGTACATTGTATATATTTATTATTAGGGATGGGCGAGTACCGATATCACGTATCGCTAACAGGCTAATATCGGCCGTATTTCAAGGTATCGGGTACTCGTGAAGGTTGCCGATACCGGCAACTGATACACTTTGCTATTCACATCTGCATATCGTTAGCGTCTGGCCGAAATCTGTCAAAACTGGGTCAATGGAATCATTTTTCATAAATGGACCCTCTTGGTCAGTCCCCACGTGGGTCTGTTATTTTTACAAACGATTGTCTCATCAGAAGCGCCGCAAATGGCTCGCGCTCTTTGACGGTGCTCCACAAAAGTCCAGTTTTTTGGTTTCCTGAAAAGTGATGGTTTTTGGAGATGCGAGGATTCTGCCCGACGCCAGCGATATAGCTTGATTGTTCGTTTACAATTGACACATCCCCTTCTAATGTGGTAAATACATACCACATACATATTCGTTCATGTTGTTCTAGTTTGCTGTGACTAGATATTTGGCCGATGTAACACCACAATTCTCGTAACGTTTTATTCCATTGTGTGGTTTCAATGTGGCCACGAACAAACCAACCTGCTGAGCGCAATTGAGCTGCCTGATGAGATCATCTCGAGTTTTTTGCAGTTTCACCTCTAGAGCTTCTTTCTCGGCCTGGAACACAAAGACGACGACACCCGTGTTGTTGTGTGACAATATCTCCCAGGTCACTGAAATAAATAAACACCGAGAAGCAGCAGGAATTGTTTCTGTCGCGTTGCTGAAGTTGCGCAGAGCAGACGGAACGCAGTGCGCATTTTGTTCCGACGACTCATAAGGTAGTTGCCGTCACGCTCCTAGCAAATGTTGAGCTGCTTAATGATCACAAACGCACAATTGTTTAAAGTTACAGGAGAGTAGCCACATGCTTCACCAGGTCATTATTATTATGTGACCCATGTGCAGCCTGTTCGGCTCAATTTCCATAACTTTTTTCATGTCTTTGTTTATTACCTCCACCAAGCTTGCAAATATTCAGCATCCCCAAACCCTCCGCCATACAATAAATACATTTATTTTACATGATTCTCTGTGTAGCATCCGTTGTTTGCGGAACTGATTTTGTCTTTTAGTGGCAAGATGGGTTAACTAGCTTTTAGCCGTCTGATAATATTATTAATAATCATGCATATTCATTGAAATCTACTGACTCCTTGTCAGACCACACGCTGCTGATTACGCTTTCTTGTATTTTTTTTTTAAACTTTTGTTAAGGCCTTTCCACTGACTGGGCTTCCCCCCCCCACACTGTTGTTAAGGCGTTTTCACACCGCACTTGGTGCACAATTGGTGCACTGTCAAAAGGTCGCAGGGCAGCCAGCAAGGACATCTATATATACATTTTTACTTTTTTTTCTTTTCTCATCTACGTATGAGCTGGCCCATTTGTCCAATTGAAAAATCCTACCCTTTGTTCTTATCCTGTTTGGTCTTATTGTCTATCACCTTGAGAGAATCCTTTTAATGTGTTTATTATTATTTTCTCTCAGGATATAATTGAGTAACAAAGTAAAAATTAAGATTTGTCAAAACAATTCATGTAATGGTTTAAATCCGGGGTGTCAAATTCATTTCTGTCACGGCCCACATCGTAGTTATGACTTCCTTCGGAGGGCCGCGACAACTGTGAACCCATATAAATGAAAGATCACCTCCTATACTGTAATTACATACACTATACACAACACATTGATGAATAGCCACTTTTGAAATCAGAAGCCTATAAAAACATGTTTTTCAACTGGTAACAAAAAAAAATGCTTGCAAATATCTCAAATGGTATTACACCAGAACACAATGAGCAATTTTGATTTGCTTACGCGGGTCACATAAAATGATGTGGCGGGCCGGATCTGGCCCCCGGGCCACCAGTTTGACACCTGTGTTTTAAATCATTGGTTAATTACAAACAATAAATGTAATTATAAATAAAATACAAACCCGAGAATATGATCTTATCATGAAAATACATCTCTGAATGAGCTGGCCCGTCTGTCTGAACTAAAAATGAAAACCCTTGTTCTAGTCCTTCACGGTTTTATTGTGTGTCACCTTGAGCGAGGACAGACAGACTGCCAGGTAGTTTTTGACGAGCTTGTCCGAGCCCGGAGCGAGCCTCAGCGAAAGATGGTTAATGTGCTTAAAGGAGTTGGTCTCCATCACGCTCAGGTGGGCGGGGCCGTCCAGTGAGGCCGAGTCGCAAGACAGTAGCAGCTGGAACCTGCAGAGAATTTTTCTTTTATTTTTTTAAATAATTTTTTTTTTTTTAAAAAGAAAGTTGCCAAACCGAAAACACACACACACACACACACACGGTAAGGGACAAGAAGTGTCACTGGGCCATGTGTTCAACGTAAGAGTAGCAATAGAGGATGTCCGCTCCAGACGTGGGTAGAGTAGCCAAACATTGTACTCAAGTCAAAGTAAAAAGTTGTCCTCCAAAAAGGTAAGGGTAAAAAGTACACAGTGAAATAATTACTCAAGTACTGAGTAAATAGTGAGTAACTTTCTTATTTTTTTTTTTTTAAACCACAGCATGAAGATCATCCATCCATCCATCCATCCATCTTCTGAGCCGCTTCTCCTCACGAGGGTCGCGGGCGTGCTGGAGCCTATCCCAGCTATCATCGGGCAGGAGGCGGGGTACACCCTGAACTGGTTGCCAGCCAATCGCAGGGCACATACGAACAAACAATCATTTGCGCACACATTCAGACCTACGGGCAATTTAGAGTTGTCAATTAACCTAGCATGCATGTTTTTGGGATGTGGGGGGAAACCGGAGTGCCCGGAGAAAACCCACGCAGGCACGGGGAGAACATGCAAACTCCACACAGGCGGGGCCGGGGATTGAACCCTGGTCCTCAGAACTGTGAGGCAGACGCGCTAACCAGTCCTCCACCGTGCCAGCATGAAGATCAATAAAATAAAAATAAAATGTGAATGTGCAAATTCTGATGTTGATGTGTGTGTGCATGTGCGTGCATGTGTGTATGTATACACAGTCAAAACTATAACATTGCATTTGCAATTTGCTGCACGGTGTTTTCTCAAGTTATAAGTGGGCTGAAATGTCCACATTTGGGAAAACAGTGCCAGACAAATACTACAATACATGAAAGCTGTTGTTTTTGTTTGTCTGAAGGTAAACAAGAGTAGCAGCCGTTGCCTTCATGGTAACGACGACCTTCCCAAAATGGTGGCCACGTACACACGACAATCACCCGGGCTGGCTTATCTAGTGTGAATACCTATGCCAGGGAAGCCCAGCAGTTGTGTGACTGTTGACTTGTTAGTATCGTTTGCCCCCCACCCCCCCCCACCCCCCAAAAAAAAGATAAACTATAGATGGTTGACTTTACCATAAAGAAAAGTTTTAAGATGTTTTGATATATTGTTGAGGCCATTGGTGTTTTATGGCATTTGAAATGTGTGGCTCCTGCACTTTCTGTCACGGGTGCGTGCGTGTTCTGGTTGTTGTCTTCCCCCCGTCTCGGACACACCTGCCCCTCACGTTTTTGGGATCCTGTTGCCTTTGCGGATTGCCTGCCTGTGTACGGACCTCTGCCCGTTTATGAAAGCTCTCTTTTTGAAACTGTCCGTTTGAATTGGAGTCATGCATTTTGGGTCCCGTCCTCTGTTCCGCTCATGACACGTTCCTCACAAGACGACAAATTATCTATTGCACTTTCCAACACCAAAAAAAATATTTAAGCGGTTGTCTACTATTAAACACTTGTTTTTAAATGTTATTGCATACATTGTCTTGTTTATTTGAAAATCTTTAATTTCTTGGCGAGTTCTTTGAAACCGCAATCAATGGGTTCTTGTTTACACAAAGAAATGTGCCCTTTGCTCCCTTATCGTAGCAAACGCGGTGACCGTGAACCCAAGGCACGGCCTCCTGCCTAGGTTGAAACCCTGTAGTGTTGCGTGACGATAAATAAACAAATCTCTCGTGGCGTGTGTTAGAAAATCTAATCGATCAATAGGAAGAGAACGGCGGAGGACCTGGGATGGCTGGAACTCTGCTCGGACTGACATTGATGAAGAAGTTCAATCAGCTTCTCCGGGAACGACGTGAATTCAATGAGTAGCCCCTGTTGGACTTTCAAACTTCACACAAGATTAAAAAGGTTTTAACAAAAATAATAAAAAGATACACATTGACGCATGGAATTGTGTGCAGTTCTTCCAAGGCAAACCTTTGAAAGTCCTCCTGGCAAAGTGTGAGGTTGAACAGGAAGTATGGATCGGTGTCATCAGTCAATCTCACCACAAGATCCTGATGAGCAAACGACAGACAAAATGTCTCATAAATTCTTACATTCTGACATTTTGCCTTGAAATGCACATAATATTTCAATGATATTTCCCCATCCCGGTCACCGGCTCTTCCGGCTCCTTCCCTCAGGTAGGCGCCACCGATCAATGCAAACATTCCAACAGCTTCTTCCCTCTTGCCATCAACTTCTTAAACAGCTAACCTGCAATCCCATTGCAACATGCTGCCAATTGTTCTGTCTTGAGTTCGTTGTCACATTTCTGTGGGGCCAATTCTACATGACTCGTGCACTCATGACAGTAGTCTCGCCACGCTGCACTATTTGCATATCTGTTGTTGACAGAGTAGCATCTGCTCCATTTGCACAATCGACATTGTCCCAGATTATCGCGCTACTAGTCACTTGAAACTGCATACACTCCTTGAAGTCTCAGCACCCTTTGCACCGGACTATTGCTCTATTAGTCATTCAATAGAGGACTTGCATCTGTTTGTATAATTGTCAAAAAAAAAATAATAATAATAATAATTTGTACCAGGGACTGTTTTTCTCAATGTCTTTATGTCTGACAATGTCGACTGTCTGTTGTCGTACTAAAGGGGCTCCAACTACCGGAGACAAATTCTTTGTGTGTTTTTTGGACATACTTAGCAAATAAAGATGATTCTGATTTATCAAGATGGAGGTTTTTTGTCTATTCGGCACAGTAGTTGGGATTGTGGACATGTTTAATTCCCTTTTTTTTTTTATGTGTTATATTTCAGTAATCTCCAACTGGGAGTGACAAATAAACAGCTTGAAGCAAACACACTTTGCCTCTAATTGAGAGAACTGCACGAGTATGGAGTCTTTTGTTTGTTTCGTCAAAGTGTATGTTTTATGATTGTCTCCAATTTCTTGACAGTCAGTTTCTCTGGCTTCTGTGTGAAAAGGCACAAGAGAATAAATGCAGTGTGACGTCATCTATGCCCAAACGCTGTGTGAAAGGGGCTGCAGAGACTGAAACACAATAAGAGCGAAGACAAGAAACCACAAGGACTTTATATTCCAAATAAATGCCGTACTCACACGTTTGTGAACACCACTTTTGCTCGCCTGAAGCTCAACGGTGACGCGGATGTGTGCTTTTCTGTAACATGATTACAACAAATGTCATTGTAGAGATGAAACCAGATGAACGTGTCATATCACCATTATCACGACACTCACAGATATATGTTGCATTATTTTCTCACACGCAAGATAGCAAGAAATGTACTTCAAACAATTCGGACGACAGTGAATTCATAATGGTGGCACTATACAAATACATGAATGTACTTTGTGGGACCAATGGAGCCAACCAGGTTGCCAGGTTATTGGCCCCGACACGAGGGAGAGATCCACACACGTAAAAAGAATGTATTTGGTGTAAATGCTCCTTTTAAAAGTGAATGTCTGGATTTGGGCGACGAGGAGAAATTGAATGTTAACGATAATTGATCAAATATATGGATTTAATTAATCAGAGGTTTTGTTATGAATGATTCTCCCTTTAATTACGTACAATTATTGGACACATTTTGATGAGATTTCGGGTTAGGGTCCCAACTCAACAGACTCAATTCTGACTCAACTCAATTTGCCCGGCCAAGCGGAAGCACGTTTACAACTCACTCACCACGAACTTCGTGCGCTATGAAAGTGTTCAATGTTAAAAACTGCGACTTTGTCGCGTACCTTTCGTCGCAGTCTCGACATCTGACGGTGACTTGGACAACTTTGCTGAACATTTTCTCCATTTTTGCACTTTTGGCCGCCAAACCGACCATATTTCTTCTTCCTTGGTTACATTTTCTTCTTCGTCGTGGTTCCTCGGCGGACTGTTGGCAAACTGAGCATTACCGCCCCCTTCTGACTCAACTATGAACTGAATAGGCGGCGCAGCAGTTTCAAGCCGTAAATCTTATTTCATTGTTGTTGGACTAAATATTGAAATAATACGTGTATATAAGACTGATTAATGTCATGGGTCGATTGAGCTGTTATATTTAATTCATTTTAATTTCATGCAATATAATTATTTCAGAGGCAGCACGGTGAAGACTGCATAGCACATCTGCCTCACAGCTCTGAGGTTCAAATCCGACCTCGCCTGTGTGGAGTTTGCATGTTCTGCGTGGCTTTTCTCCGGGTGCTCCGGTTTCCTCCTCCATCCCAAAAACATGCATGCTAGGTTCATTGAGGACTTTAAATTGTCCGTAGTTGTTTGTTTCAATATGCCCTCCGATTGGCTGGCGACCTGTTCCTCTCGCCCGAAGAGAGCTGGGATAGGCTCCAGCACGCCCGCGAGCCGCGTCAGGGGGAGCAGTACAGAAAATGGACTAATGAATACTTACTTTAATCCTTCAACATATATATATATATATATAATACGACAACATGTATAAAGCCGCTTCAATCCCAGTTTCAAAAGCACACCCAGCATTATTTTTACTTTGATATTTAGTAGTTGAGTAGTTTTGAAACGATGACTTGTACACTTGAGGAAAACAGTTTGAGTTGATACTTGAACGACAGGAAGTCTTCTGAAGCGCAAATCTGTGCGTGCACACCGTTCGTCAATGAGGCCAATGTTACTTTGCTTTTAGAAAGAGTACAAAGTACACAGCTTTAATCGAGTAAAATTCTGCATTTTTTAAAATTTTTCTTAAAAATGATCAAACATTTCCTGAAAAAAAGTATTTTTTCAAGAAAATTTTTTTGGGGTGAAAATTAGATTCCTGAAAAAAAAAATTCTTTGAAATAAAGAGAAAAATGAAAATAACCCTTTTTTAATCTAACTTCTTTTCTCAAAAATATTTATTTTTTATATTTAAAACATTTTTTATTTCTCCTTTCCTAATGCTCAGGTGAGGTGAAGGAGCGCTAACGAAGTGATCGGTTGAAACCCCGCCCACCACTAATTGGGACGCAGGTGTCAGGCGTTCGTCCTCCTCTGCGATTGGTTGTCGGCGCTCCTCAGCCTGGTTAAAGTGTGCGCGCGCTCATCTTCTTCTGTCCTTCCTGTCGCCAGGTGTGACGTGTGCTATTTTTGCATCGTCTCGGCTTTTCTTTTTTCCCCGTCGTGATGGCGACTCACCTGTTGGCCGTTCTGCTGTGCTGCGCCGCGGCTCTTCCGGGCATCCCGGCGCAACCTTCGCCGGAGGTCACGTGCGGCGAGGACGGCGCCGAGGCGGCGGCCGGCCTCGCCGTCCGACACATCAACGAGCATCACCGGCACGGATTCAAGTTCCGCCTGCACGAGATCCAGAGCAGCAATTATCAACAGGTCGGCACTTAACACGCTGACCGATTGTTTGGCTTCTTCAAAAGGGGGGAAAATGCTCAATTGTTGTCGAACGCTGTTCTTTTCTCACTTGAGGCTGTTTAACGCCGGCGGAGTTGTTAGCACGGCGCCGGCGTGTCCGTGGCCCGCTAGTTTGTTTTCGTAACGTCTTTCCGTCTCCTTCAGTTCCCGGGAGGTTGCCACATCGACGTGAACGTGAAGCTGGCGCAGACCAAATGTCACATCACCGACCCCAAACCGCTCGACCGATGCCAGCTGTGGCGACGGAACGAACGGGTAAATATTCCGGCGCTCGCTCCTGAAAGACTGCGGCCGCTCACGTCGGCCACGTGCCAAACTCCGTGTGTTGTCGTTGTGCGTTTAGGGCGCCGTGGCCACCTGCAGCGTCGAGTTTTGGGTCATGTGGGGTGCGGCCAGAATCACCAGACACGAATGCACCACCAGACCAGGTCACAACCCAAAAATGCTCCGTAATTGTCAATGTTTTGCTTTTGGGTTTTGGACCGATGTCATTGGTTCTGAGACTCCATTTGTGAACTGAAGTGCGAGTTGCCCGTTAAAAGAAGCTAAAGTTATGGGTGACTTGTTTTTGGAGGTGTAATTAAAAAAAAAAATAAAAAAAATCATTCACGTTCCAATTTGTATTTGGCACCGGGCTACTTCCTGGTGGCAGAAAAGTGCTGAATGTGAAATGCAATCAAGATGGCGTCTCCACGTGCGCGTTTGTGCTCACCTGTTTGCAGAACACACCAACGAGGAGCTGATGACGATTTGTCCTTCCTGCCCCAAGTTGTTAGCTCTCAACGACCCGACGGGCGTGAGCGCGGTAGACGCGGCGGTGACCGCGTTCAACCGAGACGGCCAACGCCAGAATTACTTCACCCTGATGGAAGTGGCTCAGCTGACCGAAGAGGTGACGGCGGCTTTCCATCTTTGTCCTCTTCCCGGCTGCGTTACGTGCCCGATGTCCTTTGAAACGCCTCCTTGTCCTTCTGTGGCAGTACGTCGCGGGCGTGGGCACGATCACTTGGCTCAAGTTCGCCCTGGTGGAGACCACGTGCCCCAGAGAGGCCACTAGCAGTTTGGCGGCCTGCACGCCTCGCTGCCCGGACCGAGCTGTGAGTTCAAACCGCTTTGACCGCTTCGTGCGGTTCTCGACACTGTTAGCGCTGCGATGTTCTGTTTTGCTTGCTTTTCAGAATCACGTCTTTTGCCAAACTTCCTATTACAACGTCCACAGACAAGTGGGAGAACTTTCCTGTGAAACGTATCCACCCAAAGTAAGTCCACAGCAAAAGCGCCCTCGGTGGCTCCGTCCCCACGGCGCACCTCATTGTCCCTCTCGGGTCTCCTCAGAATTCCGCCGCCCTCCCGGCCGGCGAGCCGGAGCCCGTGTGCCGGCCGCTGTTCCACAAAAGCGCGGAAGCTTGCGTTTGCCAGGCGCGGCTGAAAAAGCCCGACGCGGCCGTCCACCACATTTGTCCCTTCCCGCTCAAGTGATGTCGGCGTATTTGTCGAGTCCGCAATAAAAACCATTGAAAGTTCTTCGCTGTGGCTCGTCTGTGCGCACGTCATGAAACAATGCTGACTTGCAATCACAACTGTCTCTTCATGTTGGCTTTCATGCTTGTCTAAAAACCCGGTCCAAATTTGATTCCCATGCTGGGCAAAAGATATAATTTTTTTTGGTAGGGTGTGACAAGTCTGGGGGTGAGCAAGTGAGTTTATTGCATGGAAGATAACATGGAAATCAGATAAATGTGTGGGAGTGTGTCACAGGGTGCACGTGGAGGCCAGAAAGAACAGATGGAGAAGACAATGGCTGCGGGGGGCCACTGTAAACATGAGATGCAAGACTGTGGAGACGGCATCTGGAGCCGGTGGCAAATGGCCATTGTTTTGCAGGACAATGAGGATGTCAGTGGGCGTTGGACCAATCAGATGACAGCGATTCCATACTTCCTCTTTGAAACGTATAAGTCGGGGGCAAGAACAGATAGCTTTGTTAAGTCTCTGCTGAGGCTAGGATAAGCGTAGCTTCTGACCCAGAGCTCAGTAAAATGTATAGACTTCTGTGTCAGGAATAAATTGGTTGGCTTTTAACACGTCGTAGTTTTCTCACGAAAACGCATGCAACCTCGAGAGTAATAGGTGATAAGAAAATTCTGGTTCCTTCAAAGGGTGACCCTGTATGTGATCCTGGAAGGGCATTAGATAAAAAGACAGGAGTGGACAGGGATTCAATTGGACTGCAATCTCCCCGGTGCACCGACAGAAAAAAAGTGAGCAGAAACCCCTGTGATTAAATCACAAATTCTGCACATTGGAAATTTTGGAATTTGGGAGACTTATGGTACAGTTTCATTGCCAATATTCATTCATATTAATTGTCTAGGATGTTGTGTATTTGTGCTAATCAAAAGTCAGGATAAGGTTCCTGACACACCAGGATAAAAGAAAATCCTGGGAGAAAGTAGGGTAACAAGGTACCTACTCGTCCCGGCGTAGACTGACTTGAAATCAGACGCGGTTTCAAATTGTGATGTTTCGGTAGACAAAAAAAAATAATAATTTGTACCAGGGACTGTTTTTCCTCAATGTCTTTCTGTCTCCAAAGTCTTCTCCGTCAATCGACTGTCTGTTGTCGTACTGGAGCGGCTCCAACTACCGGAGACAAGTTGTTTTTTTTGGACATACTTGGCAAATAAAGATGATTCTGATTCTGAGAATACGGTCTACACAGACTGTTGAATGACTGACGTTTGCGACTGTGTACATGGTGAAAAGGGGGTGACTGATTTGTTGAAATAACATTATTTTTCAGGACGCCCAGGAGGATGCAACTTGATAGTGTTGTATTGCAGGTTGTTGGTGTGCTGATTTTTTTGTGATTCTTGGTCTATTGACTAACACTTTTGTGAAACAGGTTAATGTTGGGTGACAATTGCCGACTTGTCCCTTCTCTGGAGTATGTATACAGGAATTATGTAGTCCACCCCTTTTGCAGAGTTGTGATTAATTTATATAAGGGTTTGTTTGCAGGTCTTGTCAGCTGGGCCTCTGGAACGGGGAAGACGACCGGTTCGGTTGTGTGTGGATATTGTGTTTTGGTGTTAAATTGGTCATTTACAATGGGGGGGGGGAGATATATATATACATCCTGTATGTCTGGCCGAAGGAGACCATGAGCGCGCTCACTCCCTTGAACGACGCCTTTGTATCCTCTTACGTTTTTGGGATATTTGCTGTAGGCTAGGCTGCATGTTGAGAGGATGTTGATCTCTGATTACCAGAGATCAATCGGGGGATTGAAGGTAATATAGGGTTTTAGGGTGTGACAAGTCTGGGGGTGAACAAGGGAGTTTATTGCAGGGAAGATAACATGGAAATCAGATAAGTGTGTGGGAGTGTGTTGCAGGAAAGCTCCCAGCAGGGTGCATGTGGAGGCCACCAAGAACAGATGTCGGCGAAGACATCTGTAAACATGAGATGCAAGACTGGAGACGCCGTCTGGAGCCGGCGGCAAATGGCCATCATTTTGCAGGACAATGAGGACGTCTGTGGGCGTTCGACCAATCAGATGACAGCGATTCCATACTTCCTCTTTGAAACATTGTATAAGTCGGGGGCAAGAACAGATAGCTTTGTTCAGTCTGCGCTGTAGCTGCTGACCCAGAGCTCAGTAAAATGTATAGACTTCTCTGTCAGAAATAAATTGGTTGACTTTCAAGATGTCATAATTGTAGTTCTTTCATGAAAATGAACAGGCGTGGAACTCGAGAGTAATAGGTGATTATAAAATTCAGGTTCCTTCACTTCAGAACAACTCCGTGACTGTTGTTGAATGGCCCAGTCAGAGCTCTGACTTAAACCCAATTGACCATCTCTGGAGAGACCCGAAAATGGCTGTCAACCAACATTCACCATCCAACCTGACAGAACTGGAGGAGAGATCGCCAAATCCAGGTGTGGAAAAACTTGAATCATTCCCAAAAGGGTGAGTCTATGAAATACTGAGCAAAGGGTCTGAATACTTATGGCTGTGTGACGTTTCAGTTTCTTTTGTCATAAATCTGCAACGGTTTAGTTTTTTTTCCTGTCAATATGAGGTGCTGTGTGTACATTGAGGGGGAAAAAAAAAAATGTAAATAATTTTAGCAAACGGCTGCAATATAACAAAGCGCGAAAAATGTAAGGGGTCTGAATACTTTCTGTACTCGTGTCCCTTGTCTTTAACTTTAAATTTTAAAACATTTCAAAATTTTTTTTTTAGTGACATCCTTAAATGACCTTGGGGCAGGAAATGTGTTTGACCTTTTTTTTTGTCCTGCGTGGCTGTTGGGTCAAGCAGAAAGGAAGATCTGTAAAACTGAAGTGTTGTGGGAGTGGCTATAGAAATTCTAAATATCTGGAGGACCAGAGCGTAAGTGAGGGGACACCCAAGAAATTTGCCGCAATCAGTGAGTGGCCCCACACCCAGCGAATAAGTCCATTTAAGGATGTCATTTGAAATGTTTGTTTTAAAATAAAATTTTAAAGATTTGAGCGATATTGTACTTGAGGAAATGAAGTAGCAATTTCAAAGAATGAGAAATTCATCCATCCATCCATTTTCTTCCACTTATCGGAGGTCGGGTCACGGGGGCAGCAGGTTCAGCAGGGACTTCCCTCAGCCCAAAAAGGTCCATTAGGACTCCTTCAGCTTGACGGCATCCCTCACCGCTGGTGTCCACCATCGGGTTTGGGGATTGCCGCCACAGACTACCTTACGGCCACAGCTCTGGTCGGTCGCCTCGGCAATGGAGGCGTGGAACATTGTCCACTCGGACGCAATGTCCCCTGCCTCCCCCGGGACGTGGGTGAAGTTCTGCCGGAGGTTGGAGTTGAATCTCTGGATTCCGCCAGACGCTTACAATATGTTTCGACCTGCCACGTTAGACCGGCATCTTCCCCCACCGTCGGAGCCAACTCACAGCTCCGCCCCTCTCTTCAGTGTGTCCAAGAAATGCGGCCGCAAGGTCGACGACTCGACCACAAAGTCGATCGTTGAACTGCGACCTCTGGTGTCCTGGTGCCAAGTGCACTGTTAACAAGTTAACCGTTTTCCCCAGTTTCTTTAGCTAGCAGTCAATTTGAAAGGGGAAAACTGGATTTTGAAAAATTTCAAAATTTAAGTCCTTAAGAAAATAATTTAATCTTTCGCCCAGAATGCGAATCAAATTTTGACCGAGTTTTTAGACTTGAGCATGAAAGCCAACATGAAGAGACAGTTGTGATTGAAAGTCAGCATTGTTGCATGACGTGCGCACAGACGAGCCACAGCGAAGAACTTTCAATGGTTTTTATTGCGGATTTAAATACGCCGACATCACTTGAGCGGGAAGGGACAAATGTGGTGGACGGCCGCGTCGGGCTTTTTCAGCCGCGCCTGGCAAACGCAAGCTTCCGCGCTTTTGTGGAACAGCGGCCGGCACACGGGCTCCGGCTCGCCGGCCGGGAGGGCGGCGGAATTCTGAGGAGACCAGAGAGGGACAATGAGGTGCGCCGTGGGGACGGAGCCACCGAGGGCGCTTTTGCTGTGGACTTACTTTGGGTGGATACGTTTCACAGGAAAGTTCTCCCACTTGTCTGTAGACGTTGTAATAGGAAGTTTGGCAAAAGACGTGATTCTGAAAAGGAAAAGAGAACTCATCGCAGCGCTAACCGTGTCGAGAACCGCACGAAGCGGTCAAAGCGGTTTGAACTCACAGCTCGGTCCGGGCAGCGAGGCGTGCAGGCCGCCAAACTGCTAGTGGCCTCTCTGGGGCACGTGGTCTCCACCAGGGCGAACTTGAGCCAGGTGATCGTGCCCACGCTCGCGACGTACTGCCACAGAAGGACAAGGAGGCGTTTCAAAGGACATCGGGCACGTAACGCAGCCGGGAAGAGGACAAAGATGGAACGCCGCCGTCACCTCTTCGGTCAGCTGAGCCACTTCCATCAGGGTGAAGTAATTCTGGCGTTGGCCGTCGCGGTTGAACGCGGTCACCGCCGCGTCTACCGCGCTCACGCCCGTCGGGTCGTTGAGAGCCAACAACTTGGGGCAGGAAGGACAAATCGTCATCAGCTCCTCGTTGGTGTGTTCTGCAAACAGGTGAGCACAAACGCGCACGTGGAGACGCCATCTTGATCGCATTTCACATGGAGGGCTTATATATAAAAAAAAAAAAAAAAAAACGATTGTCAGATCAGTTTGTGACGCTACAACTTGGAAGAACAAAGTCAAAAAAAAGAAAGTTAATCCAGATTTGCAGAATTCATAGTAAGAGGACTAAACAGAATTTCCTGCAACCAGGAAGTAGCCCGGTGCCAAATACGAATTGGAACGTGAATGATTTCTTTTTTTTTTTTAATTACACCTCCAAAAAAAAGTCAACCATAACTTTAGCTTCTTTTAACGGGCAACTCGCACTTCAGTTCACAAATGGAGCCTCAGAACCAATGACATCGGTCCAAAACCCGAAAGCAAAACATAGACACTTAAAGAGCATTTTTGGGTTGTGACCTGGTCTGGTGGTGCATTCGTGTCTGGTGATTTTGGCCACGCCCCACATGACCCAAAACTCGACACTGCAGGTGGCCACGGCGCCCTAAACGCACAACGACAACACACGGAGTTTGGCACGTGGCCGACGTGAGCGGCCGCAGTCTTTCAGGACCGAGCGCCGGAATATTTACCCGTTCGTTCCGTCGCCACAGCTGGCATCGGTCGAGCGGTTTGGGGTCGGTGATGTGACATTTGGTCTGCGCCAGCTTCACGTTCACGTCGATGTGGCAACCTCCCGGGAACTGAAGGAGACGGAAAGACGTTACGAAAACAAACTCGCGGGCCACGGACACGCCGGCGCCGTGCTAGCAACTCCGCCGGCGTAAAACAGCCTCAAGTGAGAAAAGAACAACGTTCGCCAACAATTGAGCATTTTTGCCCTTTTGAAGAAGCCAAACAATCGGTCAAGCGTGTTAAGTGCCGACCTGTTGATAATTGCTGCTCTGGATCTCGTGCAGGCGGAACTTGAATCCGTGCCGGTGATGCTCGTTGATGTGTCGGACGGCGAGGCCGGCCGCCGCCTCGGCGCCGTCCTCAGCGCACGTGACCGCCGGCGAAGGCAATGCCGGGATGCCCGGAAGAGCCGCGGCGCAGCACAGCAGAACGGCCAACAGGTGAGTCGCCATCACGACGGGAAAAAGAAAAGCCGAGACGATGCGAAAATAGCACACGTCACACCTGGCGACAGGAAGGACAGAAGAAGACGAGCGCGCGCACACTTTAACCAGACTGAGGAGCGCCGACAACCAATCGCAGAGGAGGACGAACACCTGACACCTGCGTCCCAATTAGTGGTGGGCGGGGTTTCAACCGATCACTTCGTTAGCGCTCCTTCACCTCACCTGAGCATTAGGAAAGGAGAAATGGACTCTTTGTCTTTTTTTTTGTCTTTTTGTCTTTTGATTTGTGCGTTATTTTTGGGAGGAACAAAACGTTGTGCTTATGAAAAATAGACAAATTCATGATCTTATGAGCATTATTTTTCTATATTTTATATTTTTCAACCATAAAGTAGTAATCTTATGACAATAAAATTGCCATAAAAATAGTATTGGCAAAAAAAAACAAAAAAAACTATTTTTTTCAAAACAATTTCCCAATCTACTGCGATTGGCCGACGGCCAGTTCAGGGCGTGCTCCGCCTCCCGCCCGAAGTCGGCTGGATGGGCTCCAGCACGCCCGCGACTGAAAGCAGTCATTTAAGGTATAAGAAAATTGATTTGAAAAAAAATAATTTTTTAAAGAAAACTAATTGTTGAAAAAAAGTCATTTTCCAAAAAATCCAATTTTGATCGAGTTTAAAACCAAGTCAGGAACACGAGCAGACATTTCGGTCCTTCTGTTGGAATGCGTTTATTTATTCACCGACAGAATTCGGCGTTAGCATGAAAGCCAACGATGGCCGTTGATCATGTTTGCGCGCGGAGCGGGAGAAAAGATGTTTTTTGTTTGGTTTCTTTCAAAATCACGCGCAGACGTCCGTCAAGCCGCCAGGCTACGGCAAGCGGGAAGGGACAAATGCGCGAGATGCGACGTATGCAACTTTATTCGAGTACTACAGCTTTTTGTCTTCAAAGAATACTTCTAAAATATACTTTCAAAGCAATCATTCCTAAAATAAAAAGGTTCTTCTTGAAAAAATACTATTTGCTCTTGCACTTATGTTGTGGTTTAATTGAACGTTTTGGCTCATCCAGATATTTATCCGTTTTAGACTGACACAACACCTCAATTGAACTGTAGTCATCTGGAGACACTGCTAGATATAACTGTGTCATCTGCATAGCTATGATAGGCAAAATTCAAGTTTCACATTTCACACAAGGGTAGCATATACAGGCTGAACAGGAGGGGTCCAAGAAATGACCCTTGAGGGACCCCATAGGTCATTACCATTTGATGTGACTGAACACTTTCAATGGCTAAAAAAAAAAATAACTCCTTTCCTCCAGGTAGGACCTGAACCACTCAAGGACTGTTCCATTTAGTCTTACCATTTCAGCAGTATATTATGATCTACCGTATCAAAGCGTCCAACTGAGCTTTCTGTGGCTGAACTCTGGTTTGCTGAAAATGCTAACATTTGGTCCAACATCTTGCTAGAACATCACGTGGAAAGGAAAAAATAAAAAAACAAATCCCATACTGCTGAATCCTTCCATCTCTCTGCTTTGTCTCCCTAAGATCCAAATTGATTCCACTTTGTCAAAACTAGATTTTGGCTGTGCCGTGTATGGGCGTGGCTAGTAAGTTTGAAATTGTAGGCAAAAACAGCAATTTAAGCTGGACAAAATATACAATTTACTTTAAAAAAAAAAAAGTTGGCTTGAGTATGAGAAATTGGACAAAAATAAGCACATGGGAAAAGTTCCGAAATTTTTTTTTAGTTTAGTGTAGTCTTATTTTGGCATTTGCATCAAAGCTACCATGAACAAGGAAAAAGCTAAATGACAGCGGATTTAAGAATCCATAGTGCGCCTGCATCACATGTTCACACAGAAACGGCAAAGAACTTTGAACTTTTTAATCAAGTTTCCATCACTTAAGCGGGAAGGGACAAATGTGGTGGACGGACGGGTCGGGGTCGCTCAGCTGCGCCTTGCACGCGGAAGCCTCCGGACTTCGGTGGAACAGAGGCCCGCACGAGGGCTCCGGCTCACCGGCCGGCAGGCGGGTGGAATTCTGCGGACGAGAGGGGAACAATGAGGAACTCCGGGTGTACAAGTAGATGGTACGCTTTTGTGGACTTACTTTTGGCAGATATAATTCACAGACAAGTTCTCCCAATACTTCTTGCAAGTTGTAATAGGAGGTGGAGCAAAAGAAGTGATTCTGCGGCAAGGGAGACAAAAACAAAAAACTACTTTGGAGCGCGCACCAAAAATCAGTCAACCGTTCAAATTTTACAACAATTCACAAAAGAACCAAAGCAAATCTAAAGTCCAAAACTACTAAAAATACCAAGCCATTAAAAGTGTGAGAGTTGAGATCCAGTTCGCCCCCCCCAGAACCAAATCTCAAACAGAGTTAAAGACGGGCTAGTGTCAAGCACATTTTTGTTTGCCGTTAGAATGAGTTTTTTCATTAGCATGAAAGCTAACTCACGGCTCGGTCCGGACAGAGAGGCGTGCAGGGCGCAAACGTGTGCGTGGCCTCTCTGGGGCACGTGGTCTCCACCAGGGCGAGCTTCAGCAAGGTCATCGTGCCGCTAGACGGGATGTACTGCAGACACAACGACGGGCAGGTGTTAAAACGTACGGCGCGGCCAGCGGAACCTCGAAGCTGCCGTCACCTCGATTGTCAAGTGAGCCATTTCCAGCAGGGTGAAGTAATGCCGGCGTTTGCTCTCCCGGTTGAACTTGATCACCGCCTCCTGCGCCGCCACGGCGCCAGTCGGGTCGTCCAGAGGCAACAACCCGGGGCAGCTGGGACAAATCCAAGACATCTCCTCGTTGCTCGGATCTGCGCGCAGGTGGCACGTTACCAGAAAATTGTTTCAGATGGTTAAAACCTCAGTTTGGAACCGCAGCCGCAAGAACAGAGTCAAAATAGTCGAGCTCCATCTGCAGCCAGTGAGAAGCACGGCTCGTGTTCCAAGTTTCAGACGTAAAAGGACAACAAGGAGCGGTTTTGGCTTGTAACCTGGTCTGGTGGCGCATTGGTGTCTGGTGACTGCGGCCACACCGGATGTGACCGAAAGCTCGACGGTACAGGTGGCCCCTGCGCCCTAAAACAACAACAACAACACTTAGCGTGTGATTAACAAAAGCAGCTACAGGACATTTCAAGACTTCACACCAGTGACGTACATTCTTCCGCCGTGACCCCCGATTGTACCCCGAGGAAACTAAACTGAATTGCTGGAAGGAGTCACGAGTCAGTCGAAAGGACGCTACATGAGGTCTGTTGCGTTCGAGGCAGACACTACGCTAGCCTGGAAATTGACAGTCCAACGAGTTCGATTCAGGCAGTCGACACGATCTGCGAGGGATCGGCTCGCTCGGGAGACGAGCCGGTCGTCGGGGTGGATCGGGTGCTAGCGTCATCCGTCAATGAGCCTAGCGGCGAGCGCTTCGTTCGGTGACCGGCGTCGTTCGAGCCGATGTTTTCGTAGCTCGGGTTTCATCTCATAGAGCTCTTTCCGACAGCGCCGTAGCCGTCGTCTACTCGGCCAGACGCAAACTTCAGTTCAACTTGAAACCCGACGCGGGTTTGGTTCCCACGCCGCCCCTCGACAAGTGCTCGGCAAGTCTTGCCAGCTCGCTACAGGAATTTATGACTCACTTCGTTTCGCACCGTCACAGTTTCCACTCAATTCATTTAGACAAACTAAGAAAACAAACATTTGATTTCTATTGGGCAGCGCAGCAAAGCCCGAAGTTCAGTTCATCTCAGCAGTAGTCGTCGGTTTTCTGGAAGTGTTCCCACCCGGCCCCTCTCGCGTTGTACAAACATTAGCGAACGCGCCGTGGACACTCGCCGCTCGGCAAATATTTACCCGTTCGTCCTGTCGAAAGACGTCGCATCGGTCGTGCGCTTTGGGGTTGGTGACGTGACAATCGGTCTGCACCAGCTTCACGCTCAAGACCACGTCGCAACCTCCGGGGACCTGCGGGACGGAGACAGACCGGCGCGGGTCTTACAACTCGTGCATCATCATCATCGGCAGCAATCTTGTTGGCCCTCTGCTCAGACAAAGCCAAACTTTCAAAACACTTCAGAAGTTTCCCACATAAAAGTATTGACGAAGCAAAATACAGTTAAGGGAATTTTATTTATTTATTTTTTTAAGCAGGTTCATTATTAAAAAATAAGCAAAAATTCAGATTGTCATAATTACAAGATTCAAGTGCCACAGTTTCCTCCTTTTAAGATTGAAATGTTCAATGTTAATTTGTATATTTTTCCTTAAAACATTTTAGAAGAGAAACTACAATTGAAAAGACGAGAATTTAAAAAAAGCTCTATGTTCTGTTTTTTTTTTTTTTTTTCCTTTTTAAAGCGCTCGGCGTCACCTGTCGGTAATCGCTGCTGACGATCTCCTGCAACCGGAACTTGAAGCCGTGCTTGTGATGCTCGTTGATGTGGCGGACGCCGAGGATCGCCGCCTCCGCCGCGCCGCCGTCGGCGCAGGTCACCGGCCAAGGCGGCACCGGCGCCAGGACGACGACGACGACGGCGGCGGCGACGACGACGACGGCGAGGGCCGCGACGCAGCGCGGAACGACAGCAAACGGGCGAGCCGCCATGACGACAGAAAGCGGGAGAAGCGGGAGAAGCGGGAGAAGCGGGAGAAGCGGGAGAAGCGGGAGAAGCGGGAGAAGCGGGAGAAGCGGGAGAAGCGGGAGAAGCGGGAGAAGCGGGAGAAGCGGGAATATCGGCACGCGTGTCACACCTGCGAAGATGGCGACGGCGAGTTCGGAGCGGGACACGCGCGCCGAGACTTTTTACGGCGGGCCCGGCGACTCCGCGAACCAATCACAGGGCGGGACACCTGCGTCCTAATTAGCGGTGGGCGGGGTCGGACGCCAAGCCGTCGATCGATCACGTGACTGCAGGCCGTCAGCTGTGCTTGTCGTTGCGGGAATTGGCGAAGAGCAAAAAGCCTTCGATCGGGATTTCGGAGGAGCAAAAGATCGAGAAATTGCAAACGAAAACTTGGATGGATTGGATTCATTTGGCCTTATCGTTGAAAAAAAAAAAAGCAACTGCTTCGACTAAAAGGGGGGGGGCGCAACTTTTCTACGCCACGTGCCCGTATGACGTGATGCGCCGCTTTTGTTTGAGCCACAGCAGTTAAAGTGAGAAGAAAAGAAAACAACAACAACAACAACAACAACTTGTCATTCACACGACACGCAGTGCATTCGGAGTTGAACAACTGCAATTTGGGGGAATTTGACTTTAATAATGTGATGAAAACGGAGTCGATAGTTGTTTTTTTTTGCACATCGTGGAGGAATCCGGAAACTAAAAGAGTAAAACAGCAGACGAATGAGCCCACGGAGCAGAGGTCAGAGGTCAGAGGGGGATTGGACACAGGTGCCAAAATTGCACCATTGATTCGGATTAATCGTCCGTCGGAGGATGTCGCACGAACTGTTAATACATTTTCACAAGCGATTAGGAGGATATTTGGGGCATTGCGTGCGTGGAAAATGAACGGTAGCCGATTTTGAAAATCCAAGTCAGGACCTCGGTGGATGATTGACGTTAGCCGTCCCAAGTCCGGGATGAGCTCGCTTTGAATCAGGGATTTAGAGACCGGGTCCGCGATTCGCAGCCGCCCAAGGACGGCGACCTTTGGCGTTTTGTTGACACGAGCGAGTCTGGCGTCTTTTCACTGGAAATCGGCGACATCGAAATGCGCACGTCATATCGCGAGCGGGCCGGGATCGCAAATTGTCTTGTCGTGTCGAGCGTCGACGTGAGAACCGAACGAGCGCCGCTTTCAGGCGTGACAGATGCCTGAAACTCAACCGTTCCAATTGTACTGGGCTTGTTGAATTCCGACACTAAAATTCATAGTATCATGAGAGAAAAAAAAAAAAAAAAAAAAAAAAGGTCATTCTTGTAAGACTGAATGGTCTTTCTTCAAAAAACATGACTTTATTCTGGTCTTGAGAAGAAACAAAAAAAAAAGATGTTGCTCTATAAAAGATTTTTGTTCGCCTGTGGTTCCGAGTCAGAGGTCACCCGGGAGAACTCCGACTTCCGTCTGGCATGGGATGAATGAAGACTTGGAGACACTTGGCGTTTGGGCTAATTCGATTTATTGAACGAGCCTTAATGTCGTAACAGCTGCAGAACGACGAAAAAGCCCCCCCCCCAAAAAAAAACCCGGATCTCAGTTTATCAAGGTTCAATTCTCTGGGAGTGGAATTAGCCCCACCCTGGGTGCACCCGGAAGGATGGTGCGCCTCATGACCATATTTGGAATCGCCCATCGCCTGCTGGTGCCACTTCGTCTGAGAGTTTTGCTTCGTCGTTCGTTTTGCTTTTGTGTGCCGAGATTGATTGAGGTTCAAGAGCCGCAAACAGGTGATCGATTCCTCCTCTGCGATTGGTCGTCTGCGCCCCTCCCACGACCCGGTTAAAGTTCGTGTTTGTTCGTCTGTTTGTCCCGGTCTGGCCTTCCCGTCACCGCCCGCCTCCTCGCCGGCGGCCATAAAAGCGCCGTCGCGGCTCGTGTGACTCGTGCCTGTTCCGGTCCTTCCTCTTCCTCGTCTTCATCATGGCGGCTCACCTGTTGGCCGTTCTACTGTGCTGCGCGGCGGCCGCTCCGGGCCTCCTGGGGGCGCCGTCGTCGCCCGCGGTGACGTGCGACGAGGACGGCGCGGCGGCGGCGGCGAGCCTCGCCGTCCGACACATCAACGAGCATCACAAGCACGGATTCAAGTTCAAGCTGGAGGTGGTCCAGAGCAGCAACATTGAACACGTGAGGAGCACTTAGCGCAACATTGCATTTTTTGCATTCTTACAAACAAATACTACAGTACTCCTTTCTTTTTTGGAAAAAGTTATTTATTTATTTTTTTTACCTCAAAATGTTTTCTTGAAATATGTAAAAAAAAAAAAAAAAAAAAAAAAAGAAAAGTAATTGAAATGACAAATCTCTGCCGTCTCTCTTTGCGTCCGCGCTTCCCTGGGGACGCGTCCGCGCAGGTACCCGGAGGTTGTCACATCGACATCAACGTGAAGCTGATGCAGACCGGATGTCACGTCACCAACCCCAAACCGGTCGACCAATGCGAGGTCATGATGCTGTCCGAACGGGTAACTCTGAACGTCTTCACGTCGCGCTGGTCACATGCTATGCTAAGCTAAGCTAAGCTAAGGCACGCGTGTGTGTTCGTTTTGTTTGTTTTAAGGGCGCGGTGGCCACCTGTGACAGCAAGTTGAACGTGATGGGGGGCGTGGCCACAGTGGCCAGTCACCAATGCACCACCAGTCCAGGTCAAAACCTTTTAGCACTCATTTAAAAAAAAAAAAAAAAGCATTTTCAAAAACTTGCCATGTGTTTTTTCTCCCATCTGGAAGAAAATACAGCAGTACCTTGAGATACTGTACGACTGACCCAACTTACGAGTTCATTCGGCCCATTTTTTTTTCTTAACAGCTTTTTTCACATGGCTCTTTACTGTTTGACGCACTTGTGAATAAAAAAAAAAAGTAAACGTCGAGACTTTTCCGGCAACAACCCCGCCCTTGTGCAGAAATGACCAACTCGGAGATGATGATGACGTGTCCCGACTGTCCCGCGCTGTTGCCTCTCAATGACGAGACGGGCGTCAAGGCGGTTCAGGAGGCGGTGAAGAAGTTCAACCGGGAGAGCAACCACCAGAATTATTTCGCCCTGTTGGAAATTTCTCTGCTGACGAGAGGGGTGACGATTGTTTTTCCCATGGGTTTTTCTTTCTGCTCGCCGCGTCCTTTTTAAACGCCTCCTTGTTCTTCCTTCTCATCGCAGTACATCCCGTCGATTGGAATGCAGACCTGGCCCAAGTTCGCCTTGGTGGAGACCAGCTGTCCCAAGAATTCCAAGATCATTTCCGAGGCCTGCGTGCCTCGCTGCCCGGACCGAGCGGTGAGTTAGCTTTCGCGCTATAGCTAATGGTCGGTAAAAGATCGAACGCACTCAAACTGCATCAAAGAACAAAATGTGTTCTGGAGGGTTCTTGACTTGGTTGAGCGCGTACAAAATAAAACGGATCTTCTCCGTTTGTGCGAACATTTTGCAAATGCCAGAAAGAAAAATGATCATATCTATTGAGCCTTGCAACCAAACAGTCAAAGGCCTGACTTGTTCGACAGTCACAAGAAGGGGTCATGCCATATCGCCTCTGACAAAACTCTTCCTCAACTCTGCATTTCCTTGCGTCTGCATGGCTCAGTCCAGCGCATTGTGACAATTTTCTGGCGCTGGCCTCTCCTGCAGCAATTATTCGGGTGTGTTGTCCCACGTTTTGAACACCATGTTACACGGGATTGGCACACTTGCCTCGACCACCGACACTTCCGGTTCCATCACTTCAAAGTTTATCTTGCGCTTGCGGTACTCTTCCAACTTCTCCGTAGCGAGAACCATCAGAGCGACCCTAACCCCGATTTGTAGAGGCTACGCCGTCCCCCAGCCTTTTTCACCCGTTGCCAACATGGCGTGACATCTGTTAGAACGGCCAATTTAGCGCTCGCTATTTGAGATGATATTTTAGTAAATCACGCTCGCCAACAATGCGCGTAATCTGTTAGTGCGAACACGCAATTGAACGCCTGCGATTTGGAATCCTACAAAATCACCTCATTTGTTGTTGTTTTGCCTTTTTGAACTGCATAAATATGTTTTCACCACAACGTGTCTTCAAATGTACATCGGCTCAGTCATTTGCTCCATTGGAGTGCAGTAAGCTATTGCACACCTTTTTCCCAAAGCTAATAATAATACTTCAAATCACAATTCTGGACTTGCTTCTGTTTTTAAACTTGGTTCGAAACCGATTCTTGACGTGTTTCTGTTACTTTTTCTTTTGAAGCAACACGCCTTTTGTAGTACCTCCTACTCGGGCAGCAACGGACAAGTGGGAGATCTTGTGTGTGAATTATATGCGCCAAAAGTAAGTCCACAACACAAGCAAAATCACGACATCTGCTTGTGACAACGTGCGCAAAGCGCACTTCATCGGTCCTCTTCGTCGTCCACAGAATACCGAGCCCCTCCCGCCCGGCGCGCAGGAGCCCGCGTGCGGGCAGTCGTTCCACCAAAGTCCGGAAGCTTCCGCCTGCACGGCTCAGCTGAGCACCCGCGAGCCGGACATCCACCAGATTTGTCCTTTCCCGCTTGCCGTACAGTTGCCGCAAGTGCCGCAGCTGCAGGTCTAAAAGCTCAACGTCACGTCGGCACACTTTGCACCGCCGTCGTAATAAAGAAAACTACGAAAACTCATTTGCTCCTTGTCGTTCGTGTGAGCTCACACGCTTTTTTTTTTTTCTCCTTGACTGGTACTTTGTGGTTTGGTTGTTGACTTGTTTTTGACTTGGTTCTTTCCTAGGTCTGTTGTTGTTGTTTTTTTTTTTTAACTGGTCAAGAAACAATTCCAAGAGCTAGCCACGAACCAGTTAAGACCAAAGTTAACAACTCAAGAACCAAGTCAAAGGCCAGGACAAGAGAAGCAGGTCAAAGAACATGTTAAGAGCGAAGTCAAAAATCAGCTAACAACCGAGTCACGAACCAATTCAAGAACAATGCCATGAACCGAGTCAGAAGACTTGCGGTACTTCAAGACCAGAGAGAGTAGATCAATTGTTCATTGGACTCACGCCACCAACTCTTCAATTTCCCCTCTGTTATTTGAAGCGGAACGAGCTTAAAAGCTCTTTGCGCTCCACGTGCGTGACTTTTGGACGTTTGAACCATGTCTAAGCGAGAGGCAAAAAAAAAAAAAAAGACTCACAACACCACAAGCAAAAGTCCGATTAGCCTTCTTGTAGCGGACGTCTGCGCCGCGCACGCGATGGACCTTCAAACGTCAAACCACGGACACGCTACGATCTACTGCTGCGGACCGAGGTCAGCTCGTTTGCCGTCGAGAAAGGAGGAACAAACAATGGAAGAATGCAAACGGGAGCAATGTGATATAGCTTCTTTATTGATGCTTTATTTTTGCATAGGCAGTCATACTTAAAGTAAAGAATCCATCAGCATTGGCTGAATGCGAGTACTGTACATGTTCTAATGACATCATTATCATCATCATCACATGACAGGAAGTCCAAACACGTCACTTCCTCTTCTTACAATTGACACGTCATGCAAATCAAGGTTGAATATTAACTTTTTTTTGCATTTGTTTGTTGGACAAAAAAAAAAAAAAAAAAAAGCGGCTAAGCTGCAGCCCTTTTGGCCCTCGGCGCTCTTTTGCCTTTTCTGTTTTTTTTGCTCTCATGGTGAATTGTTGCTATTGCACAGTGCGAAAAGCAGCACGGCATGATGCACGTCTGGAATGCAAGCGCGCCAAAAGAAAAAGCCTTCAAAACAAATCCAAATGAAAACATTCAATGAGGACCAACTGGAATCGTTTTGGGTTTGTCTTTTTGGCCTCCCGAATCTGACGCTTGTTTAACAGCCACACACACACACACACACACACACACTTTTTAAAAACTTTTTTTTTTAACCTCGCCAATGAGAAGCTAACCAGAAAATCTCGGAGAAATACGTTTGTCAGCACTTAGCATGTAGTAGCACGGAAACAATGCTGAAGACCGATTGTAGATGTGGACACACATATTGCCTGATTAAAAATGGTTAGGACCCAAAACGTTAACAACCGTTATTGTTGTTGCCATGGACATAATAATGGATCATTCCGATGAATCGATTGTTGAGTAATCGCTTCTTTAGGAATGAAGAACAAAATTGACATCCTCCGCTATGGGCAACGTTATTGTGATCAATATGTCGCATCAACAAACAAGAACAAAATATTGGCAGAAAAGGAATACAAGTTCAAAATGAGGTTATCTTTCATTTCATTTCCATTTTCTAATTCATGATAAAATGTCGATAGAATGTGTCAATTAAATAAAAATGGGGGCGGAATGGTGGGCAACTGGTTAGCACATCTGCCTCACAGTTCTGGGGACCGGGGTTCCAATCCCGCCTGTGTGGAGTTCGCATGTTCTCCCCGCGCCTGCGTGGCTTTTCGCGTGCTACGTTAATTAAAGACTCAAAATTGAATGATCAATTGATCATTCACTTTCCCAATTGATCATTCACTTTCCCAATTTATTTTAGTTTTCGTCCAATTTACGATAGAAATGAATACAACAAATAATCTCTTGATTAATTCCGGTTTGTTGGGACTCGATGACGGTGGACGAGCGCGATGCGGGTCAGCAAACCCGTTTCCGTCGTTTTCCCACAAAATAAACACAACAAAATAAACTGCTTCAACAAACTAGGACATTTCATCTAGTCCGCTTCCAAATGTTTTTTGGGGCGCTTTTAAGCATCCAAATAAAGCGTACAAATACAATCTTGCTTTTTTTGTTTTGCATGGCCGCTTCCTTCCTTCCTTCCTTCGTTCCCTTCTTTACTAAACACGATTGTTAAGAACGCGTCATATAAGATCGCGTTGCAAAACGCAAATGAAGAGCATTCTGGCTAAATGAACACAATCGTCAGCTTTGCTTTGAGGGAATCCAAATGGCGTCGTCATCATTTCCGCTCTTGCTGTTGCTGTGCTCTTCCTCTCTCCGATTTCTTCACATTCACGTCATCCCCTTTTCCGCTGTGCAAACAAGTTTATCCTCCTGACGGAGGTTAGCTTTAGCATCATTAGCATCACGATCGCGTGTGTTTGTGTGCGCGTGTGGCTCGGCCACCAGTCGAACGTTTCGTATACATTCAAAGTATTTAGACACACTCGTGTGTTTCAATTACAGAATAAGCTTCATAAACATACATGCAAAATTAAAAAAGAGTTTGAAATGATTATTATGGCTGTAGAAATCAAGCTGGTTGAAAAGTGGACGGTGTTCAAACAGCCAATCAGAGCTAAGGCCGATGCCGTTATTCGTCACTTAGCTTAGTTTGGCTTAGCTAAGCTAACAGCAGCATGCTTTGCCCGCGGGCAGCGGCGCCCCCCTGCTGTCTGGAGTATGAAGTGCAACAAATATGTCGGTCGTCTGTCGTAGTGTTAGCGCCGAGCTAAGCCGTCCGTCTGACAAAGCTAGCTAACCGACGGCGAAAGGCTCATTTGTACGCCGCGTGAGATGCGCTCGGTTTTTGTCCGTGTCACGAAAGCTTCCGGATTCCAAATGTTGCAGTACCACCAGGAAGTCGCGGGCGCAGCTTTGAGCCGACAAAAAGCTGACGGACGGTTCACCATGAATCCAAAAGGCTTCTTCACTTCTCGATCTTGGCTGGTAGGTCTGTCAATTGATTGGTTGGTTAGTTAATTAGTCAATTAATTGGATGTCTGCTTAGTTTGTAGGTTGGTCAATGGGTTGGTTAGTGGATTGGTCAACTGCTGACTTAGTCAGTTGTTAGTCGTGTCTCTGGTGGGTGTGCCCCCTGGCGGTGGGCACACGGTGGTGGTTGCTGTTGCCAGCTGTGTCTGGTTTAGGAGTGTAACCGGTCGTTCACCCGTTAACTTACCCGCAATCTTTGGGGGACAGATGTCACTAGCCAACATTTACAAGGGAATAAACCTTTTGGATTCAAGGTGAAGCGTCTTCAACAGCCAACAAGACTCCTGGTGCCGCCATTTAACTTTGAGGACTTTTGTTTGGGGCGGGACGGTTAGCATTTCTGCCTCGCAGTTCTGAGGTTGCGGGTTCAAATCCCAGCCTCGACTGTGCGGCGTTTGCATGTTCTCCTCGTGCCTGCGTGGCTTTTCTGCGGGCAGTCCGCTTTCCTCCCACATCCCAAAAACATGCGGGGTGGGTTGATCGAGGACTCTAAATTGCCCGTAGGTGCGAATGTGCGTGCGAATGGGTTGTTTGTTTCTATGTGCCCGGCGATTGGCTGGCGACCAGTTCAGGGCGTGCCCCGCCTCTCGTCTTTTGATTTCCTCAAAGCGATGTCATACGAGCGACAGAGTAAAAACAGGCTGCAAGGAATACTTTGAAAAGTGTGTTTTAATAACTTTAAATGTGTTTAAAAGCGTGTGCTAGGTTTAAAACTGTTTTGAATTTATGTTGACATGATCTCTCTCTATATTGCGAATTTTTAGCCTGGAACGTACCCCACGTGATAAACTGTGGTTCACTGTATAAGGACAGTTTAAATATGAATTGTAGTGCGTATAAATGAGCCTGTAGACACTGCCAACGCAAAAGTGTGTACCCGCTAGGCTAGTTAGCGTCAAGCAATCCCGCATGCAACTTTTTTTGTTTTGTTTTCTTGAAGCGGTACCATGAAAAGTATTGTTACGTTTCCAAAATGTGTCATCATTGTTGTTATTATTATTATTATTATTATTATTATTGTCGTTGAACTGAAGGCAAGGCACATATTGTGGTTTCGGACATATCGTGCAAAATAGATGTTGAAAAAAGGTCCAGCAAGGGGGCTGGAGGAATTCCTGGCGGAATTCTTGAAAGAAAAAAAGGAAAAATAAATCCACATTCCTTTTTTAGGACATTGTTCCAAATCCTTTCACGCATCGGCCCCTTTCACGCAGAGTTTACACAAAATGTGCCTATCAGACGTAATAGTAGTTGATTTGGCGTTTATTCGCCGTTCCCACAAAAACAGGATGCCATAATTGGATGACATCAGCGGGAGAAGCGAATGTCAGAGCTAAACTTCGCACCCCTGCCCGGCACCTTTCGCAGGGCAGCCATCCGGGGAAAGCGGACTCGGATGGACGCTAGCCCCTTTTACAACGACACCACCACCTCGGGAGTCGACTTGCAAATTTTCCAACATTCTGTGTCGGTACCTTTCCCGCAGCACAGGCACCCGTGAAAAGACGACTCTACTGCCTATTACGCTGGATTCGTACCACAATTAGCCGTTCGGAACAGGAAACATTGAGCGCAAAAAAAGCGTGTTTTTTATTTTGTACAATTCTATTTTGTGTAAAAGTTATATTTTCAACGTTTTTCCACGCTTGCGCATCGCCTCAAAAAACAAACAAACACAACACATTTTTATGCTCAATATTTCCAGTTCCCAGTATGTAAGCGTGGGACAAATCTTAACGCCATAACTGCCGACTTCTTTCCAGAAGTCACCAATACAGCGGTGCCTTGAGATACGAGTCCAATTCAGATCAACTTTCCCCGGTGAAACAAATGGAAACGCCATCGATCCGCTCCAACCCCCACAAAAACAAAACATTTTGTTCGGAAAAAGAACTCTATAATATTGTACTTTATAAAAACACGAATAACATAATTACCATAGTGTCTTGTGTATAATATACTTTTTATGCTAAAAATATAATTAAATGGTGCGCATTATACATAGGTGTAAGAAAAATGACCCAATTATTACTCCGCTTTAAGCCGATGAAAATCAACGCCACAAACTTCCCTGTTCCCCCGTCTACCTCTTAGCGTTATTACATCGTATACCGTATATAGCGGTACCAACGCGTCGGTTGATGTAACACGGCGTCGGATTTAGCGTCTTAGTTTACGAAATGGCAGAAAGGCTCACCTGTGAATTTGTCGTATAGCTTGCGCACGCGTAAAATTTGAATTCCTCAGTTCCTTCTGTAGACGGAAGTATCAGCAAAGCAAGGGAAGTATTTTCTGCTTTCGTTCTTGTTTGGCGCATGCGTAAAGGAAAGCATTTCCGCTTACTTCAGAGAACTTTAACATCCCTTTGAAAAACCTTGGAAAATACAAATTACTACGAGAATAAGACTTCAATTTTTGAGGTATAGATACCAGCAACTCTGGGGTCCGTATTATACTTCAGCGCAAATTCCGAATACGTAGAATGTAAAGATATCAAGGAAAGTTTGCGCATCATGATTTAATGCTACTGTTCGATTCATTGTGCCGCCCTATCTGGTGAGCCCGCCTTGGCCACCGGGAGGCAGTAAGGTATAATACAGTCACGCGGACACAAACCAACAAGAATAGTAGTACTTCTACTACTACTGTAAATGACTCAGTAAGCAATTTCTCGTAAAGGATGAAGAAGATACGCCTGTGAGTATTGTTATGTTACCTGTCTACATGTGTTGTTCCACAGTTTGTGTTCAACCATCCATCGCTTAAAGGGTTTTAAAACTGCACTTATCAATGCTAACTGTTAGCATGTCGATGGCGTTGTCCATTATGTGTCAGCATGAAGCTAAAGGGCCATCCTTAACTCAATGTCATTTGGTTGTCCAAACTCGGAATTCTCTTTTGTTTTACATTTAGTTTGACAGTAAACTTCAACTGGGAATGGAATTGCAAATTTCCCATTGTGGGACTAATATCATATCATATCTCATCTTATCGTATTAAACAGCCTGAAGCCTCTTTTTGGATGAATTGTTGACTATTTGCCAATTTGTAGTGAAGTCCGTTGACTTCACCATCATGCTCAAACATCAAGTTTGCGCCTGCAAATCAAAGCAAAAAAAAATAAAAAAATCAGCCAAACCACGGCTCATATCTCGAAAAACTCGCAAGTCGGGTCACTCATATCTCAAGGCGCTGCTGTACGGTTAAAAAATAAATAAATAAAAATGTCGTATTAACGTCACGGCCTCAACACCGCATTGTGTGTCGCTGCCTTTCCCGCAGGACAGAAGTTGGATTTGATGGACAATAGCCCCTTTCACGCTGCACATCAAATCCAGACGACGACCTCGGAATTTACCGTCATAGCGGGTCGCATCGGACGCTGAACGACGGCTGCGTGCG
Source organism: Phyllopteryx taeniolatus (assembly GCF_024500385.1). Lineage (NCBI taxonomy): Eukaryota > Metazoa > Chordata > Actinopteri > Syngnathiformes > Syngnathidae > Phyllopteryx > Phyllopteryx taeniolatus. The sequence goes on from NC_084508.1 coordinate 4,497,171, forward strand.
TGTAAGGCGATTCTGCAACACGGGGTGTAAAGTCGAACACCCGACACTCACGACAACGACCGCTTTGCAAGTCACACCGCGCCGACGGGGCCCTTCGCTGTGTTCTGTGTGAAAGGGGAATAACTGACGCAGCCATTTCGCATGAGCACCGTGTGAAAGGGGCTTAATTGCGTTGAGGAAGTGGCCTGCGCTCGTGTACACAAACAAAACCAAAAAAGAGCAACGTAACGCTTTCACGCTGACGGTGATTGTCAATCAAAAAGTCTTTTTCTTTTTCTCTCCTTTTCCTTTCTTGGTGGGGACAAAGAAAAGATAGCGTCGCCATCTGTTGTTGGAGTCTTTAGGGGAATACAGAAAAAAAGCAAGGCGTATTTGCATATGTGATGAGCAGCACCTGCAGGGGGGCGGGGTTAAAGGCTTCTTTGACATCCTTCCCGGGAAATTCTTCCAGCCACAAATCTTGAGAGCCGTTTTTGAGTCCATGGGGCCCACCGTGTGCCCATACCCATATATAACTACGCCATATATACTGTACATTTACTATATATATATATATATATATATATATATATATATATGAAATGTATACTGTTTATAGACAGTATGTCAGTGTACAGTTATATACTGGTGTGAGCACACATAGAAAAGATCATGTAGTGTTTCAGTTGCCCAGATACCAAGACTGAAACACACACACACACACGCACACAATTGTCTCATCACTAAATATTTGTTTAAAAATGACTGACAGTGTTATAAACTATATGCAGTGGAGAGTAACTGGGTAGAATAGATCATGAATACATTCAAAATAAAGTTAAAATAAAAGGATCGCGTAAGTCTTAAGGCTTGTTCCAAAGTTAAAAATGCATTGGCTGCCGGCTCTTTAAATGTGTGTGTGTGTGTGAGTGTGTGTGTGCGCGCGCGCGTTTGCAGGCTCAGCATCATTTCATTTTCTAGATCAGATCGACTGCAATGCAGCAAACTGCACGCTGACCTACATCAACTAGATCCCGCCCGGCACACATCAGATCTATGCGCTACAGTTCTACGTGCAGGCCGTCACTGCACTTTGTATGCAGAATGTAAAGTTTCTATGTTTGTGTCTATAATGCACACCGTTGTCTATAGCGCACAGCTCTATGTTCATATGATTACTGTACATTGTTTTATGTTGTGCGGGTCTATACTGCAACCTGTATCTATGATGCGCAACTCTAAGGGCATGCTATTGATATCAATACTAAAAACTGTAGCACTATATATACATATATATATATATATATATATATATATATATATATGAGCAAAAATCAGGACCCACCTGAGCTTGGTAGAGTCCGGCGGGGTCTCGAGGCGCGACGCCGACAAAGGAGGAGCGACTGGCAGGGGGGGTCCCGGGCGTCGCGGGGGCCGAGTACGCTGTTGTGATGACATCATCAGTCGACTTTGACGCACTCTACGGGCCCGATTCACAAGTTTGGCGTGCGGCGCGTGGAAACGTGGGCTTGCCACTCCGATCAAAGAGACGGATTTCGCCGGCGCAATTGCGACGGCAAAATGAGGCCATTTTTGAAATGCCAGAAACAAACATTTTCCAGCCGTACCGTCTCTTCGGTAGCACAATTTTGGAGCTTCTGAGTCATCTGATGCGATGGAAAGTCGTTTTGAGCGTTTATTCTATGGCTTCTTTGTAGGACAATTCAGCGCACTTACAGATCAACTGCGTCGTACTGGCAAACTTTTGATGCGTTTGCATGAAATCTGGTTGGTTTAGTTAGGATTATGCTAAAATATTACATATAATATTTCCCCCAATGATATTTAAGGCTACGTTCACACTGCAGTGCATAGTGCCCATTTTGGTTTTTTGAAATCCAATCTTTTTATGTCGTCATTCACATTCCAAAAACAAATGCGACTTCTAACGTCTGTCAAGTGACACGCATGCGTACAAAACCCGACGCCACATTGCGCACAAACACCGGGCGTCGTGTTTCCGGAAGTAAACGCGGCGTCGCCCTCGCGTGGGTCTCGTCGTGACGCATTTGTGGCGATTTCGAGGATTATGCGCTTCAAGCGTCTAAAGATGACGGCGCTAAAGGTGTCAAGCGTCGTCTTTTCACCGCTGAGTGTTTTCTTTGGAATTATACCGTTCACATTGAGATGAAAAAAAATTAAGATACATTTCACACTGGGGGCGGGGGAATTAAAAATCACAATCGAGCTGCAGTGTGAACGAAGCCCAAGTTTCCTTGCTGGAATCCAACCGTTGAATGTCTATCGACGTGAAGTCCATTTTTCATGGGTAGGCGTGGTCTCGCCCAGCGAGTCTGCGAAAATCATGTCCGTAATCCCCGCAGACGGCGGCTTCGCGGCGCTTCGGATTTGAGAGCGGCACAGGTTTTGAGTTGAAGATAACGATTGGGGGAGAGTCTCGACTTGCCACGGCGAGTAACGCCAACGCGTCGGGAGTCGGACAAGTTTATGCTCCTCGCACTCCGACAGAGTATGCGTATGTATGGTATAAACCGAGGAAGGCGGTAGAAAGTGTGTCTCGCGATCGTGAGAAAAGAGGACGCAGTCGATGGAGCGAATGGCGAACGTCATGTAAAGAAGCCGCTGACGTTCAACGCGAGCCGTCCGGTGAGCCAGCCTCGCTCATGCCGCCTTTCTTAGTTTTATATCTGGGAAGAAATGATTTTGCCGTCAAAAGCCCTGTCACACTATGGTTTGTGTCGTTTTATCACAAAAGCAACAAATATTAGCATCCAAGTCACTCTTCTGCTTGGCATGAACTTTGTAAATTCCTGCTTTATTCCCGTTCGTCGGTGTCTTCCGCAACCCGATTTGCGCTCCGAGTAAATCGGTCCCAATGCGCTTTTGAGCTCCGGAGCACTTACTGGGCGAGGTGGGGGAGTTTGCCGCCCCGTCGGAGGAAGCGCTGGGGGGCTTGACGTCTGCGCTCAGGGTGGGCCGGGGCGGCCCCAGGGAGGGGGCCGGCATCTGAGACGAGAGGTAATGGCTGCTCACTTTCAGCTGGTTGCTGCCGTTCAGCTGGAAACACAAAGTCTCAAATGACTCGGGAGAAGCAAGGAGAAGAACGAAAAAGAAAGAACGCTCGTGACGAAGCGCTCACCGAGCTCTGATTGGTGGGGTCGCAGGCCAAGGTGACCAGGTCCTTGAAGGGGTCCTGGCCCAGATGAGGAGGGTAGCGGATCGCTCCGTGCGGGAAGTAGGACGACGACGGGAAGTGCAAAGACGGCGACGGGTGAGGACGGGGCAGACCTGGACCACACACGTAAGGATCATGGACCGCACCTCCTCTGTCACTTTCGTCCATGTTACCAAGGGACTTGTGTGTCTAGTAGGGCAGTGGGTCTCAAAACGTTTTACAACTAAAAATAACCTGAAAAAAAATTTGCGGCTCGCCAAGTACCACAAAAAGGACCAACATTCAAATACAGGAGCGTAATAAGCCTCAATAGTTATCTCAACAGAGACAGAGATTGTATTCCTAAAATTGTAATATTATCAGAAAGAAGACATCATTTTCCAAGAATAAAGTCCAAATTTTGGGGGGAAAATTTCTAATGGATACATATATACATACATAATATACATATACAACCCCAACTCCAATGAAGGTGGGAAATTGCGTTAAACATAACATTCCAACTGATCAACTTGATTGTTTTTAGCAAATAATCATTAAGTTAGAATTTGATGGCTGCAACAGGTTTCAAAAAAGGCCGAAAACCAACATTGAATGGCCGTGACCTTCGATCCCTCAGGCGGCACTGCATCAAAAACCGACGTGTAAAGGATATCACCGCATAGGCTCAGGAACGATTCAGAAAACCAATGTCAGCAAATACAGTTCGGCGCTACATCCGTAAGTGCAACTTGAAACTCTACTATGCAAAGCAAAAGCCATTTATCAACAACACCCAGAAACGCCGCCGGCTTCTCTGGGCCCGAGCTCATCTAAGATGGACCGATGCAAAGTGGAAAAGTGTTCTGTGGGCCGACGAGTCCGCATCTCAAATTGTTTTGGGATATTGTGGCCGTTGTGTCCTCCAGGCCAAAGAGGAAAAGAACCATCCGGACTGTTAAGGACGCAAAGTTCAAAAGCCGGCATTTGTGATGGTATGGGGCTGTGTTAGTCCCAATGGCATGGGGAACTTACACATCTATGAAGGCACCATTCATGCTGAAAGGTACATACAGGTTTTGGAGAAACATATGCTGCCATCCAAGCGACGTCTTTTTGAGTACGGACACCCCTGCTTATTTCAGCAAGACAATGCCAAACCACATTCTGCACGTGTTACAACAGCGTGGCTTGGTAGTAAAAGAGTGCGGGTACTAGACTGGCCCGCCTGCTGTCCAGACCCGTCTCCCATTGAAAATGCGTGGCGCATTATGGAGCGTAAAATACGACAACGGAGACGCCGGACTGTTGAACGGCTGAAGCTGTACATCGAGCGAGAATGGGAAAGAATTCCACCTACAAAGCTTCAACAATGAGTGTCCTCAGTTCCCAAACGTTTATTTAATGCTGTTAAAAGAAAAGGTGATGTAACACAGTGGTAAACACGACCCTGTCCCAGCTTTTTGGGAACCTGTTGCAGCCATCAAATTCTAAGTTCATGATTATTTGCTCAAAACAATCAAGTTGATCAGTTTGAACATAAAATAACTTGTGTTTGTAGTGTATTCAATTAAATATCGGTTGAACATGATTTGCAAATCATTGTATTCTGTTTTTATTTGTTTAACACAACGTCCAACTTCATTGGAATTGGGGTTGTACATAGACATTCATATACATAAAAATGATCCCAGACTAAAGACGGATTAATTAAGAAGTATCCAAAAATGATCAGAGAAAAATTACAATTAAATAACGAAAATATAAATTGGAATAAAATGTAATTAAAATTTTTGTAAAGGCCAAATATTATAAGCAAAAACTTCAATTCAAATGTATTGCACATGTATTGCCACTGACCGCTGTGCACCGCGATGACGGGCCGATGGTGCCGAGCGAAGGATCCCGGTCTGGGCGAGTCCTCCCGGGCCGAAGGACCGTCCGGCTCGGCCTTCTTCACCGGAGGAGACGCACCTGACGCGCACACACGCATTGACGGAGGCCCACGACACACGCGCGCACATACCTCGGCCGCGTCCCGGCGTTACCTCCTTCCGTGTCGTCCGTCCAGTTTCTGGAGCCGCTGGCCGGGGAGGATGGCGAGTGGTAATATTCTCCTCCCGGACTGCACGCCTCCTCCTCCACGGAGCCGGACTTGTGCCGCTTACTCCTGTGCAGACGAGCGCGCAAAAAAAAAAAAAAAAAAATCAAGGAAGATATTAACATTCAAAATAAAATAGCAAAAAGCACAAATACAATAATAATATGTCAAATATCAAATAAGAATGACTAGATAGACAGATACTGTGGATGGACGGACGGTACGTCAATGACAAAGTGAGTAGCACCGCAAGTGCCTCGTCGGCGTAAACCGTTACTTGCGGCACCACAATACATTATTCAAGTGTTGTACATGATATTCATTATGTATCGATCGCTAAGTCCGTCGGCTCGGCTACCGTCTTTCAAAATAAGACGTGAAAATAGGAAGTGCAATGTTAACTCTGTAAACGGTGGCAACTTAACAGTGTTCTTGATGAATCGCATTTGTGAGTACACTCACTAGATTATGGATCCTATGTTTGGGCTCACTTACGGATCTCTATTTGGTCATTCTTTCTCCGTACCGTCTTGTCCTGTTTGTTTGTTTGTCTATTTGCGTGTGTGCGTGCGCGTGTGTGGTTACCCGCCGGACGAGGCGCTGGCGAGTGCGCGTCGCATGTTGACGGGCTGAGGGAGCGCCCGGTTGAGATCGTAGGCCAGGTGGCCTTGGAGCTCCCCGCTGGAGAAACTCGCTCCCACCCCTGAGACGACGGGCGCTACACACACACACACACGCAAAGGACGGTGACACGTTGACATCGTGGCTTCTTCTCTCATGCTGCGTTCCAGCGCATCCTAGTGAGTTTTGGGGGGGGAAAAGTCATTCGAGGGCTCGCAAATGTGGCTAAATATTTCGACCATATCACGAAGCGAGCTACGCGGCCGAAAGTGACAGATCGACACGTTTGCAACCTGAAATCAGATCTCGAGGCTCCGCGTACTGTACAATATACAGCAGCGTTAGGCTCGGGCATCGAGAACCCATTGTACCAAGGTTACGGTTCTCCCGCAATGGTTCAAATTCAAACATTTGGGTTCCCGCTTTGGATGGCTACAGTCCGCCGACCCCAGCTTAGGTGCGCTCTGACTGAAGCGGGATCGGCGCCTCACGAAAGGCACCCGGACCGCGGCGTGTCGTTCTCGACTCCGACTTAGGCCTGGTACACACACACACACAAGGATTTTTCAAATCTTAAAAGATCTGTGACAGACCCCACAAAATAATCGAATCCTCTCTTAACACACATCAGACCGAAGGATAATCTTATAGGATCATCTTGTAAGACTTTAGATCGTCTGGCATTTGACGTGGTGGTCGGTAAAGGGGCACCATCGGCCCTTGTCGTCATGTGTGTACCGGGCCTTAATCTAACCCCGTCGCTTTCATCGTGAAGCCATTGGATCGACGGGGCCTTTGAACCCTTGAAACAGGTTTCCTCGTACTGACTCGACAACTGACCGGTGTTACCCGGTGTTACGTACATTGAGGTCCTGGGCAAACGAGAGCTAAAACCCTCCTGACAAAGAAGCTCCAATGAATGAAGAAAATGCATGAAATGCGCATCAGCTCGCTTACTTCTCGACACCTGCACCAGCTCAGTGACGCTGAAAACTCCCGACGTCACGAAGGCGTCGTGGAACTCCGGACCATCTGCAACGTGGAGGACACCGGCCGAGTCAGCGAAGGCGGCGCGCTACGTGCTACGTGCCACGTGCTACGTTACCCGTGGCGGCGGCGCGACTGTCCTCCTGATCGGACGCCGACGCCGTCCGACCGGGACTGCTGCCCTCCTCGGCCTCTGCGCGTGCACACAGCACAAAACAGTGTGATAATAGCCAGACACACAAACATGCACACAGGCCAGGCCGGATTTGAACCCGCAACCTCACAACTGCGCGGCAGATGGACTAAGCAGTTTATTTGGTAAAATGTAGATGATACAATCAAATACATATATATGAATTGATTTTGTCTTTATTTCATTGCATGTGTTTTGGCTGGCCAGCTTCCAGTCGTGTACAGTAGACGAAGACTGTTTTGCCCAATCAGATTTCAGCTTCTATGTGTTGCCATGTAAATGTAATCTGCCCAAGGCCTTTAGAATCACAAGCGCAGGTGTCAAAAACACACACGTGCTGTCGAAATTAGGGTCGGGCGTGAAGAATCGAGAACCGATCGGAACCGGGACTAACGTTCCGGTTCTCCCGGAATGCTCCAAATGTAAACATTTCGGTTCCCAGTTTCGATGGCTACGGTCCGCCCACCCCGAAGAAGAAGCGGCGAAAACCAACGAAGAAGAACGCGCACAAAGACGTGCTCGTGCCCAACGGCGGCGGCGGGCAAACGTGTGTCTTAACTTTGTTCAAATAAATGACCACTCGCCTCAGTGCAACACTTGAAATATGAAAGATGGTATTGAGCAAAGTAGGCTTTTGCGATGTGTGGCGTTTGACGCGCTCCGAGCCTCAGCCGACACCGCGCGGAGCGAAGTCGAGTCAACTCTCAGTCAATCGGGTGAGTGAAACAATAAAAGACGTCTATGCCAACATTGAGACAGCTAACAAGGTCAACAGTTGCTTGCAACTTTGCACTGATGGTTTTTAGCGCTTATTTTAGTCTTCAAACCAACGTAAGACTCCAAGACGGGGGGGGGGGGGGGGGGGAACAGTCGCAAATATCTTTCAGCATTGACCCTATTTTCTTCAAACCCAAGATCCGAAGTGAGGAAAAAAAAAAAACGACTTTTGTAGCGACCTCTGCGGTGCACGTAGTAGGCCAGGTAGAGGTCGAGCTCCTTGACGGAGACGGAGATGTGTCGGGGCTGCACGCACAGCAGCGGGTTGGCGCAGCGGCCGCCTTTGACCAGGCGCTCGCCGTCGGTGCTCTCCAGGGGGATCCCCTTGAACAGGATCACCATCACCAAGTCCAGCCTCCACACCTGCGGGACCACAACGCACGCGTGAGCCCCGAGGGACTCGGCCAGCCCGTCGCCTTCCGCTCCACCTTGTCCGCCTGTCGGAGGCAGTCGATGCGTCGCATCTTCCCTTTCTGGTCGGGATTGGACAGGACGCAGCAGGCCGCCTTCTTGCCCGTGACGGACATGACGAAGTCTTCTCGGCATTCCGGTCGGATGTCCTTGCGCAGTTTGGCCAGAAGGCGACTCGCCCACTTCTGCTTCACCTGCCGCGAAAAACAACAACATGCCGACGACGGGCACTGCTCCAAAACGGCTTTAAAGAGGACCTGTGGCTGCCCACTAGAGTGCCTAAGACAATAAGTCCCAAAATAATGGCTGCACCCAACAGCCACGTCACTTAACAACGTAGGCAGGACGCCCTCTGCTGGACATGATGACCGTTACATGTCTAATTTGGACACAATTAACAATTACAATTAATGGCATCGAAACTAATTAATCAATTAAATAAAACTAATTTTAAAATGTAAAATGCACGTGCATTTCTTGACTCTTATTTTTATTTTATTATATACAATAAATGTCATTAACTAAATGAATGTGTACTGCACTCATTTGTAAATAAAATCTAATATTTTAAATTTCAAATTATTCCACAAATATTAATTTCATTATACTTGCAATAAATAAAGGAATTACTTAAAAAATGAAATGGAAAAAAGTGTTAGGTGTACTATAATTTGTATCTGTCCATCCATCCATTTTCTGAGGCGCTTCTCCTCACGCGGGTCGCGGGCGTGCCGGAGCCTATCCCGGCTATCATCGGGCAGGAGGCGGGGTACACCCTGAACTGGCCGCCAGCCAATCGCAGGGCACATATAAACAAACAACCATTCGCACTCACATTCACACCTACGGGCAATTTAGAGTCTTCGATCAACCCACCCCGCATGTTTTTGGGTTGTGGGACGAAACCAGGGTGCCCGGAGAAAAGCCACGCAGGCAAATAAATAAATGTCAAATGTGTTTTCCTTGACGCACCTCTGCCTTCTCCCCGAGGAGTTCTTCCTTGACCGCCCTCTCTTCTTCTTTGGTCATCCTCTTCTCGTGCTTCTTGAAGTACTTCCTCTTCCTGGCCTGCAGGTTGAACCACGTGTAGGCGAAGGCGCGCACGTGCGGCAGCAGCGCCTCGATGAACGGGTGGAACTCGTCCTGAACACAAACAAACGAAAAAACACACGGGCTTCATGTCCAGTGTCTTAAATACAATCTTCCTCGCCCCTCGAGACACTGAACGCGAGCCAGAAGTCGCCGGCCGACTCAATTGGGTCGAAGGCGCCGACGTGGACGGACGTCCGACGTCTCCTCTGCGGAAGTCTTCCAGCGCCTCGATGGTGACGTATGAAAATGGCCGTACGTCAGCATCGTGAAGGGAGCAGAACTTCATCTTCTGTTTTCGGCGTTTGAATATTCATATTTATATTCAATTTGGGGCAGTATTTGATGTTAAAATGACGTCCTTACAATGGCTCATGGTTGCTTCGCCTATCTAATCACTTATTTCGATGGTTTGTAAAGTACAACCCCAATTCCAATCAAGTAGGGACGTTGTGTTAAACATGAATAAAAACAGAATACAATGATTTGCAAATCATGTTCAACCTGTATTGATTTGAATACACAACAAAGACAAGATATTTCATCATCATAATCATGAACTTAGAATTTGATGGCTGCAACACGTTCCAAAAAAGCTGGGACAGGTGGCAACAAAGAGTGAGAAAGTTGAGGAATGCTCATCAAACACCTGTTTGGAACATCCCACAGGTGAACAGGCTCATTGGGAACAGGTGGGTGCCGTGATTGCTTCCCTGAAGTGCTCAGTCATTCACAAGCAAAGATGGGGCGAAGTTCACCTCTTTGGGAACAAGTGCGGGAGAAAATAGTCCAACAGTTTAAGGACAATGTTCCTCAACATACAATTGCGAGGAATTGAGGGATTTCGTCATCTACGGTCCAGAATATCATCAAAAGGTTCAGAGAATCTGGAGGAATCACTGCACATGTAAGCGGCAAGGCCGAAAGCCGACATTGAATGCCCGTGACCTTCGATCCCTCAGGCGGCCCTGCATCAAAAACCGACATCAATGTGTAAAGGATATCAGGAACACTTCAGAAAACCAATGTCAGTAAATACAGTTCGGCGCTACGTCCGGAAGTGCAACTTGAAACTCTACTATGCAAAGCAAAAGCCATTTATCAACAACACCCAGAAACGCCGCCGGCTTCTCTGGGCCCGAGCTCATCTAAGATCAGAATCAGAATCAGCGTGTCCAAAAAACACACAAGGAATTTGTCTCCGGTAGTTGGAGCCGCTCAAGTACGACAACAGATGGACCAATGCAAAGTGGAAAAGTGTTCTGTGGTCCGACGAGTCCACATTTGAAATTGTTTTTGGAAATTGTGGACGTTGTGTCCTCCGGGCCAAAGAGGAAAAGAACCATCCGGACTGTTATGGACGCAAAGTTCAAAAGCCGGCATCTGTGATGATATGGGGCTGCGTTAGTTCCAATGGCATGGGTAACTTACACATCTGTGAAGGCACCATTCATGCTGAAACATATGCTGCCATCCAAGCGACGTCTTTTTCATGGACGCCCCTGCCTATTTCAGCAAGACAATGCCAAACCACATTGTGCACGTTACACAACAGCGTGGCTTGGTACTAAAAGAGTGCGGGTACTAGACTGGCCTGCCTGCAGTCCAGACCCGTCTCCCATTGAAAATGTGTGGCGCATTATGAAGCGTAAAATACGACAACGGAGACCCCGGACATCGAGCAAGAATGGGAAAGAATTCCACCTACAAAGCTTCAACAATTAGCGTCCACAGTTCCCAAACGTTTATTGAATGTTGTTCAAAGAAAAGGTGATGTAACACAGTGGTAAACATGACCCAGTCCCAGCTTTTTTGGAACGTGTTGCAGCCATCAAATTCCAAGTCCATGATTATTTGCTAAAAACAATCAAGTTTATCAGTTTGAACATGAAATATCTTGTCTTTATAGTGTATTCAATGAAATATAGGTGGAACATGATTTGCAAATCATTGTATTCTGTTTTTATTTAAGTTTAACGCAACGTACCAACTTTTTGGAATTGGGGTCGTAATTTGGCTGCTGCCATTTTGTCAAATGCATTTGGCCACGTGAAGAAAGTAAAAACCTTTTGATGGGTCGACAACATTTTTGCATTAAAATTCATAAGCAACACATCAAGACTTTATACAGCTTTACGAGTTACTCCAAATATGCGCTGCGTTACCGCACTATAGCGGGGGATGCGAACGATGAACCGCGATATAGCGGCGGAACACTGGACACGACAAATTGACGGCTAGCTAGTTTTGAAAGCAGAAGTAATTGATATTTGTGTGCTCAGCTATTGTTCAATTGATTTTATAAAAAGGGTTTAGTAACAAAATAATGTTTGCAATATATCAACCTTATTGAAAGTGAAGTCAATTTGCAATTTTAGTACTGATATTGTACAGTAGATGTTTAATAGCACACTACATAGGGCTGCAACAAATGACTATTTTGGTAATTGATTACTCTCTCTCTATTTTTTTTTTTTATTAATTGATGAATTGGATAAAAAAGATTCTTTAAATTCCCATCCCTTTATTGAAAAAACAGGACCTTATTTCACATTGACTGCAGAAAATGCACAAACATAAACTGATCATGATTCAATTGCTAGTTTGCGCCATAACGTCCATCAGAAAATCAACAAAAATGTTGATCATTGTTTTCCGAAGTAAAAGCAAATGTTTGCAAATTCCTTACTTTGATAATCAGTCTGCTGTCATTGAGGACTACAGAAATTGCCGAACATTTACTCTTCCTGGGAAAGACTTATTTGTTTCGAATTACGAAATAAAAACAAATCCCGGATCAGAATTTTCGCATTCGAATGGAATTGATATATTTTGTTCTGACAGTAGCTGCAATGAAGCAAAGTCATCCGGCCACACCCTTCGTTTTACTTGCGTCGCCATTTTGACCGGATACGCATACGCATGACGGCGCCGGCTCCGCCCAGACGACAATCTCCGCAGAACGAAGCGTCCGATGAGGAGGCGCCGCGCGAATGTTCGTAGGCAGACTGCGACCGTGGCAGAAGAATCGGATAACGTCACGCAAAATTCATTCGACACATCGTGGCAGATGATTGATGAGAGCTAAGCTAACTAGCCGGCTTAGCCGAAGCCGGCAGATGTTCCCGGCACGGATTTACTCATTTGACCGAGCTGAGACCGGCGCAAAACACACCCCGGGAAGCGGCGAGGGATCGTGGTTGAAGTCAGCCATTTGCAACTAAAAAGAAGCGTTTTGCCAACAGCTTTTTCTGAAGGAAAAATGCACCCGCTGCCATTGACGTTGTTGTGACTACAAGTCCGAGCGAGCAAGACTTCAACGGGGGGCTAGAGATAGTTTTCAAATAGTCAAATTAGATCTTTTATTTGCTGGACAACGACACGTCTTTATTTCGGAATAGTAAAAGAAGTAAGGGTTTGTTTTCCGATGCGTTCCTCAAAGTCAATGCGAATAGCGAACGAGGATTTAGACGGCGAGCCGAGAGGATACAAATCAGAGGATTGGGACCATTTGAAGTTAAACAAAGTCTCCGAACAATTAATTGATGACGAAAATAGTTATTGAGGAATTGGACGATCGATTAGTTATCAATGAATCGATTCATTGTCGCACCTCTACATCCGTGCCAATTAGCAGCGTGCTGTCACATTGTCGATCACTAAAAAAAAAAAAGATCGGACAGCAAATGAGGAGTTTGAAGCGAGTCGGAGAGTGAACGCTGAACAAGAGATTTTATTTTGTTTTGTTTTGTTTCGTTTGTCGTCAGCAGCAGAAGCTGAATTTGCACTTGGGCAATCTTTGCCAACTGTGGGCCAGCCTTCATCACACTCTTTTGTGATTAAGGGCTATTACAGAGAAACTTGATTTGACTTTGAGGAGAGGCAAACGAATTGTATATGGTTAGCCTCCATGAATGGATGTTTCAAATCAACACTTTGGTCCTCGAAAGAACTGTCACTTTTGTTTCTCGTGGCCCATCAAGTGCGTCAATTCCTACGTTGTGCCATTACTTTGCGAATCCGGGCTGGCACCGCAGCGGCTCTTCGTGCAGCCGCTGGCCGGGACCCGAGGCCCTCCGTCGGCCACACTCTGCCCGACTGCGGCCATTTTCTGCTGACGCGCGCGCTCCGCCGGGAGGAAGTTGAACTTGGCCTTCCGCCTTCCGCCGTCGCGTCGCCCCGAGCGGTGACACGCAAGCCCGGCCGGAACACTCGCTCCAAACTCCCAAAGCAAAAGCCAACAATGGCGGTTGAGCGACGTTAGGGGCGCAATTATGCGGTGTCCCGCGTTCAGCGCCTAACGTTCTCCTCTTTGTTGGCGTTTGGAGAAATTCGGCGTCGACGTGAGACACTAGAAAAGCCTGTTAAGGATAATAAAACGACTTTTGCATTCGTTTGGAAGGCTGACTTCCGCCCTATGAGGACCGTGCGACAGAAGCCCTTCCCAACTCCAAAGTGGAGCTTTTAAAATGCGAAGAGTTGCGTGCCGCTGGCTATGACTACACCGAATTGTAGTCTAGAGCATATACGTTTGAAATGCACTACGAGTCATTTCCTAAAAGATGCGTGTGTCCGTCGACGTCCACATGTTCTTGAATTCCGTCTATTTTGAAGGAAGTTTGGCGATGCACTCGCCAACGTCACACTGAGGCTGTTAGAAACTAAACATGGGACATTTTGGAACGGAGAAAAGAAAATACACAGAGCAGAAGTTTCGTGGCAAATGACCGTCGTCGGCCTTTTTTTTGGGGGGGGGGGGGCACCGCCAGGACGGACTGAAAACGCAACCGGAACAGCTTCTTCTTCTTTTTCGGTTGTTGTTGTTGTTGTCCTACCATGTCCGAACCGAGGAAGTTGAAGCGGACGTCAACGCCGGCCCATCTCCAGCCGCCTTCCCTTCTCATTCCATATTCACGCCCGACGCGACGTCCGTGCCGGCGGGGGGGGGAATCCACGAGCGCAAGCGTCCCGCGTCGAGCCCCGGCTAGCCCCCCCCTCGGCTCGGCTAGCCCCCCTCGGCTCGCCCCCTCCCTCCCACGGCAGGCTGCGGCAGAGCACGATGGAGCCGCGTTCACCTTTTGTTGTTTACCTCCGCCGAGGAGTGGCTCCTCCTCTCGCCCATTTCCAAATCATCCTAATCATAAATACATAGACTTCAGTCCAAGAGGCATCACCGCATTGCATGACGGGAGCTCCAAGGAAGCCCACTAGCGGATAGCATGTTAGCATCAGATTTTCTCACGTCATATTTACAGTGTGCAGATCGACCTCATAGTTCCCCATACCACTGACATGATGTCATCGACTATCAACCAATCAGCTCTTCTGTATTTGGAACATCATCATCATCATCAGTGTCCAACCGATGGTTCGCCACTCGATGCCAGGGCACATCTGGGCAAACAAGACACATTGAAGACGTTTTTTCCTCCCCAACGCCACGGCAACGAAAAACATCCTTGGCGTTGGCCCTGCGGTAGAGGCGGCATGCAGTGGGCAAAGGTTCGTTTGGCACGGAACTCAACCGAAAAAAAAAATCAAAACAGTTTGAAAGCGTGGGAAACATGAAGGAAAAGTGAATAAAACAAATAGGTGCAAAGGAAAAAAACAAAAATTTAAAATTTGAAGTACCCTGGGTTGCGTTTTGCCATCTGCCTCCAAATGCAACACAAGCTTGTTGTGATGTCATACAATGGACACTTAAGATAAACAGCTGCAGTCATTAAAAAACAAAAATGGGAAATAAAACTGACAAATTACAATAAGATGCTCATGAATGATATTTGAAAAATGAGCTTTGGCCACCTCACCCACAACATTGAGAACACGCCCGAAAGGCCCCGAGGGTGGATGAGATTCGCCCGGAGTTCCTCAGGGCTCTGGATGTTGTGGGGCTGTCCCGGTTGACACCCCTCTGCAACATCGCGTGGACATCGGGGACAGTGCCTCTGGATTGGCAGACTGGGGTGGTGGTCCAACTACAGGACCACCGGAGGGTGTGTTCCAACTACAGGGGGATCACACTCCTCAACCTCCCTGGTAAGGTCTATTCAGGGGCGCTGGAGAGGAGGGTCCGTCGGGAAGTCGAATCTCAGATTCAGGAGGAGCAGTGTGGTGCTCGTTCTGGCCGTGGAACTGTGGACCAGCTCTACACCCTCGGCAGGGTCCTCGAGGGCGCGCGGGAGTTCGCCCAACCAGTCTAGATGTGTTTTGTGGACTTGGAGAAGGCGTTCGACCGTGTCCCTCGGGGGGGTCCTGTGGGGGGTGCGTCGGGAGTACGGGGTACCGAACCCCCTGATACGGGCTGTTCGGTCCCTGTACGACCGGAGTCACAGTTTGGTCCGCATATCCGGCAGTAAGTCGGACTCGTTTCCGGTGAGTGTTGGACTCCGCCAAGGCTGCCCTTTGTCACCGATTCTGTTCATAACTTTTATGGACAGAATTTCTAGGCACAGCCGAGGCGTAGAAGCGTGCGTTGCGTGACTATCATAACAAGACGCACACAAAGTCTCAAGGACCCGTGCCCGAAATTAAACAGGAAGTCGGCCATTTCGGGCAAATTTGGGCACGGCTTTGACCAGCTCCCGCGAGGGAATCTGCCAGAATGAGCCCCAATCGGAAGAAGGGGTCCCAGACGGATCGGCGAGTTTTTCTGCCGACGACATTTAATGTGGGCGGAGCGTGGCATCGAACGATGACTGTTTTGTGAAAAAAGGTGGAAAAAGGAACGCAAGGTCAATTAATTGCTGCTTATTTATTTTGAAATCTACCTGATTTTCTCTGCTGTCTATGAATGTGGATTGCATGTATTGTGTATTATAGTGTTTTTTATTTGGGTCATCAATTAGTATTTTTGTCGAAGGTGCACTGGACCTTGCGGGTTTTATGATCCGCATGCTGTGTGTGTGTGTGTGCGCGCGTGTGTGTGTGTGTGTGTGTGTGAGAGCTGCTGACTCAGCCTCTTACCACAAGTGCCTCTTTGGCTCCCTCTGCTGGTGGTCACATGGCAGGAAGTCTGCACGTGATGACAAGAAAGCACATGCTGGGGAAAAAAATGGTGGCCAGCAGGCAGAAGAAGAGGAGGAGGAGGAGAGCAACTCTTGTTTTGTTGTTGTTGATGTAGCAGTACAGAGGACCATTTAGTTCCCAGGTGGCTCCGCGGGGCCTCATGGTGAACAGGTACCGCAAGCGCATAATCATGGAAGCTGTTTCTAATGTTCTGACCGCTTCGTTTAGCTTCACGAGGGCGTGGGAGACTCGTGTCAGACTTAAGCTGTTACCATTTTTAGGATTTGAGACCACAGGACGGACCGATTATCGGCGCCGATATTCACCATTTTGACTTACAACCCCAATTCCAATGAAGTTGGGACATTGTGTTAAACATAAATAAAAACAGAATATAATGATTTGAAAATCATTTTCAACCTATATTTAATTGAATGAACTACAAAGACAATATATTTCATGTTCAAACTGATCAACTTTATTGTTTTTAGCAAAGGTCTGGACTGCAGGCAGACCAGTCTAGTACCCGCACTCTTTTACTACCAAGTCACACTGTTGTAACACGTGCAGAATGTGGTTTGGCATTGTGTTGCTGAAATAATAGGGGCGTCCGTGAAAAAGCCGTCGCTTGGATGGCAGCATATGTTTCTCCAAAACCTGTATGTACCTTTCAGCATGAATGGTGCCTTCACAGATGTGTAAGTTACCCATGCCGTTGGCCCGAACACAGCCCCATAGCATCACAGATGCTGGCTTTTGAACTTTGCGTCCATAACAGTCCGGATGGTTCTTTTCCTCTTTGGCCCGTAGGACACGACGTCCACAATTCCCCAAAACAATTTTAAATGCGGACTCGTCGGACCACAGAACACTTTTCCACTTTGCGTCGGTCCATCTTAGATGAGCTCGGGCCCAGAGAAGCCGGCGGCGTTTCTGGGTGTTGTTGATAAATGGCTTTTGCTTTGCATAGTAGAGTTTCAATTTGTACTTACGGATGTAGCGCCGAACTGTATTTACTGACATTGGTTTTCTGAAGTGTTCCTGAGCCCATGTGGTGATATCCTTTACACATGGTCGGTTTTTGATGCAGTGCCGCCTGAGGGATCGAAGGTCACGGGCATTCGATGTCGGTTTTCGGCCTCGCCGCTTACATGCAGTGATTTCTCCAGATTCTCTGAACCTTTTGATGATATTATGGACCGTAGATGATGAAATCCCTCAATTCCTTGCAATTGTACGTTGAGGAACATTGTCCTTAAACTTTTGGACTATTTTCTCACGCTCTTGTTCACAAAGAGGTGAACCCCTGGCTAAGCAATTCAGGGAAGCTCCTTTTCTAGCCAATCACGGCACCCACCTGTTCCCAATGAGCCTGTTCACCTGTGGGATGTTCCAAACACGTGTTGGATGAGCATTCCTCAACTCTTTTGGGGAATGTGTTGCAGCCATCAAATTCGAAGTTCATGATTATTTGCTCAAAACAATCAAGTGGATCAGTTTGAACATGAAACACATTGTCTTTGTAGTGTATTCAATGAAATATAGGTTGAACATGATTTGCAAATCATTGTATTCTGTTTTGATTCATGTTTAACACAACGTCCCAACTTCATTGAAATTGAGGTTGTATATTGGCATCCGCCTTTTTTTATTTATCCGACTGTTGATAAGAGATCAATTTCAAACTGGGCAAACTTCAGGGAACTATGTATTTATTTGAAGATCCGAAGAGATGCTGTTGACCATGGGAACTCCCTGGACTTTTAGTTTTTGTAACGTAAAACAAAGATTAGCGACAGATTTACATTTCAGTTGTATTGAAATTTTGGAAAAGTTGATTTACTGTCCAAAACCTTCAGCGGCTATTGTTGAATTTTTCATTTGACTTTCTAAGCGATGCTGCTGAGTCTGGCAGCTCCCGGCACTTTGGGTGAGAATTTGCAAGCAAAGATGTCTATCGGCTAAAAGAAAGAGAACAACTTTTTTCATTTAACATGTCATGTTGCAAATCTGAAAAAAACAGTTGAATAAACACGCTTAAAGGCATTTCACAAAGTCAAGGAAGTGTCGGAGTTTGTATTATCACGATCATCTGGACACTCTTGAGCGTGTTCAGCTCCAGGTTGCGTCGGGCCTAAAAGCTGGTTTGTTTGGCTTCGTCTTGGCGCATCTCCGCAGCCTCGTCGTAGCATCCGAACGCCTCCCTCGCCTCCTCCTCCCTGTTGCACAAGACCACGACGTGCGTGTTGATCAGTCGCCCCGCAATTCTAATGTTTGGTGCGACAAACTCATCAGCGTTTTGGTTTTTCATCTGTCCATGTGAGGGTCAAAGGGCAGAGGATGCTACGATGCTGTGTAAACCCCTTTGAGACAAACCGTGAGCGGACTACAATCTTTCAATGTGGATACCCGATTCTTGTCGGGGGAAGAAGAAGAAGAAAAAAAAAAACCTGTCAAAGTTCTGCTCGCAACACAAAGCAGCAAAAAAAAAAACAAAAAAAACACCCAAGCGATGGCGCTTCCAATAGCTTGGAACACCGTCAATTGTTCAGTGAGGACATCGTGTGCGTGCGTGCGTGCGTGGAAGAGCGACCTGTCCTTCCTGAAGAGTCTGCTGAGGATGACGAAGACAAAGACGACGAAGAGGAAGACCACCACGGCGGTCAGGCCCGTCAGCCACGGCCGAAGCGTCACCGCGCCAGAAGGCGACGCACGCACGCCTGCGGGACGCACATTTGCAAAAGCAATTGAAAGATGGAGAGCAGCTGCACCGCCATAACAGTTCAAGTATCTCGGGGTCTTGTTCACGAGTGAGGGAAGAATGGAACGGGAGATCGACAGGCGGATCGGTGCGGCGTCTGCAATGATGCGGATACTATATCGGTCTGTCGTGGGGAAGAGGATTCGATTTACCGGTCGATCTGCGTTCCTACCCTCACCTACGGTCACGAGCTGCGGGTCGTGACCGGAAGAACGAGATCCCGGATACGAGCGAAATCATCGTAATGAAGAAAAAACCTTTTACCTTTGTGAGTTGAGCCCCGGGCTGCACTCTGCAGCGCGCACAAGACGACAAAAGCCACAAACATCCTGAAAGTATCCGAGTCGCTCGTTGCAATTTTCAAGTCTTCGCTTCGACTGTTTTACTGCAGCGATCGAAGTTCACCGGATGTTCTGCTCGGCCATCAGGCCGTGGATCATCACGCTGCCTGCTGCTATGTTACTCATTACTTTACACCGCATCCACTCCTTGAAGCCTCGGCGCCCTTTGCACAATGCTCGTTGCACTCCGCGGACTCTTGCGAGATTAGTCTTTCGAACTGCTCGACGTGCTAGAGGACTTTGCATCTTTTTGCACAATTGTCAAAAAAAGAAAAATTGTACCGACATTACTAGCAACCCTTTATTGCTCAGTGACTGTTTAGTTCTCTGTCAACTGACTGTCTGTTGTCGTACTCGAGCGGCTCCAACTACCGGAGACAAATTCTTCGTGTGTTTTTTGGACATACTTGGCAAATAAAGATGATTCTGATTCTGATTAGCAGTGTGCAGTGTACACATGCTCACTGATACTCACCAAAGGACTATTAGCAGAAGTCGATACTTGATCACTTGTCATGAATGTTGTGATTTCAGACTTTTACTAACGACAAGGCAAACTATATGATTACAGACCGTCCCTGAAGGCAACGTCTGACTTAATAAATAGACTTTCCTCGTTTAGCGTCGGGTGAATCCTATTAACTATTCGTCTCTGTGGGCCCTCATCGGTCAAATGCTTTTAATGTGAAGGAACCCGAACGGAAGCGATGTGCCTTCGTAGCTGGCGGAAGCCCTAAAATTGGTGTTAAAGACCAGAAAGCACCAAAAGACATTTCCATTTCCTCATATTTCAACTGTACAATAGAGAGACGAAGTGTGTTGGTGGTTGGAATGAATGTTTTAGGAGCTACTCGACACTATGCATCCATCCATTTTCCATTCTGCTTCCGCCCACGCGGGCTGCCGGAGCCTATCCCGGCTATCTTCGGGCGAGAGGCGGGGGAACACCCCGAACTGGTCGCCAACCAATCGCAGGGCTACTCTACACTATTGAACTCAAACCAAACGCTTTTATTGTAACGGAACGCAAACGGAAATGACGTGTGCCCCTAACGGCAATGACCGCAACAGAAGACAGGGTGGGGGTGATGTGTTTTGTTGCCGGTGGCGGGCGGAAGTGAGCGGAGTCATCATAGATATGAAGACTAGATTCGTCAGTAGCCCAGCTCACCGACGTGGCGGCCATGTTGCGGAGGTCGTCGTTCCCATAGAAAGCAACGCGTGGACATTGAAATTAAGTCGTAACTTGCTCATAACTCGACCGAGTTTCACGAAGGTTACTGTTTTTCAACGCGAAAGCGTATGCTATCAGCACACAACATTTGAAAAAAAAAATAATAATTCTACACGTGAAAGGGAGTCCCGGTTCCCTTATTGTAATTGTAGGGTGTTGTTCGCAACCGTATGCAGCACAATATGCCGGCACCGTTGGTCTTTTGGTTTCCTTGCCGGAATGCACTCACGACGTCGACCTCCTTAGCTTAGCGTCGCCGCGGCACGCAGCTGAAAATGGGCGTGTCCTATCTAGCGAAACAGAGCTCGGGTTAGCTAAACATCACGGTGGGCGAACCGGAGCCGTTTACGAGCACCGCGGCGACCTTTTCGTGCCAAACGAAACGCAAATGTCTCGTTTGAGAGGCGCGCAGGAGGTGGACTCGCTACGCGGCTTCAGGACGCCCAAAAGCGAGCCCAATGTCCCGTATGGGCTCCTCAAGGCGGCCCGGCAGAGCGGAACTCTCGACCTGACCAATCGGAGCCTCACGGAAGGTACGCGAACACCCGCAGTCATGAAAACTCCACGTTGACTGTTGTGTTAAATTTGTAGTAACAGGTCGAATAGACGTTACGGGGGGGGGGTTAAAGCTAAGACCTCGGGACGTCCTTTGGGTTCACTTTGGAGCAAAGCGGCCGCAGTGACGTCACTTTGCGACAGCCGGATGGATACTAGTTGCAATGAATCTTAACAGTTGCTCAGATGTACGAGGAGGTTTGATTCCAAATTGTCCCTGATGGCAACACCTGTCTTAATACAGATACATGGGCAGATAGTTGCGCAGGCAGCACCTGCCGATCTCTGGCACCCTTCTGAATTGGCTTCACAGGAAAGCCAAATAAAAAGCACAACACTTGTCGTGGAGCTGCAAACGTCAATGAAGTTGAGTTTGTTGATGTTTTCCCCATCAGTGCCGGCGAGCGTGTACCGTCTGAACGTGGACACGCCCGAGGAGGCCCATCGCAACGTGTCGTTCGGCGCGTCGGAGCGCTGGTGGGAGCAGACCGACCTCACCAAGCTGCTGCTGGCGTCCAACCGGCTCGGCCGCTTGTCCGACGACATCCGACTGCTACCTGCGCTCACCACGCTGGACGTACGCCTCGCACTAAGAATCTTGTTCTTGGCGTGATCGAGGGAGTACTCGCGCTAGGCCGTTCCACTCGTGCTCGAGCACACTTTCCCGCCAGGGCCTGATTTTACTGAATAACTAAACAGATGTGGACGCTGATCTACTGACAAGTGGCAGCCGGGATTGCGTCTGCCAAATGCGCTTAATCGCGGCGCGGTTCATTTTCACCCGTTCACTGCCGCCCCATATTGCCAGCCGTTTTCGAGCATTTTGTCGGATCTTCTGTAATTAGAATCCGTATCAGAGTCCTCTTTACTTGCCGAGTGTGTCAAAAACACACAAGGAATTTGTCCCCGGTAGTCAGAGCCGCTTTAGTACAACAATAGACGGCTATTGTGGTACTGCATGCGGAGGTCTGGTAGAATAATACAGGACATGTACGAGGGCAGCAGAACAGCGGTGAGGTGTGCTGAAGGTGTGACAGAAGAATTTAAGGCGGAGGTGGGACTGCATCAGGGATCAGCCCTGAGCCCCTTCCTGTTTGCAGTGGTGATGGATAGGCTGACAGATGA
Organism: Phyllopteryx taeniolatus; assembly: GCF_024500385.1. Taxonomy (NCBI): domain Eukaryota; kingdom Metazoa; phylum Chordata; class Actinopteri; order Syngnathiformes; family Syngnathidae; genus Phyllopteryx; species Phyllopteryx taeniolatus. Next base: position 4,519,528 of record NC_084508.1, read on the forward strand.
GGTTAGACTGGAATCTCCGCGGACCGTGACGTTTGCAGATGACATTGTGATCTGCAGTGAAAGCAGGGAGCAGGTGGAGGAACCGTTAGAAAGGTGGAGGCATGCACTGGAAAGCAGAGGAATGAAGATTAGCCGAAGTAAGACAGAATATATGTGCATGAATGAGGGGGTGGTGGCGGAAGAGTGAGGCTACAGGGAGAAGAGCTAGCGAGGGTGGAGGACTTGAAATACTTGGGGTCAACCGTCCAGAGCAATGGTGGGTGTGGTCAGGAAGTGAAGAAAGCAGGTTGGATAGGCTGACATGGAAAAGGATGACGCGCTGTGGCGATCCTAAAGGGACGAGCCCAAAGGAAAAGAAGAAGTACAAAATATGTTGGAAAATATCAAATAGTCCAGTCTTGACTGAGTGTTTAGACAAGTGTGCAAGACCCAAACTAAACAATTCTAAGACAAACGGAACGGTCCGGCTGCCATCGAGTCAACGCCTCGAGGGAGGCCCGCTCAAAGTGATCGATCTGTTTTCCGTGACTCGGTAATGTGTAGAAATAGTCGTCAGGCCGCGTACATGTCGTCATTGATGTTTGCCGATGCTGTTGTAGCTGCACGACAACCAGCTGCAGACGCTGCCGAGCGCCTTGGGGGAATTGCGGGAACTTCAGCAGCTGCGACTCGGGTAAGGCGAGCGCCGACCGGACGCAAATGGAAAAGCCCTTTGAGCATTGATTCCGCGCGGTGTCGGGAAGACGACTTCGGGAAAGGTAGTTCCTTCCAATTACCGGCTACCCTGTTGAGAAGGGAATCGTCCTGTAACGCTTTCAATGACGTTCTCAAAGTAACATAACTCATGACATTCGGGTTACTTTTCTTAATTTTGGGAAAAAAGTGGTTTAAAAGTCGAGCTCATTATTTTGGAATAAACGCATTTCTTCTTGATGTAAAAAAAAAAAAAAAAACGGATAGTAAAAGATGAAATATAAATGCATGATGCCAAATGTGTTTGTTGTGTACAGCACGTGGAAAACAGGATACCATACTGACCTAATGACAAATGTGCACAATTTAAACGATATGGCTTCGTATGACAAGCCAGATAAGTGAATGTTCTGTAAAAAAAAAAAAAAAGTCTCCAAATAATAAAGATGAAACTGTTCAAAAGTTGTACTATACACGATGAGTTCAACCAGGTCAAAGTGCACATATTTGGAAACACTGTCATGTTTGAGACTGGGAGAATGGCACATGACCAGACAACGATTTGTGAAATCCAAACTCGCTTCAAATGTAACGACAGTGTGAACTAGTACTCTGGGAAATGTCCAAACGCAATTGTAATGGACTTGCACTTTTTCTCCCAGTAACTTAACGGATCCAAATTTTATCTTTCAATTACGTAACGCTGTTCCATGTAATTCCTTACTTCCCCACACTTGATTCCATTTGCTGGATAGCCAGCTTTAGTGCTCATGCACTGCCACATATTCACTGGTAGAACTGTATCATGCCACTAGTAGTACTAGTAGCAGCTTGACAAAGAGCATACTAGTTCCCGGACCTTAAGGAATGTCAAATAAATGCTCAAGCGGCTTTGTGCAGCGTTGTGTCGTTTTGTCAGTCACGAGTGTCTGTTGTGTTGTTGGTTTGGCAGTCACAACCGCTTGAGGTCGCTGCCACCGGAGGTCTACGGTCTGAAGCGGCTCCGTAGCCTGACGCTGCAGCACAATCTGCTGGACGGGTTGCCCGAGGAGCTGGGACAACTGGAGGCGCTCACTGAGCTGGTAGGGGGCCGCTGTCACGTGTCCCAAACCATACCACAGTCAGCGCGCATTTTTGTTGGGGGGGGGGTCAATAATGCACATTCCTGAGTTCAATGCATGTTTATAGATGTTCAAAAACGCCACCTTTAATCATGTAAAACTAGTACTTTTAGCTATGTTCTGCGGAAAAATGAGCAAGTAGGAGATTTAGCGAATGGCGCTTGAGTCCACGTGGCCTTCGGTCGCAGGACGTGTCCGACAACCAGCTGACGGAGCTCCCGTCCGGCCTGGGCCGCCTCCAGCGCCTGCAGAAGCTCCACCTGTGTCGCAACAAGCTGGCCCGGCTTCCCGACGGCTTGGCGCTGCTCACCGGTAAGCCCTTCTACCACCAAGTAGTGCTGAGACAAATGGATTGCGAGTTAAAGCGCCCTTTCTTTTTTGCTACAAAAATCAAGTTCATGATTAGAATCGAGACCGCCCCCCCCCCCCCAATGCCAACCACAGTCGCAGGTCGATAGGAACCGAGACCTTCTGCAAATATTGAAAAATTGCAAGAAATGGACCCACCCCTCAAAATATTCTTAGCCGAATAGCATCAGTGCTGAAGTCATATTGAACTTCCTGTCACAATATCAGTATAAAATACATCTGTCGAATCTCATCCATGTCATCTTCGGGCGAGAGGCGGGGTACACCATGAACCGGTCCCCAGGCAATCGCAGGGCACATAGAGACAAACAAGCATTCGCACTCACATTCACACCTACGGGCAATTGAGAGTCTTCAATCAACATGTTTTTGGGATGTGGGAGGTAAGCGGAGGTTATGCTCGTCATCCGCACCCATTCATTTGAACTGAACCTGCCGGGACCATCGTCGCCGGCGACAATGAACACAAGCCTCGCCATTTCATCCACTGTTACGTCATAAATGACGACGTGCATACTTTATAGAGTGTATTTAGCGGCCGAAACTCACTAGCTCAAATCCCGTAAATGCCGTCTTGCCGTTCAGGGATCCCTTAGTCAGTACAGTGGTCTACAGACCTGAATTTTGAGACCCCTTTGCACGAAAAATGTCGGTGGCGAATATATACGTCGGTGGCAGTAAACGTTTGGATTCCGGTTGACGAATTTACATGTGTACGCCGGCGTCCGAAAGCCGGAACGCTCAGGATTCCTCGACTTGCTGTTTTTACCGCGCAGATGTGAAGCTGCTCGACTGTAGCAACAACCTTCTGAGTGACATTCCCGCCGGCCTCTCGCAGATGCCGGCGCTGGAGCAGGTCTACCTGCGACACAACAAGCTGCGCCAATTCCCGCCGCTTCGCGCCCCCGCGCTCAAGGTAAAACGCCAATCGCAGCAGTCCCGCCCGAGCCAACTGATCAATCGGCACACGGCGAGGCTTGAAGGCACAATTGCACTCCAAAGCACTAGGGGGCAGCGCGTCAAGAATTGCTAACTTATAAACTAAACTGGTATTATAATAATAGAAATTGAAATATAATTTGACTGATTTTTTTTTTTTTTTTGGTCAATCAATAATCACTAATAACTCACTGGGTCACAGAAGCTTGAAATATTTCTCACAGAATATGTATACAGTTTATTATAATATTTTGAATCAAATCTTAATAAATACATAAATGATACATCTTTTTTTGTGTAAATATAAATGTATAAATAGTATAGCTGAGTTTTTAGTACGTTTTTAAAAACAACCTTTTTTTCTATAGATATGAATATAATTTGATACATTTCTAAAATCAAACAATTTTGTTTTGTAAATATTACATACAATTATATTAGGCATGTTCAAAAGAAGAAAAAACAAATATTAGGTATATGAATATAACAAATGAGGTTTTTCTCAAATGCTTTTTGCCGAAATGTTTGGCAGAAGACTAAATTGTTAGTATGCTAACGTTAGTATTGTATCCATATTTTCTGTGCTCTTTTTAAGTTTTTCGTTTTACGCAGACACATTTTCAGAAAGAGTCTGACTAGGTGACTTAACTGAATTGACTTGGTAGTTGAGTTTCCCACTTCACCGGGCGGGCAAGCGCTCCAGACGCAACTCTTGGTGACCCACGCCACGTCCCCTTGGACTTCCACGGTGTAGGAGCTGTACGTGGGGAACAACCAGATGCTCAGCGTGTCTGCCGAGCATCTGTCCGGCTTGGGCGTCCTCTCCGTGCTGGAGCTGCGGGACAACAAGATCAAGACGCTGCCCGACGAGCTGGCCGCGCTGAGCGCGCTCACGCGCCTCGACCTCACCAACAACGACATCGGCACGTAGGTCCCGGAGGACGCCGCGCCGCCGCCTCCGTCTTTGTTGTCGTTTTTGCCTCTAAGGCGGCTTCCTGTCACGACATCAGACTTCCCGCGTCGCTCGGCCTGCTGCCCGACTTGCAGATCCTGCTGCTGGAGGGAAATCCTCTGCGTGGGATCAGGAGGGACCTGCTGACTGTACGTCCTCTCATCCTTGTCTTTACTTTTACGTACTGTTGGCAAGTTTTGACGTAGGTTTTGACATTTGACAGCAGTATAAATCGTAAAACGAAGAGAACAACACGTTGATTTAAAGCAAACGCACAGTTTCCGCTAGCTTAATGCTTACACATAATTGGAAATGCCATATATGGGCTAACGCATAGCATCTTTGTGGTGCTGTTGTAACATTTTGAGCAACGGCTATTTGAACACGGTGAAGCAACACATGCAGACAGCTAACATAACAATACACCTTGGCAGACATTCTTCAGCCTCTCTGAACGACGACGAATATTACTGCAGCTTACTGAGCGATTGTGACCGTCTCCTTCGTGCATATCCGGATGGCTGTACTATACTGCCCCCGAGTGGCCGAGGCGTGCACATCACATGGCGCAGGAACTATTGAACTGAAGCAAAAGTCTGACAAAAACTTTCTCGCATTAAAAACACGTTCCAAAGTTTATGTATTTGTTGGGGGAGGCTGGAACAGAATAATGACATTTCTATTCATTTCAAAAATGAAACGAGCAAAAATGTAGCAATAGAGGATGTCCGCTCCATATTGTACTCGAGTAAGAATACTGTTACTTGACAATAATGTGACTCAAGTCAAAGTAAAAGAGTAGTCCTCCAAAAAAGTAAGAGTTAAAAGTACACAGTAGAAGTCGCATTTGTTGTGTTTGGAATGTGAACGACTACGTAAAAATGTCGTATTGAACCAAAAATCCCAAGCGGGCGGTGTGAACTGCAACATCGCGAGGGATGACTATACACGTTCCCGTTTCTCTCAAACATTCATTAAGGGTTAATTGCTGAATGTCAGACGAGCTATTAATACATTTTGAAAAGATCTGCAGTTCATAATTATTATTATTATGACGATATTCCTAAAATTCCTAAATTGACCGTACATGGGAAAATGAACAGTATGTAAGAGTTAACGTAGCCTCACGCTAGCAAATGCTAACCGCTAATCAAATGAATGATCCGCGACTGTTCCTTCGTCACAGAAAGGAACCAATGAGCTTCTTAAGTACCTCAGAGGAAGAACGAAAGGTACGGTGACACATTTCCTGCGGAACGTAACTTTTGGGTGGCGGTCACGTTTGAAAGAGCGTGCGCGCCTTTGCGCTCTTTCAGAGGAGCCCGATAGCGTCGCCGACGTGCCGACCGCCGCGACGCTGCCCGGCCAGGCCGCCGTCGACGTGCGCAACATGAAAACGCTCAAGTCGCTGGCGTACAGGTGAGCGACGCCGCCGCCCGTTTGAAAGTCTGCTCCGCAAGGTCGGAACTCGACTATCCCCGCAAAGTCGTGAACAGGTATTTGGGGGATTAGCTAGACATATTTGATTTGTATTATTATTTGATGAACCTTGCCCACACTCCGCTTAATCTCTGCCAAACACTCATTCTTAAAACATGCTGTACATGCTGACATTTTATTCTTTGCATTTTTTGTTTTAAAAGTCAATTACAGCATACACTCCAAATCCCCCAATATGGTGAGCTGTGCGGCAAAAATCCGCAATAGGTGAACTGCGAGATGGCGAGGGAACGCTCTACTGCAAGCGTGTTGGAAATGTACATTTGCTTTCTGAAAAGTTGACTAAGAAACAGGAAATTCGGTAGACAGCCCCCGCAGCCAGTTTGACTTAGCAGCGCCACGCTTGATCGACCTGTTTAATATAAAGAGACGCACGAAAAAGTCTCCGGGACGACACAGGAAGTTAGCCCCGTTTCCTACCGCGCAGCAACAAGAAGGCCGAGCGCGTCCCGGACGAGCTGTTCCGGGCCGCCGCCGAGCACGCCGTCACGTCCGCCGACTTCAGCAAGAACCTGCTGAGCGACGTGCCGCCGAGGTGAGCGGGCCGACCGACGAGCCGAGTCGGAGCCGACGTGTCCGCCGCGTCACCGTGCGCGTTTGCGTGTGCGCAGGTTGGCCGAGACGCGGGCGTCGCTGACGGAGCTCAACGTGGCGTTCAACAGACTGACCCGCTGCGACCTCGTCTGCTCGCTGCGGAACCTCGTGCACCTCGACCTCAGGTACGTGCGTGCGGGAAGTCGGCCGTTTTGGTTCGAAGTGGCCATTTTCATTTTTGCTTTGTTTCCAGCCCAAATTTGGCTTAACAATGAATTCATTTCAAGAGGAGAAATTCATTTTATACACCGTAGTATTTGTGTGTTGACGTGTGCCTTGAAGGGGCGTGGCCTAGTGAGTGACATCAGGAGTTCTGACTCCAGCTCAGGTTTAGCGTTTGCCACGCGGTTAGTTGACTGTTAGCGTCTCATTTTGCGTGTTTGACTGTTTGTCCCGTTCAGTAAACGGCTGAAAGCGCATCGGCGACTGTGCCGGCTCTCCTTGCCCACGTGCCAGGGCATTACAGTACCTTAATTGATCGTTTTTTATTTTTGATTTTTTTTTTAATGAAGCTCCCGAAGCCAGTTTGTAGGCATGTCCGACATAAGCTGACACGCCAAAAAGTCTCTACGACCCGTACCCAGAAGTCGGCTATTTTGGGACGATGACCCACATGCAAATTTCGATTTAGGAGAGTTTGAAAATTCAGCCCCCAAAGTCGGATTCACCGAGAAACATGAAATTCAGTAGACATGTCTCTCACGAGTAGACTCGCAAAAATAAATACACAGGAAGTCAGCCATTTTATGATTTTGTTGATCTTTTGTTCGTGTGCCTCAGGAACAACCAACTGAAAGATTTACCGGCCGAGCTGAAGAACTTGACGAAGCTTCACACCGTCGTCCTCAACTGCAACAAGTAATCCTCCTCAAAGCTCCCACGAGAACGTTTGGAGTGCGCGTGCGGATGTGCGCTAAAAGGTTTCGGCGCAGGTTCAAGTCCTTCCCGGAGGTGTTGTACGACATGCCGTCCCTGGAAACCATCCTGCTGGGCAACAACCAGGTGGGAGGCGTGGACCCCGCTCGACTGCTGGGGCTGGTGCGCCTGTCCACGCTGGACCTGTCCGACAACGACCTGCTCAACGTGCCGCCGCAGCTGGGCCTGTGCACGGCGCTCAGGTGGGCCCGTACTTGGCTCTCCAAGTACCGCCATAATGACCAAATTTGCAAAGCGCTGTAATGGCTAAGAGATCTGTGTAGATGGCGCCGTTGCAGCTCTTTGGAGTTCAGCTCAGTCTGAATCTTGTTGTAATCGCATTCCGTGTTTGTGTCGCTCAGGTGTCTGAGTCTGCAGGGAAATCCTTTCCGGACACCGCGGGCCGCCATCGTGGCGAAGGGAACGGACGCCCTGTTGGAGTACCTTCGCAGCCGCATCCCCGCATGACCCTTGACCCCCGCCCCCCATAAAACTGCCACATTTTGACAATCATTCTGAATTCATTAAAGGCACTTGTTTGACTTCACTTTTCAAACCTTTTTTTATGACTGGCTTGTTCTATTGCTTGACAATCTCTCCCCTCTTAGCCACGCCCCTCCCATGACAAGCAGCCAATGAGTGAACAGGACATTCTGTGTGTGTGTTTTTTTTTTTGTGTGGCCCATTTATAAAAATATCCGCTCATGTGGGGCACGGAGACCACGTAGGCTGACACTGTAGCTTGCGAATTTAGCTCGGAGCTGTCTTCTTGATTCAAAATGATCCAATTTCACCTGATTGGCCAGAAAATGTTTTCTTGACTCCTAATAACGTATCTGACTGAGCCAGCGACGTAACAGCGGAAGTGAACTCGACTGACTTGGCAACAAGCCGCGGCTTGCCAGATCGAAGTTCTGAGTCAATATTCCGCTTGGAAAAAGCGCCGTCAAGCTATTTATTCCCACTCCCAGTTGAAGCTTCACAGTCAAACTAAACAAAACAAGAAGAATGACACCTTTGTGAATTTCAAACAAGCATATGGACTCGGCTACCTGAATGCTAACAGAAAACCCAGCAAACTCCATTGACACGCGGGCTAACAGTTAGCATCTATGTGGCGGTGTTGACATCCTATACTGCCCCCAAGTGGCCGTGGGGTGCACACAAATTGAGGGGGAAATTGACAAAAACGGTTTCATTCTTTTGAATGATGTCGTTCCTTTTTGTTTTCATAAATTCTATTAGTGTATATAGTGCTGTTTTTCCTCAATAAAAAACCTTAGCATTTTTGGGGGGCTGAAACATGAATACAATTTCCCTTCATTTCAATAGTTACGAGTGTGCTCAATGAACAAATGAACTCTTATCTCAAGTCACCACTTACAAAACAATTCCGTTCTCTTCCACTAGATGGCAGAAGGCACACAAGGAACCTTTTCGTCTGGTGGTGGTAGGATTGTTTAGAAGCACTCATCTGTGGCTCCGCTGAGGTTAGGAGCAGTGGCAATTCAGATTAAAGTGCTTTTTATGATTATTATTTTAGCTTTGCCTGAACGACACTTGTTTCGTAGGTAAGGTAGGGGTCAGAGGGCGCATTTCCACTTCACCCTGTGTTGATGAAACATGCTCAAAGCACTTCAATGGGAAAGGACGCACGATACAAGAAGGAGCAGCACAATGAAATGAATTGCAGAATCAAATGTTCATGCACAAACTGTCGAATTCGTGACATTCTATTTAACTGTGTTACGTAATTGTCTTGGATAATTATTCCTCTGTGTTTTTATAAAGTACAATATCATTTTTCCCTGTGCAAAAGTGGGGGGATCTGGAACCGTTCATTTTCAATGAGGAAAAGCTGACGCTTGTGATCCGTCAGAAATCCTCCCGCAGAACTCTGAAATTGTGGACAAAATGCATAAAGCTTCTGTACGTTCACGCTCTGACATTGACAAAACACGCATCCAGATGGACAAAATCCAATGACTTTATTTTCCAACAACGTAACACGGACATGAAAACATTGTGACTAGGACACCACGCTACATCCTGCTCGTCTACGACAAACTAGCACGAAGAAGACATGCGGCAAAGTGCCGCAACGCCCCGGTGTACCTAAACGCAGCCTTGTCCCTGCGCGGGCGCGTGCGACGCTGACACTTGGCGGGTGTTTCAAATGTCTTCGGACACCCAAGTTGATGCTCGTCGAGATGGCCGACCTCCGTACAATATATACAAAAATATAAAATGTAAATAAAAATACAAACAAATTCTCTTTCGGACGTCAGGAAGGGAGGACTGAGGTTTTCGGACGTGCCGCTGGTCGCCGTGGTCTACTTGTCCGTCTTCTGCTTCTTCCGGTCCACTTGGTCCTGTAAAAGACAACCACCACACTCATCAGATCGGCGACGCGGGACACGCCCTTTTGCCGAACGCCAGCCAATCAGATTGGGGTTATCTTCTCCTCACACGGGTCGCGGGCGTGTTGGAGCCTATCCCAGCTATCGTCGGGTAGGAGGTTGCCAGCCAATCGCAGGGCACATACAAACAAACAAACAAACAACCATTCGCACTCACATGCACACCTACGGGCAATTTAGAGTCTCCAATTCAGGCATGTTTTTGGGATGTGGGCGGAAACCGGAGTGCCCGGAGAAAACCCACGCAGGCACGGGGAGAACATGCAAACTCCACACAGGCGGGTCCGGGATTGAACCCGCAACCTCACAACTGTGAGGCAGATGCTCTAACCAGTCGTCCACCGTGCCGCCCAGAAATAATAATGATAATAACAGTACTACTACTACTACTAATAATAATAATAATAATAGGAACAATAACAATAATAATTATAATGATAATAATAATGAAGGTTGAGTTGCGATATTGTAAAAAAAAAAAAAAAAAAAAGTGCGGTTTATCACAATTTCCAAGAGGTAAAATATTATTTAAGTTAAAGTGCACTTGACTTTTTCTGAGTTTGTACAGAACTGTTTTTTTCCCCACAAATAAGTTATTATTGTGCACATTTTTATTGACGGATGTTTTATTGCTCAAAAATGTGCAGTGACATTCATCCCACAAACTGTATGTACACGTGGGCGTGAAAATAAATATTGAACCATTGTCAACAGGTACTGTAGTTTGTTTTATGTATTTTGACTTCTTATTGAATCGACATCAAAGCATTTCAATTGAATCGAATCGTACACTAAGTAATCGAATCAAATCTTCAGTTTCTTAATGGGGCCCGATCGATATGGATTTCTGGAGGCTCATGTCGATATTCGGAAGAACAAAATTCCAATAACTGATTAACTGGCCGATTGATTTAAAAAAACAAAACCAATGAATAAAATAACTTCTCTAGTGGTCCCTTAACACTTACAACAATTAAGATCTGCACATGCTAGAAGCTAGTTCGCTGGGTATTAACTAATGTGGACTGCGCTAGTAGCTAGGTGGCTAACATGTGTCCAATGTTTGTTTCTCGTGTATGAAATCGCATCATAAAAAGAAGTCTTAGCATTTAGCCGCGAGCTGTTAGCGTGCTTCTCGTGAACCTCGTCATCTTCATCGTCCTCATCGTCATCCTCAGCTGTTCTCTTGCCCGTGGGTGTGACCAGGTCGTCGTCTTCGTCCTCCTCTTCCTCACCTGGACACACACGTGCGCACACACAAGTTTTAGGGTCTTACACGCATCGCTTTCAGCCCCATAAACGCACCGCGCTCTTGCTCTGTCGGTCTGTGTGTGTCTGTGTATGTTTGTGTGTGAAATTGTGTGGGTGTAATTGTGTATGTTTTTGTGCTTGTTTGTGTAAACGCGTGTTTGTGTAATCGTGTGTCTGTCTGTGTGCGTTTCTTTGCTTTTGTGTGTATTTTTGTGTGTTCAATCGTGTGTCTGTTAGTGTGAGTGTGTGTTTTTGTTTGTGTGATCGTGTAATAGTGTGTGTGTGTGTGTGTGTTTGTCTGCATGTTTGCGTCTGTGTGTGTGTGAGATTGAGTAATTGTATGTATTTGTGTGTAAGTCTGTATTTGTGTGATCGTGTAATAGTGTGTGTCTTTGTCTCCAAGTTTGTGTGCGTGTGTCTGTAATTGTGAGTGTTTTGTGTTTGTGTGCATGTTTATATGTGTGCATTTGTGTGTGTGGTGACGCGGCGTACCCTCCCCATCCTCGTCTTCCTCGTCTCCCACGTCGTCGTCTTCGTCCGCCTCGTTGTCCTGCTCTCCGTTCTCCTCGTCCTGACACACGCACACGCACACGCACACGCGTTGAGCTTGACGCTGAGAGAGGAAGATGATGAAAATGATGACGAAGAGGCTCTCATACAGTTTTTCCGTTGGCGGTGGTGTCGTCGCCGTTCTTCTCCTCCGCCGTTTTCTTCTCCTTCAACTCCTGAAAGACCGCAAACACACACACACACACACACACACACCTTTAGTGAGCCTCAAACGTCCTTTTCCGTGACCGACACTTGAACGCAACGCGATCATTCATCGACCCTTTCGTGCGCACTCGAACACAATGAGCGAATGAGTATTCACAACATCTTCAGGCAACACAAAGGTTTACACACACCATTTTATGCACTTGAATGCATCGCTCATGTTTACCAACGGCTTCATATGCAACACTAGTGTTCTCTACTCCAGTGATTTTCAACCTTTATTGGGCCAAGGCACATATTTTATATTTGGAAAATGTCCCAGCACACCTGCAAAGTAAAAAGCTGCAAAAAAAAAATAAAAAAAATGGATGCACGTGTCAGTGATGCACTTTCTGCCATCTAATCGATTTTTATGGGTTCTTTCTGTGACGCTACATCGCTGGCATGGATAGATGAAGAAAGATGCCTTCTTTGTTGTAAATAATCCTTTGCTGAGCAATGAAGTGAAATTTGATCATTTCCCGCGCCACACTTGAATGCACCAAGATTGCCAATCATCTTCACCTGCATTTGAATGCAACAGCGATGTTCACCAACACTTTGTGTGCACATGAACACAACACTGCCAACATTCTCAAATGACTTGAACACAACACTTCTATTGACCAGCACCTTGATGCGCACTTGAACGCAACACAAGTGCTCCCCGCACCGACCGTGTTTACGAGCACTTGAATGTACCGCGAGTGTTCATCGACCATCGCCACTACTTTAATACAAGTTGACGACATGACTACTACGTGTAATATTGATGACCTTTATCATTTTGTTACTGGCAGCATTGTTCATTGTATCCATTAAGGTCATTTTCATATCATTTGACCATTTTTTTATGCCGCCTCGGTTTTCTCTGGGTAAAAGTTTGATTTTCTAAAAGTTATGGATGAGTTCAAATTCTCGACAATAATCGTAAAGGCGAATGTTATTGACGCAGCCAATGGTGGCGGCCCGCTGAAATGCATTTCTTTTGTAACGGTAAGTGGATAACGGAAAAGACTTGAAGCGCTTCATAGAAACGGTGAGGCGTTGCACCGCGCCGCTAACGCCGAAGACGGCTCGAGCGGCATTTGTACAAGCGGCAAAAAAAAAAATATGCAAGATTCATTTGCGTTCGTTTTCGTGGGAAAAGGTCAATTAAGCAATAGCGCAAAATCCCGACATATCCCAAAATGTTCTTTTGCATCTTCACGAAACTTGCCGCAAATCGTCCAACTTCATTTGGGACGCGTGACGGTAAAGACATTTTGCCATTCAAAGTTTGATCAATGATACTGTTGTTGATCAAATGATATGAAAAGGACCATTCGTGTCAAATATGAACTTATATTTTCTACACGTACTGCATATTTACATGCTGTATGTATACGGTACATGTCGTGTTTTCTTCTCTTGTGACGTCACAGCAGCGTCCACGTTGACGTGCGGAAGGTAAACGTGCGCTTCCTGGTTTAGGAGGAGGCCAGGAAGTTTCCTTTTTAGGGGACAGGTTGGGCTCCCGATCCCCGGCCTCCCATTGGTCGCCTGCTCCCAAGTCCCTCCCGCCGGGCCCCGCCTGTTGAAAGCTGACACCGGAGCGACCGGACCAGACCACATCAGAAGAAAAAGACCGCAGACACGCCCACACTCCAACTCCCAGCAGCCCTCGGTGTCACAATGGATGTTGTCACCTGACACCAACTCCACTCTCGGCACACACGCAAAAAAAGAAAATGTGACACACTTTTGACGTCATCTGACGTCGCCGTCAGTTCCGCCAGCTCCTCAGTAGACATTCGCTAGTTTTATTCTAATCACGTATTTGACGCCTTTCTTTTGCTCCTTTTAGTCCCGCGTGCGACTGAACGGCGCCCTCGCGTGGCCTCAAAGGTGAAATTTATTTCTGAGACCCCAGTCAAATCTCTCGCGACCCCCAGAACAACACAGCGCATCTTTATCCTCCAGACAGGATGCTGCTTCCTGTCTAAGCGCGCGCGCGCGCGCGGGCGGTCAGCTTCGTCGAGCTCCGCGGTGGCGCCGACGAGGGGGGAGGGGGGGTGTGGGGGGGCACAAGCACCACCAGCGGAACACCCCCGATACACGCCTCTGCTTGTCGTTCAATGTACAAAAAGAGACATTTGGAGGAGGACATCTCTGGTTGGTGTTGTTGTCATCTTTTGTGTTGGCATTAGGACGGAAGTCTTCTTCTTCTTCTTCTTCCTCTTGTTCACTTTAAGAGGCTTGAGCGCCAAATCCGCTCTCAATTCCCACGTAACGCGCCACTGACACGCGCGTGCGCGCACCCACACACACCGCGATCCCCATCAGTCGGTTGATTATTATTGACACATTCGCAAAACGGTAAATGACGCGTCCCGGTGTGCGCGCGCGTGCACGAGCTTATCCCGCAGCGTGTTCAATTCTTCATTAATCGCACGTGCGCGTGCGCGTCTCACCTTGGCGCTCAGCTCGGCGCTGTTCCCCACTTTGCTGTCCGCCATCGTCTTGTTCTTAACAAATATTCACGGACGTCGTGCGTGCGTGCGTGGATGAGGAAGATGAGGATGAAGATTATTCTGATTTCCACTCGAGCTGCCGCCGCGGTCGTCCTCCAGCTGCGCGTGCACCCGCCCGCTCGCGCTTGCCTCGCGCGCTTTTATAGAAAGGTGGGCGGGGCTCGGAGAACGGCGGCCGCGCTCCGATTGGTCGAACGCGCTCCGGCCAAACAATGGACGCGCCTCCCTCGGTGCCCAAAAAGTGTGCCACCCACCGCCCGCGCGTGCGCGCGCAGCTGCCGTGCAAAAACGTTGACATGTGTGACCAAAAAGAACGTGCACGCGCTTCACTGCACTAATCCCATAATAATCACAGACACTGTAATCATTTGTTCACACTACAGTGCACCAGAAAAAAGTCACTCGTTTGATCAAGCACGTCAGTTGCACGTTCATCAAATTGATTTTATGATCAAATAACAGGTTTCCCTCACCACGTTTGAATCGAGTCCAAATCATGTACCTGTTGGAATCAAGTTCATTCAAAGGACTTGTTTTCTTTCAAGACTCGCCGTGCATGGGCGCGTTCGCGTGTGGCAACGCGCACTTGATTTTTGCCTGCATGCAAAAATCAAGTGCCGTTTACTTTTCGAGTCTTGCTGCTCCATTTGCAAAATAACGACTTTTCTTTCGTCACGGCCTCCCGACGAATCGCAGTGCTCCTCTACTCCAAGCTTTACGACAGCTGCCGCCGCACTTGCCGCTACTGTTGCAGCCACGTAACGTGCAAAACTACTTTTGAAGCCAGCCGGTTACTGCCTCCGAGCGACAACAAAAGAAAGTCTTTGAATGCACTTGATTGGAACGTGAACTGTACCTTGGCTGCACGTGATCAAAATGTGTTTGAGTCTTTTCAAAGAGATGAGTGCAAAATGAAGTTGGTTCAGCACATTGTAATTTTTTTTCAATGTGCGCTCTCGACTTGCATTTGTTTAACAATAAGCGTGTATGTGTGAGTCTGAGTGCGCGCGGGCGCGCACGTAGGAGACAAAGTAGGACAGGCGTGAGGGCGGGGTGTGTCGGGAAAGCCACACAACGCCATACACTCGGCGTCGTGTCCAAAAAGGCTCACAAAGCGATGGAAAATGTCGCGCTAATGTGTAAACGTAGCGTGGGTGCAAACGCGCGAGAATTTGTTCGCGAAAAACGACCAACTGAGGGCTTGTTGCGTTTTCGCCCTCACCAAGATGGCGACTACGGCTACTTCTTGTTACCTCACCAAGATGGCGACGCGCCAAGGCCGTGTGGCGTTTGAAGCGCTTTCGAGCTGCTCCTGATTGGCCCGCCTACTCAAGCGAACGTAAAGCTGACGCTTTGCGCGCGTTGAGTGGCGGATGCAGCTGTCAATCATCCGCACGCGTGGAGGTGGGCGGGCACTACGGTTGCGAGGAAATACTGTACCGGGACGACGCGGATTTATGAACGCCTTTCAAACTTTGTTTTTGATTTTAAGCGATAAAATCAAGCATTCTAGGTCGATTGAGGTCGAATATTTGCACCAAAGTCAAGTAGCGAGACGAGTGCGTCTCGCTACGTAAGCCGCATAAACGGAACAAGACGTGCTTGCGTTCTCGTCCTGATTGTCTTCTTGACTTTTTCCAGTCGTGTAGCAGGGGGCAGCTAACTTACCACAGCACGTCAAAACCTGCGCCAGTACAAAGAAAATCACACACATTATGTATCACCTACAAGTATTCAACACCTCAGCATTTTTCCCACTAAATATATTTCCAAAGGTGTTATTAACATGAAATTTTCACCACATGTAGGGAACAACCCAAGTAAATCCATAGATACAAAGAAAGTCAAATAAATAAGATCAGAAATTAAGCGAAGTGTAATGTGAAAAGACGCAAAAAGAAATGGACATGCCACCTGGTATTTATTAGACTACTTTGTCCAAAAGCCTTTGTTTGCAATGACAGGTTCAATATCGTGAAGTTCACCAGTTCCATTGGCAGAAAAGCAGCCCCACACCATGATGTTCCCACCTCCCAACTTCACTGTGGCTATGGTGTTTGTAGTGCCATTTCTCCTTCCAACGTGGTGTGCATTATGGCCTCCAAACAGTTCAATTTTGCTCTCATCCGACCAGACTATATTCTCCGAGTATTTAACTGGCTTGTCCAAATGTTCCTCAGCAAACTTGAAACAAGCTTTGACATGTTTTTTTTTTTTTTTTTTTTCAGCAGTGGGGTCTTGCATGTTGAGCGTGCATACAGGCCAAGGCGGCGGAGTGCATTACAGTGAGACGTTTTTGTAGGCCATCAATTAGGACTGAACCAGCTGATATTCATTTGCACTGACATGCCGCTGGATTGCTGTTTGATTATTGATCGATTTTAGGTGTTGTCTTGGCTTTCCGTGCCTTTTTGCACCTCCCTTTCGTCATGTGTTCAATACTTTTTCCCGTGTCATTTCACATTTTTACACAACTTAATTTCTGAGTATGTAGGGATTACTTGGGTTGTTCCCCAACAGCTGGTGAAATTTTCAGGCCAATAGCGCCTTTGGAAATATATTTAGTGAGAAAATGGTGACGTGTTAAATACTTATTTCAGCTGCTGTATATATCTATATCTATAAAAGCAGTCAAACGTTTGACACGGTTTCTCATTCACTAGCATAAAAATTGTGTTCACACTGTTGATTGGTAGTGTGTATACACACAGAGTCGTGCCTTGATTTAAGAGTTCAGTTTTGTGACCAAGCCCTCTACTCAATTTACTCACTTTATATGAAATCAATGTCCTCCATTGAAATGAATTAAAATGCCATTAATCTGTGCCAGGATCCGAAAACACCGCATTTTATTGGTCATAATTTTAACAAAGAAAACATGTCATTGTAAAATATAAATACAAAATTTGTGAGAATAGAAAACAAAAACTGGTTTTTAAGTATAATTTAGCTTAAAGTCCTACACACACACACACACACAATTTAGTACATTGGTCTGAAAGAGGGCGTGGCTTAGCGTGACGTCACCAGCCAGCATCAGGCTCTTCCATGCTCCTTGAGAGTGTTTTCATTTTGTGTTTGACCGACTGTCCTGTTCCATAAACGGCTGAAAGCGCGTCAGCGAAGGTCTCCTTGCCCGCGTGCCCACCGGGCATGACAGTCTCTTTTTTTATTTCCACTTCACTCAAGGCATCTGCAGCTGGCAGTCAAGTCAAATTTTGGCTTGGAACACAAAGCGACGACAAAAATAAATCGATCAAGCGAAGGCACATAACTGGAAAAACCTGTAAGTTGGGGCATTGGTATCGCTGCGTGAAAACAAACTGGCCATAGGATGTTCGGAACGATGACTTCGTCCGAGTGGTGGCATCCCAGCAGCAGAGAAGTGCTGCCATTTTACTTGTCGACTGAATTAAAAGTGGTGGTGAATGGACGGGAAAACGTCACGTGGGGTTTAGTGGGCTCAATATCCACAGAGTGAGAGAGAGAGAGTGTGTGTGAGAGAGAGAGAGAGAGAGAGAGAGAGAGAGAGAGAGAGAGAGAGAGAGAGAGAGAGAGAGAGAGAGACAGCTTGTGTGTGTGCGCGCGCACGATCTGTGCCATTTTTTCCTGAGCTGTAAAATGAAAAATGGAAAACTGGAGCAAAATGAAAAGGGGGGGGGGGGGGGTTGAGGAAAAAAGTACTGCAGAGAGACGAGCCATAAAGTCCGGAGCGGATCTTCGATGTCAACTGGACCTGGACTCGCCACCAACCACGAACCCAAACACCGGGAAGTTCAAAGTGACAGCATTTTGGGTTTGGACCAGGTTGTGCCGGGATACGATTATCAGGACTGAAAGAAACCGCTGGTTCAGGGGAAGTACTTTGGAGAGGGTCTATTTGGAAGATTTTAGTCCTGGGAAGTAGACGTGTTAAGAACTTTTCGGAAGAACACTGTGTTGTCTTCATTCAGCTCGAGGATCATTTATCACGACCTTCTTTTGGTACTTCTGAGGGGTCCAGGTAGCTTAGGGTAGAACTGAAAATTTGGGATTGCCAGTTCCAGGAACTGCAAGTTCCAAGAACTTCAAAATTCCTGGAACTTTAGCGTCTTCAAGTAGTCCAATGAACGTCTAAAAGGAAGCGGAACAATTGCGAGGCTGAGCAGACTGTGACCTCCTCGGAGATGAACGGGTTCTACTCGCGTTCAGACACGTTTCGCCAAATTCCAGCGGGGCCCGCCGCTGACGTGCCGCAGCTCGCGGCGGCACTTTGAGGCGCGGCGCTGACTACCGGTCGCGCTTGAAGAACCGGGTCCATATCCGCCCGGCCGTTCGTCAGTTGTGCCGACAGAAGCAAAGTTGATGAGAGTAACAGTGGCGCTTTTTTGATATACTCAATTGTGGCACATGAACGTAACTGACATGACACCTTCCGACCTCACGGGGGCGCCAAAACCACGCTTCGGCAGGTCTCCTGTTCCTAAATATTTGACCTCCTTTGTAAATGTGCGTGAACTCGTTTTTATGAAACCTTTAAAATGTTGCTTTTATTTCAAAACAAAATGCATGAAACTTTTGATAATACCTTTTTAATTTACTTAATGTCATCTTTTCATTATTTTATGAAGCCTGTTAATGAAGCCTATGTTATATTTTAAATGTATGAAGCCGTTTAACAAAATGTATACATTTTAAAGCCTGTAAATGTTTATTTTTAAAAAAAAAGTTTTTTACGTTTTTTTTATTTATTTAAAAACAAAATGCATGAAGCCTTTTTTAAAAATATATTTTTACTTGCTTATTAATTTGATCTTTACTTCATGATGTATGTGTATTAAGCCTTTTTGCATTTAATTTTTTTAAATGTATAAAGCCTTTTTGAATTATTTTGTTTACTCTAACATTTTTCTATCATTTTTTAAATATCTATACAAATAATATTGTTGGATTTTTTTTCATGATGCCTGTGAATGAAACCTTATTTTTGTAAGTAATTGCATTTTATATTATTTTACTTATTCAATTAAGCTTGTGAATGAAGCCTTTGTTTTAAAAAATATTTTTATAAAGCCTGTGACTGAAGCTTTTGTTTATTTTAAGTCTTTTTATGACGCCCGTGACTGAAGCTTTTGTTTATTTTAAAGTCTTTTTTATGACGCCCGTGACTGAAGCTTTTGTTTATTTTAAAAGTCTTTTTATGACGCCCGTGACTGAAGCTTTTGTGTATTTTAAGTCTTTTTATGACGCGTGTGACTGAAGCTTTTAAGTGACACGCACGCAAAGCAGCGCATTAATCCAGCGATTCCCAACCAGAGCGCCGTGAGAGCTCATATGAAGTGCCGCGGGAAAGGATCCAATTACACTTACTTTGTCCGAAAATGATTATTAATTACAAATATATCTATGCCGGCGAATTATAGTGACAGGCTAAATGATGAAAGGTTCTTCCATTCGACGCCAGAGTAAATTGAGATGAAATCATCATCATTTCAGCATTGTTACTTTAGGAGACGCTTTTGCTTTGTGGGGTGGTGTTAGATTTTTTTTAAAAAGTAAAAACAAAGGTCGGAAACCTTTGCATTAATCAACGAGAGGTTCAGACAATCAATAACGGCCACCGCTTCGGTCAAAACGAAAATCGTGAACGCTAATTACTTCAAAGTCGCACGCGCGGGCCCTGGTGACATCATCGCCTGTGCGTTGCCACGGGAACAGGCAGCTGACATTTCAATCCTCAAGATTGAATCAAGTTGCAACGTCAGGATCGTCGCTGTACATGACTACTTTTGAACATGGTAACTTTATTAACGCATACATTAACACACGTTTCTGAGTGATTCGGGTTATGACGTTCAACAAGATCACTCCTTTCATCGACAAATCTCAATAATAATAATAAAAAAAAAAAAAAACCTACAAAAAACAAAAATTACTTCTTTTCATCTTTTTGCGTTTGTTGTCCACCGGCCCGCCTCACGGATGGCGAGCTCCTGTTGTGATGAAGACAAGGGGCTCTTCATCACTTCTTCTGGCCAGACGCCAAACTGAAAGACAAATAGTATCGAGCATCTGAATCGGTTAAGAAACGCGCAAAGTTCTCAGAAGCGCGTGAAAAAGTGCCGAGAATAATACGTGAAAACTTTTGGTGCAGAATGCGCTTCGGGATTTACACAATAAAATAAATAATAATGAGCACTACTGGAACCAACTGAGTTTGCATGATGAGTTCCTACATTCTGACAGTCCCTGAAGGGAGCGTGATTGGCGGAGAACGAGGACGTGAGTAGAATTCAGTTAGCTGTAGGTTATAACGGGCAGGAGCTACAATACTTCATATTTAATGTAGCTAATTCAACATTTTGCTGGTCAGCGGTAGACGAGAATACAGCGGAAAGGAACTACATTGTGTGGCGTTCATAACGTTTTGGAGGATTTCATATTTGTACCTGCTGTGTAGGGTTGCAGGGTTGTGAAAAGTGCAAGTTGCGGGGCAGATGTGTTTACAAAAAATAAATTAATTTAAAAAAGACCCACACAGGACTCTAAGCTACCATTTTGAATAGCTTCAACGTTCGTATTCCGTAGCATTATATGTATGATTTATGAGCATTAGTCCCCCCCCCCGCCCCCCCAATCGACTTTGTTGTGCACTCACTCGTCAAACAAGGCCTGGTTCTGCAGGTTGAGGATCAAACTGTCAGCATTTAGATACACTTTGTTCTGAGACGTCGACACCTGCAGCACGACAACACGACATCATCATCATCATCATTGGAATCAGTCGTGACGATCGCAGGTTGAAATCTTGGATGAAAAGCGAGCGACTGACCGTCTTGGCGATGGTCTGAGCGGCTCGGATGCGTCTCAGCTTCAGGTAGCCTGGGTTTTTGGTGACCGCTTGTCCCAGCTGACGCACAAGCACACACACGAATGAATATGTGTGCGGCACACAGACACTTCTATTTTAAAGAGTCAATTTGTCATCACATGAAGCCCTTGCATCCACGCATATCGTCATGGCAACGGGGCGGCTTCGCCTGAATTGTTGCGATTGCGGCGTGGCTGTGATTTGATGTGCGTTTTTTTGCTTCTCTGTCTGTGTGATGCTGCTTTTACCATCTTGGCGGCCTCGGCTTCTCCTTCGGCCTGGATGATCTTCTGCCTTTGGTCTTGTTTGGCTTTCTCCACGTAGAACTGAGCCCTCTGCGCCTCTTGTTGAGCTGCGCATGCACGCACACACAAACACACGTGGGAGCCTAGTGAGACTTTGTAGTAATTTCGGGAAAATGGTACAACACGATTAAGATAATTACGACGACAATTCATTACTTGAAGTTGTAGATCATATCATGTACTGTAGATAAACGATTACTTATTCAGTTATATGTAAACGGGCTTCCACTTGTATCATGCTTTTCTACCTTCAAGGTACTCGAAGCGCTTTTGAGCCATCTCCTCATTCTTGTTTTTTTTTTGACTTTTCTCAAGTCAAGTGTGACGGCGTGGCGATCCCTACCGACTTGCTTGGCCTCAACGGCGGCAGTGTACTGGCTGCTGAAGCTCAGCTCCGTGATGGACACGTCATCCAAGATGATGTTGAAGTCTTTGGCGCGCTCGAAAAGCTCCCTCCGCACCAACAGCGATACCTGCAGGACAACGAGGTTACTGTTCGGACTGATGGACGCTTGCATTATACAGTAATCCCTCGCTATATTGCGGATTCAGTGCATTCTTTTTGTCAATTGGCGCAGTAGAAATCAAATTAGACAGCTGGGCCGCGGCGGCGAGAAGACGAGCGCACCTGTGCTCGTTGCGTGATGAGCTGCGAGGCGTTGAACTTGGCCACCACAGACTTGAGGACTTCGTTGACGATGGAGGGCAGCACGCGCTCGTCGTAGTCCTTGCCCAAACGCTGATACATGATGGGAAGATTGGACGCCATCGGACGAGACAGCACCCTCACCGCGATGTTCACCATCTGCAGGTCTAAAAATGACAATCGTCATCATAATAAGCAGTAGCAGTCTCAATCACCGCTGAGGACGTTTCGATTCGTCAACTGGAATCTGGAATTTATTGCCACCGACGTTTATATTCAAGTGCGTCGGTCAACAGGTAGGCATGGACGAGGGACTCCCCCAGCTGAGTTTTGCAAAGGACTGTAATGATGAACAGATCCCTGTAGATGGCGGCGTTGGATCGCTTTGAAATTTAGATTGGCAAGATAAAAATTAGGCGGTGAATCTCGGGTTAAGATGTCAATTATGAGGGAGAGAACTGTCAACACATCGGTCAAGTTTAGAAACCTGACACTCCAACAAAGTATGTTTATATATATATATATATATATATATATATATATATATATATATATATTAGAAACACAGCACATGTTGCGGCAGGTCGTGGAAAGTGTTTTTTGCGATCATGCGAAAAGCCGAGGCAGTTCTTGAAGTGAATGACAAGCGGCACGTAAACGAGCCACGTCACCGACATTCAACTCGGGCCATGCGGTGCTCGAGCCACGCAGTCGGTCTTTGCGCGGTTCATACGTGTACGTCTGCAAATAAATGATGATTTAGCCATCACCAGCACTTTCCCAGCCTCGCTCTTGTTGTTTTACAGTTTGAGGTGTCACAAAAGCAAAAAAAGGTTAGCGTCAAAGTCGCTGTTCTGCTTGACATGTTTCTTGTCACAAAAAGATCATTTTCTCCACTTCTGGTAAGAAACTGACAGGTTCCACTGCTGATTACTAAAGAACAGAAAAAGCTACAACAAAAAACGTTTTGTGGAGAAAGAAGAAAGTCCTGTCTTTGTTTTGGTAGGCTCAGTCCTTACCGTGAGTATGAAAAGTGTTCAGACCCCCTTAAATTTTTAACTCTTTGTTATATTGCAGCCTTTTGCTGAAATGATTTAAGTTCTTTCCCCCCCACCCTCATTAATGTACACAGAGCACCCCATATTGACAGGAAAAAACGAAATTGGAAGGTTTTTCTTTTTGACAATTCAATAATAAGATTTGTTCTCATATCAATTCGTCATAACATTTAGGCCTGGCTTACAAGAAAGTTATTTGTTGGCTATATCCTATATTGTGTTGGTCATACTGTAGATTCATTTATTTCTTGTTTACTGAATAATGCTGAATATAAACTCCCGCCCCCCCCAAAAAAAAAAATCGCATGCTAAATCGCAATCACAATATTTGTTTAAAAAAATAAATAAATAAATAAATAAATTAAAACCCCTCACAATTAAGAGTGCTTTCCCAAAACGTTCAGCCCTACTCCTAATTGATGACTAGGTAGTTTTAATTGGGCCCACATCGTTAAAGCGTGGCGGCTTAGTTCCCAGTGACGACGATTGGCTAAGCGTGGCTAAAGGTTTAGCCACATAAACACACGTCATGTTGTGGCTAACCACACACGGCTAGGAGATTTTTATGCTGTTTAGAGGTTTCATGACCCAGTGCCAACCCTGTCTCGTGTCAAAATTGCTGTGTGTCTGGAGTGCCTCCCAACCTGGGAGTGCGAGACTAAACAACCAAGTCAAACTTTTGTTATCAGACTATTTATGAAAATGCGCCTTCTGCACTTCCGCCCAACGCTAATAATTAGCATAATAACCACACCTACACTGAGTGTGTAAATGTGTGTGTGCGCGCGTTACCTTTGCTACCGGTCAGTGAGGAGATCTTTCTGGGCTTGGCTCTGATGTCATAGATGATGGGGTACTGGAACCATGGGATCCTAACGCACACGCACACATGAACACAAAAACTCAGAGTGTATCGCGCGCACACACACACACACACACACACAGACACACAAACTAACGCGCACACAAACGGCCTCAGATACGCTGCGGTCGCAGCTCTGTGGGCGTCACCCAGTTCAGATGCAGACTTGGCATTTAATCAGCAGGCGTCACCTGAAATGAAGGCCCTCGGCCAGCACCGTGTCCATTTGCATCCCCCCGATCCTGTTGAACACCACTGCTCGGTGACCGCCCTCCACTACACACACAAATGCACAATTGACTCGTCAAACTCAACCACAGCTCAAATACTTAATTTAATTACTTGATGGTTCATTAGTAAATACATGTAAATACGTACCTGTGTACGTGGCTTCTTTGACGCCATACGCCAAGGCGCCGGCGCCGAGCAAGAGTTTGATTCCAAGTCCGGCGCCTCTGCCGCCCGACGAGCCCGCCATGCGACCCATCAGGTCCCGGAGGTTCTGGACCAACCTCTGCAATAGCACAGCAACCCCAGCAATCAGTACAACATGAAACAGATACATCTTTATTACTTTCCCTTCCAAAATATTAGGTAAATAGAAAAATATCAGATGGAAAGTAAAGAATAACTTGAAAAAAATAAATTGGAAAACATTGGAAAATAATATTTTAAAACGAAAAATGTTCTTTTAAAAATACAGAACTAATAGACAAAAAATATTCAGACAAATCGTTTTTTAAAAAAACAAAAATACTGACAGTTGTAAAATACCAAAGCATTAGGGAAAAAAATGATGCAAAATACAAAAATAGAGGCAAAATGTCAAGAACATAAGTACAACGGAATTTAACACTAAAAATACATATTAGTCAAACACAATAACAGAACATAATAGACGAAAAATACACTAACAGAAGAATACAAAAATAGTGGAAGAAAATAAAAATTACGAGAAAACTAATGATAGGGTATATTTAGCATTTAAACCTGCTATACTTGAAGTCGAATGCCTGCATATTTGCACATTATACTTATTTTTTCTTTATCTTTCATTATTTACAATTGCTCCTTTTCCATTTTATATTCTTTGCATAGGTGGCGGGAGACGAGCAAAGTAAGGTGCTACCATTATGTTTTTACTGTGCATATGACAATAAACACCATGAATCTTAATGTAGCCAATTCTAAACGACTTTAGGAGAGTCTGTTATTCGCGAATGCTTGCTGATAAAATAAATATCCCAAATGTTGTGATAGACAATGAAGCGCGCACATTTTTGACCTCAGTTCATATGTAAGCCAAGATAACATGAAGCACATCTCAAACGAGTTAAGACACAGCTAAATGTCGCTTTTTACAGTCTGCCTTTTCTCTTTAGACTGAGTGGTAAAGGTATAAATTGATGATGTAATTGTGAACAACATGACCTTGATTAGAAGCCCGAAGAAAGTTTAGCATTGCGCTGGTTAGCATTGAAGTAAGCTAGCACGCTAGTCGCTCCCTGACTGTTTCAGTGGAGCTTTTCGCTTAACGGCACGCTTGTTACATTCACGCGAGACGTCCTCCGATAACGACAACATCAAATGTTTAACAAAACCGCAACATTTCACGTTAGCACGCAAAGGTTTAAACGTGGAAATGTCTTACATTGGGCTCCTTGCTCGCCATGCCGCTTCGCGTCACACGACAGCAAAAAAAATTCGAAGGTCGACAGCGGAGACTTTACGGCAGTGTCGCAAAGGCTGCCGGGAAATGAAGTTCTACGCCGTCTGGCGTCATTTTCTCTGTAACCTTCCTGTTATGTTGAGGGTCAAATTGACCCTTTTTAAAGTATAAAGTACTATTATTCTCCATTCTAAAAATACGATACAATAATAATAATTATGAATCCCAGAAATAAAATAAATGACTTGGATGAATGTCTGGACCTCCTTATCCCATGCTGGGTCATGACATTTAATGTAAATAAATTAAACAAAACAAACATAATACGTTTACAATAATAAGAGGAAAGGGCCACCGTATTTACAAAAAAATCAGACCCTCACCGCTAGATGGCGATAGCAAACAATTCACATGAGTTTCAGTGCAGTGGAAGGACAGTATCAGTTGGTGGCGCTAATGCAACATTAAGCTGGTTTGCCAAGCGCCAAACCAGGCACCAAAGAAGAAGAACAAGGACGAACAAAACATTAGGTACAGTCCTGCTTTGCAAAACAAATGTTCATACTTTGTTTTTATACGGCACAATACTGTCAAGTGCAATTTCTATTAAGAACAAAACTTGTGGGTGTAGTTTGTACGAGGCTGGAACCAATTCATTGCTTTTGCATTAATTTCGATGGGGAAAGATGATTTGAGAGACGACCATGGTCACAGAATGCTTTCAACTTGTATCTCAAGGCTAAATAGCTAATTATTTTAAAATGTATTGACTTGTGTTCACATATAAAATAACGAGCCAGTACACTCACGCACACGTATGACAACAACATGGATTTTAATCCACAAGTTCAGTCTTATTAAAACACAAGTCTATATTACACGGTTGAGTTAGCAGCTAACAAAAAATAAAAATGACAATATACAGAATGTACCGCAACAACACTATGGAACATGCCAGTCTGGTCCAGATGACAGGGGGAGCACAGCCAAGAATGTGTCGTCATGGCAACACCAAATCAAATCCACACCTGGCTGACAAAAAGGTCAGAAGACATTTGATTGGTCGAGGACGCGTCACACTTCAGAAGTCGCCTAAAATGTTTCGTTGTAGACATTTATATTCGTGGTCAGGGGCGGGTAAACGTTTGTGCTCCAGGTCCTCATTTGACACATGGGTCTTCTCATTCTTTGTTAGAGTGGGGGGCTGTACAGAAAAAAAAAAAATATATATATATATATATATATATATATATATATATATATATATATATATATATGCAGGAGGGGACAGATTCCAAAAGAAATCTGCAAAAAGATGAATGTGTGAATGCCAAGCCATGAATATACGGGGGTCTACTGTATAGGTAAAATAATTTATTTTAATAATAAAATAAAATTGCATTATCATATCGTAATTGTATTATTTATAACTTAGAAGTAATTAACCAATTAGCTAATTAAACATGTCTGGGCTAGGTCATCTGTAGATAATAAAATGCAAGTGCATGTAAAAGTTTTTAATATTAAGCTATAGTAGACCCCTGTTATTGAAAATCCGCAAATAATTGATGCTCATAACTGCAATAAAAACCTTTTTTTTCCCCAAACCTTTTTTGGGGGAAAAAAACATAAGTGGCGAATCATGGAGAAAAAAATAATGCAGATAAGGTGAGGGTTCCGCAAATAACGGAATAGAAGTTCCTCCAAAAATTCCACTCATGCCAAACCGCGAATATGCGGGACTCCACTCTTATTGATTCTTGAATTTTTATTATTTATTTTTAACTGAATTAAAATAAGTTGTACATTTCTTATTGAATAATTGGTTATGTAGATTTTACTTTGTTTCCCCCCATTTGATTAAAATTGAAAAAAATGAACTGCTTATTTTATTTTATTATTCACAATTAATAAATTCAATGAGAAATGAATTTTGAAAAAATGAATAAATACATTTAACTATACATTGAACTTCACATTGTCTGTTGAGATCGTTTTCAGGTCAGCTTTTTGTACTGCATGTTTGAAACAAAAACTTCAATCAAAAAAAATATACATTTTAATTCAACAATTTGAGAAAAAATGTTCCATCGAAGCAAACAATATGATTGCCCAGCCCTGACCTACATTGTCGTTTCCATACTGGGCCTCACAGAGACCACCAGAGGGAAACCGTGGACCTACTGACACGAGAAGAAGTCCCAGCAGCCGGCGTCTGCCATGGAATGTTCTACAGAAAGTCTCATGAGCTCTAAGAAGGTTTATTCGTGAAAAGGAAAGTAAGCGTAAAAACATTTTTGTTCCTGAGTCAATGCAACCAAACAGAAAGGTTCGTTCGTTTGTTTGTTAAAAGCACAGAAGGAGCGTCTGGCTGACTTGGGATCAGTGCTCGTGTATTTACAGTCACAAAGTGCCGGCGTCCGCGCCGCTGAGCACGTCACGTGGCCTTCTTTGTCGCCGGCGGGACGGGACGACGATAGCGCGGCGGCGGCGCGAGACGTCAGACGTAGAAGAGGCGTACTCGCGACGTGCTCACGTGCAGGTCGTCGTCGAAGAACTT